>NW_026294503.1:33839489-34214489 GCF_007827085.1 Peromyscus californicus insignis
CATACCCTCTCTATGCAAGGCACTTCACATTTTGTTGTGCGCTTATTCGCACCACAAAAATTTATGAATCATGAGTGCTGTTCTGGAGCTGCAGATACAAAACAAATGCACCATGTCCCAAGGTTCTGCTTGCTGAGCTAACTACTCAGAGCAGTGGTTCTCAACCTTCCTAATGCTGTGATTCTTTAATACGGTTCTTCTTGTTGCGGTTAATCCCAACCACAAAATTATTTTGTTGCTGCTTTATAACTGTAATTTTTCTACTGTTTTGAATCTTATCTTTGATATCTGAGACGCAGGGTATCTGATATGCAACCCCAGAGGGGTCATGACCCACAGATTGAGAACCACTGACCTAGAGGCAGACACAGGGAACATAAAGAAGAGAATTCCACGGGACACTGGAGGATGATGGGCCTAAAGAGAACAGTGCCAACGTGCAGGAAGGGCATCGAGTCGAGGCAGGAGAGCTCCTCCAGCAGCAGAGACGACACACAACTAGACCTAGACGGTGCTCCTGAGAAAGACAGCCAGGGAGAGAAGAAAGAAGCAGACAAGTGCGGACAACTGGGTGAGACTTCAGACACACAGTACCCAGGAAAGACCCACTCCGGAGTGCTCTTCAGGGAAGACCAAAATCTCTGCTACGGGGAGGGAGCACTCCAGTATGGAGAGGGCAGAATGTACTTAATAGGCCCAACAATAAGAAGACCTACTTGTGTGTCTGGGAGACAGGAGTCAGGGAGGGCAAGAAGAGATGAGGGAGAGAGAAGATGGGTGAGCCCCAAGGGCCATACAGGCCCCACAAAGAACGGACTCAGAATGTGCACACCTGTATCAGAGGCAGGACTCCGGACCCCTGGGTACAGACCTGGCCTCTGTTTCAATAGGGTTATCGGCTGCTGGATGGAAAACAGACCCCAGGCCAAAGGGCAGAAGTGCATGAGCCGCGAAGAGGCCACTGCATGCCCTGAAAAATGAGGATGGCGAGGACAATTCTTCTCCCCTGGGCTCATGCTGACAATTAAATGAACTATGGTCTCTCATCGGCTCTGAGATACATATTTTTCATATCTTACCTGTGAAATTGAAACGTGTCTAAATCCAAGAATGATTTACAACAGCTTTTAGCCATCGAGACAGTCCACACTGCACATGCTGTACACATGGCCTACTGCTCATATCATGGTTTCAGGTATATAACATGTGCTGCACATGCTGTAAACACGGCCTACTGCTCATGTCATGGCTTCAGTTAGGTAACATGAGTTTTTGGTATGTGCATGCAGTTTGATGAGCAAAATGTCTTCAAAATACTCCGCTTGAGGGGGTGGGAATGCAGCTCAATAGCAGAACGCTTCTTCATTCCCCAGCACCACCAAAAACCTTTTATTTGGATTATCGTACACAGTCTTGGGTTTTAGTGTGGTATTTTCAAACAAAGTTTGGGTTTATTTTAATGGTTAATCTGAAGAAAAGTCATCAAAACTATTTCAAATCAATGTCTACTTTGTAATGGATGGTTTTTGTGCCCCACCATAATCAAAGACAGAACCGTGGGGCATAAACACGACAGAAGCACATTTTTACCTCTGAGGGAGGACCGCGATGTTGTGTCTTCCTGCAAAGTAACAAGCTGCATAGAGCAGCATGCAGCAGACAGCTGAGTCACCGCAGGCCACTGGCCCGTGAACAAAAGGGTGGACCACCACAACCCAAATGCTTCAGCTGAAAGCAGAACTCCCAAAGCCCGCAGATAAAAATGTCAGCACGTCCAGGTGATGAGGCCAATAAACAAACACCTTTCCAGAGGCCCAGAGAGCGTCAGGAACTAAACTAGCAGATTAGATGTGGCAGCTCTGGAGAACTTTCTGGAGATGGGGTTGGTTATCATCAGTGCACCTGAAGGTACGGGCAATGACCTGGGTGAACAGCAGCCTGGGATGCTATCTGCTTGGCCAGACTCAAGCAGAGGACCTGGGTTCAAACAGGAGCACATTTTAGGAAAGTCATCAAATCTGTGCTCTATTTTCTTTTTACATATGCCTGAAAAAGTCCAATGAAACAAATATGTTGTATTTAAACAAAAAAAAAAAAAAAAAGAATGAAGACAGGACAGTGTTGTAGACAAAAAAGGGCGCTGTGAGCTGTGGAGTAATAGGTGAATTCTGGATCACATGGAAAAGAACATGACAACTTGTTAATGGATCTTTTCTGAGTGAGAGAACAAGGCTGTCCAAACTGAAAATGGGCAGCCACTCACTAATGCTGAGTATAGCAGAGGTCGGCAGCCTAAGGCCCACAGCAACTCCACACTGCTTCCTGCTTTTACATATCTGGGTGTTAAGAACAGGGGTTTTGTTGTTGTTGTTGTTTTGTTTTGTTTTGGGTTATTTTTTAATGTTTTCAATTAGGTTTGTAAAAACAAAAACAGAAGATGAAAATGTGGCAGAAACTGTATGCGATACTAAAAACCTAAAATGTTTACTATCTTATTACACTGTCTGGCTACCCCTGGCTCATAGAAAACAGGGCATGCGGAGGAAAAGCAGGAACTGGTGTTGAACAGTGGAATGTGGGGGGCATCTAAGGGTCCTCTAGACATCCACAAGCAGACATGCAGTAGACAGGTAATCAGGCCTGGGGCTTGGTAAGCAGAGTAGGACCTTCCTGCATGGAAAGCTTCACGTAAGGAGCATTCAGAGCTTGCAGGAAGAAGTATGTAAACATGAAGCACAGTGGCCTTACCGAAGCATGAGAAGTACTGCACAGCAGAGTATAAGGAGCCCCAGTTTAATAATACAGAAATAGAGAAGTTACCTGCTCTAGTCACCCTGAAAGGAATGGGCAAACAACATTCAAAGCTAGGTTCTCAGCTCTACCTACTTGGTGTGGTTTCTCAAGCAAAGAACTTAATTCTTCCTCATCAGATAATACGCTATAGACTAAATAAATGGTCACTGCAGACTTTCAAGCAGTGTTGACTTCTAGATATGAAGTCCCTATATGGTTAAAAACTGACAGTTTTATCTGGACACTCAGGATACCGGTAAGGAGAACAGGTACTGGCCAGGTCAGAACTCACTATACTCTGGTCAAATGGCTCATGGAATGAGCCAGGAATGGAAGCAAGGATGCTTTCATGACTAACATACCATGATCAAGAGATAATAATCCAATGAAATACCCCAGAAATCTCTTACAAAACCAAAATAGAATGGAATAGTATGTGGTAAAATTAGATGAATTAAAACAATATCTTTTAAAGCCATGACTGTGGGAGCCCGTTCTCGGGTTCCTCGTGGCTTTACTCAGCAGGTCCGCATAGAGGATGATTAGGACCACGGGAATGAGTGCAGGTGTCTGAGATGGTCTGCACTTGGCTGTGCTGAGCGAGGAGGTCTTTTGCTCCACCCCTTGGCGTCTCTATAAAAACCCTGGGGCAGAGACAGTCGAGGCCCTTTGGAAAAGGTTCCAGGCCCTCTCGAGGCTATCCTTTATTTTCTATCTGTTTATCTCCGCAAGATTCTCCGAAATAAATCCTTCTATCTAATATTTCCTGCTGCTCGCACTCAAGAAAACTCTGGGAAGCTGTGGGGTTGGTGGGTAAACGCCCCACACATGACCTAACACATCAAAGACAAACCAAAATCTCAGAATGAAACACAGCATCTTGGGGAATTCTGGTACAGCAAAATTAGATGGAAAAGATTGATTTCTCTATAAATACGCTGAGTCAGTAGACAGCTGTGTGAAAATGAAGATTCCTAACATACTGCATACACCAAAACAAATTTTAAGAAACTGAAATTTCATAAATGTTATGAAATCACAAATAAAACTTAAGGCAAAAGAATTTGTTCTGAAATGAGAGGTTTCTTTTATCATAGAGAATTCACAGAGGGTAAACGCATAAAGGAAAATATTGATAAATTTAAATGAGCAAAGCTCTTTAACTGCTCTCTATAAAAAGAGATCGTAAGGTATAAAAGCAAATGATAACCTAGGGGGATATTTATAGAGCCCCGCAAAGCACTGAGGTCCACAGAGCTCTATGAAAGCAAAGAGATACAAATATCAGGTAGGGACATGAACCCTTTCAGTCTCTACCTTACACATGGTATCAGAGTGAGACATTTAAAGCTTTTTAAATAAATTAAGAAGGGAAGTAAGAGCATATAGTCTGAAAAGCGCTAAAGTAGGCAGACAGGCAGTGGACTGAGACAGCTAGCCCAAGCTCAGTTCTACTTAGCAGCCAGCCCTCCAGGACAGGAGTCCACAGCAAGTGTCAAAGGGGGACACAGATGACAGGCACAGCAGCCCGGGGAGAAAGAGCCAGCTCAGGCACGCCACATGTCACATGCAGCTGACCCTCCTTGTCTGGCTGCCTAGACTCACAGCACACCAAAGCTAAGAGACCCAGGAAATGTTAAGGCCTCGTCTCTTCATTTTTCAATATAACAAAGTTCTCAAAAATGTTAGGAAAATATAAATGAGTAAAAAACTGCAAATTTCTATAACTTTGCTGGGAGAGACTCCATGTTATTTGCCAGGCTATTCCCTTGTAGGGAGGCCATATTGCTGTTTTGACCAGACTGCTCATACTGGTCCCCTCTTTCTATGTACAAAGCAGTTGCCCAAGGTCTATATGAGTAGATGGCTTTCCGTGGCCTCCACCCACATTTCAGAGTCCAACTTAAGACCACTGTGCCCTTTCTGAGTCTCCACGAATGCCCTCCTAATGCTGTTACCACAACCCAGGGGACAATGTGGCTCTGGGGATTGATGGCTTTCATGAATGTGGGCTTTAGAGAGAAACAGACTACCACATGCAGGAACACGGCTCCTGCAAAAAGACTTGGGTAATGCAAGATCAGCAAGGCATTGTTTGAGAAGGTGAAAAACTCGTAAGTAGCTCCCTGACACTAATACTTTCCTTGTCCCTGTGTGATGGCCTATATCACTGAGTTTATCTCTTTGTTTGTTTGCAATGCTGGGGCCTGAACCTAGAGTCTCATCCACAGTAGACAAGCACTCTACCATCGAGTACACCCAACCCCATATATTTTTCATTTTGATTATGACTTTTTTTTTTTAAGCCACAGTCTTTTTTTTTTTTTTTTTAAGATTTATTTATTTATTATGTATACAATGTTCTGTCTGCATGTATGCCTGCAGGTCAGAAGAGGGCGCCAAATCTCATTACGGATGGTTGTGAGCCACCATGTGGTTGCTGGGAATTGAACTCAGGACCTCTGGAAGAGCAGTCAGTGCTCTTAACCTCTGAGCCATCTCTCCAGCCCATGACTTTTTTTTTAAAGAAAGTACTGTTCAACAGTCATGGCTGTGCCATTGGTTCAGCATCCTACAAGGCCCCGATTCTAATTCTAATGAATCGTATCGAAGCATTCAGCCTTTCCCACTAAGCCCCTGAAGTTCAGTCTGATTCTTGCCAAGGAACTAGCTAGAGCACCCAGCAGGACTCACTCCCAGGATATATACACCGTGGAAACAGACACATCTCCTAAGCTCCAGAATTTAAAAACACCATGGAACTTACTTTGATCTGTACAGTAAACCCTAATTTTTATATCTAATTATGCTGAAATAACAATTTATCAGGAAATTTTATTAGTCATGTTACATGAAGCCTCCACAAGTCCCTCCCACAACTGAAGTTTCCAATTCAATCAAAACTTTGTAAGATATTGTATGGTTTGGAGGCCTGTTGCTCAATCTCTTTCTCTCTTTGAAGCCCATAGCAGAAGGTTTATGGATGCTGTGTACCTACTACCCACCAGAAATTTGACCCTTGACCCACAGGCTTCTGAGCTCTCCACATCTGGGCACATACCTTCAAATGCATACCTGTTCTTGTATTATCTCATCTAGATGATAGCCTCTTGAAACAGGAACTGATTCTTACGGTTTTGTTGCCCCCGGAACCCACTTTCATGGCTCACACACTTAGCAACTCATATATTTATATTTTAGGCTAAGCCCTATTTTGAACTGAATAGTAGGAACCCTGAGGTAGCTTTGATGTAAATGCTTCAACTCAAACAATCAGGTCGGGCGCCACCACGGTCATCTTTCCAATCAGGCTCCAGGTGAGAAGAAAGGCTGACGAGGATAGAAACTTCCAGAACCAAGCATTAACAGTTTATTTTCTCCAGCAGCCTCCCTCTTCTGGCCTCAACAACGCATGCTCACATATCCCAAAAAAGTTTCTGCAGAACATATTGTAAGTGAAGCAGCAGTGGTCACAGGTTGGAGAGCCAAAGGATAAGACCTTGTGACCTTTCAGAATGTGCATCCTACAAAACATAGTACTTTCCAGATACAAGGGTATGGACAGCCTATGTTGGCCTTGGCATAACGGTTTCCAGACACGCATTCACAGGTCACTGGGGCTCAGGAACTCACCGTCAGATGTGTGAAGGAGCTTATGACTTTTCAGTGTCCCTTTGGATTTGAATTTCTTGCCACACATGTCACAGAGGTGGGTCTTCTCAGTGCTGTGGCGATTCATATGAGCCTTGAGGTTGCTCTTGCTACGAGTTGCATATTCACATAAAGAACATTTGAAGGGCTTCACACCTACCAAGGAGAAATGTATAAATGTACATTTACATGTGTTTGTGCACATATGTGTAGGGATCCAGATGAATAGTTCACACCATATAAAACATCCATTTGAATAAAGCAGTGTCCTTGCTTATCCCCAACATGTTCCATACTTCCCATGATTGGCTCATCTTACCTTGTTCCAACCTATAGAGACACTTCAGGGTCAGCCAAGGTCCCCTTCCTGTGCTTTCTGAACTTTCTAGTTGCCCATCAACATTCCATAATCCTGCAGCTCTCTCCTGCTGAAATGCTCTTACACATCACAGTGAGCTGATCACTTCTGCTCTCTCTACAGTCTGGTAACTCCCTAAAGACAGACACCCTGCTCAACTTACAAAGTGGTCATTAAATCCAACTGAACTGAGTTGAACTAAATAAAATTAGAGGCCCCATCAGTCTTTGCAAATATCAATGTGATCAGGCACTCAGGGTCAAGTGCTGGGAATATTCCTGTTCATAAAATAAACAGAGTCATATAACACTGGGTGTTGTTGTGTGTCAATGACTCACATTGAACTGTTCCCATGATATTGTGTCTGGCTTTTACCCACCAAGAGCCAGTATTAGAACAGCTCTTGTGCTTCATCTCAAACCATTTCTTGACCACTATGGAACTGTTATATCCTCTGAGCGACACAAGCCTGGTGTGTGACTAAAGTTCCACGTGCGTGGTCAATGTCGAGGACTGTGGACAGTACCCAGGACTTATTTATCTTTATTTTTTCCCTTCTTGTTAGTCTTCATGATTTTCTCTTGGATTTGCCTATTGTTTTTCTTATCCCGTGTCTTATTTTGGGACAGAGCTAGGAGAAAGAATACTTACAGTGCAATGCAATGATTAACTCCAAAGAATCCCAGCTACTGTAATGTGGGGAAGTAGGCTTTTAAAAAGAAATCTTTATAATTCCATCATTATAAAAAAATTCATACACAAGTGAAAAAAGAAATCACCACGACAATCCAACATAAAACAGCAGTCTTTAATTTTCTGAACCTTTATCAAAATTCTGAAGTTTTTAAAAAGAGTGGATTTCTCCCAAATGCTCAATATAGAATATTAACACTCTATCCCCTGTGAATGTAATAGTGTTGGCTGCACATTAAGCCTAGACACACACTGAGCCTTCTTCTGAAGAATTTAGGAAATGATCTCTCTGATTCCACAGCAAAACTCAAGGTACTTTATACTTGTGTTTCACAGGCAAGTGAACTACAGGTCAGGAAGATGGAAGGTTTGCTTCATCCTGCATCTCATATGCAGTAAGGAAGACTACAGTGTGTCCTCCCATTCCAGCCCTACGGCTGCCATACAAGCATTACCACCCAGGAGAACAGACTTATGTTCCCAGGCTCCTATCTCCCTGCATTTCCGTCGGTGTCAGGTCCCTGGTTCTGTGTCTAGCCACTCCCAGATGATTCCCATGAGCACCGTTCTGAACCAGTCTCCATGCAGACAGACAGAGGCTTCTGCCTCCTTCTCTGTGAAGACTGCTATCGATGAACTCCTTCAATGCCCTCAGAAAATGACATGTGTGTGCACCTCACCACCACTGCCAACTCCTCCATTGCTGCCTCCACACAGGAAGCATCACTTTCTCCCAAGGCCAGTCAGTGGAGACATGAAGAACAGAGCTTTAGAATCATTCCAGATGGATCCACATCCCAGTTCCATTCCTTGCTAGCTATGCAGGATGAATATTTTACTTTGTGAGCCTCGGGTGTCCTCACTGGTAACACAATACTTGGCTCTCCGGTCCCTGAACACACTGATCAGGGTATCCTGGGCAAAGCACTAAGCACACTGCCTGGGGCCCACAGTGCCCAGTAAGTGCTGGTGAACAAGGAAGCGCCCTGCAGCCTCAGCACTGGGCCTCAGTCCCATGCCTTCTCTCTTCACTGAGGTGGGAGTCGCCCTCTTCCCAGCAGCTCCTCCCCTGGGGCCTGCACTTGACAGTATATCATGGGAAATACTTGAGGCTCCTGACCAGCAGGAGGGAACTAATACACAAGACTAGCAGGGCATTCCTGCTACCTGCACCTTCCTAATGCTGAGGAGGGCAACATCCTCCTCTAGGGGCAAAGAATGAGGCTGATGGCAGGAGACTCCTGACTTCCAACCTGCCAGACTCTCAGCAAATGGCTCTCCAACACTTCCACACCTGGTCAAGCACCCCTGAGCACAGCCCCCATGCCTCTCCGAACTACCTCATTTCCACTCAAACCTTCCACCTTCCAGTCCTCTCTACAGTATAAACAATGATGCTCCACACTGTCAAAATTGCAAGGTTCCCGCTGCCCTCTTTTCTTCTAGTCATTCATAGTTCCATTATTCTTCAAGGCTGGTTACATACAGTATATAATAGTGGGCACTGGAACTGCCCAGAGTAACTCATGGGCTTGCCTGTTCTCAGGATAATGGTTTCCCTATAAGCAAAGTATGATCTATTTCACTACAGTTATAGCCACAGCTAGGAAGAGGGAAACACAAATGCAACTAAAGTCATGGTTTCCATCTCTGATCTCCACTGGCTGGCAGACACCACTCTATGTGCTAAAGAAATCCTAACAACAGGACAAGTGAAGATAAACTTCCTCCTTATGTAGTCCCCAAATAAAGCACACAGCACAAAATTAAATAGATGCTCCAGATGGAAAGACAACTCACCCTCATGAGCCCAGATGTGCCGCTGAAGGTCTGAGCCATTCTTCATGAAATAGAAATCACAATATGGACACTTCATGGCTCGCTTTCCAATTAGCCCTTTGAGCTGGACCCTTCTCCCAAGAACTTCAGAAATGGTGTTCATGGAGACCTCTGACCAAAAAAAAAAAAAAAAAACAGAGTGGCAATTAGAGAGGACAAGGCACTGTGTTCTTCAGATTAGAGGTAAATAAACTTCAATGGCACCTGCATACATATAAATATCCAGGAAGTGCCTCGTTGGTATCACGAAAGAGCCTTTTTACTGAAAAAGCTGAACCTGAATCTGATCAAGGTGTAGATCTAAGTACCTGTTAATGTACAATGTGAATAATGGAGAAACACTACAAAGCAATGAGCTTACAAGGGCAGAGCATGGGCTTTCTACAGGAAAAGTAACTCGGCTTCTCCCATAAATGACTGGTGCAGAAACCAGACAGGAGACTAGGGGCTCTACAGAATACAAGGAATGTAAGTGACACAATCACTAAAATACTGCAGCTCGATTCAACCTGTACAAAAAAAATCGTAGCTCAACTGGTGAAATTTTAAGTGGCCATACACAATACCCGAGGACGCAGTAAGAGTCATTGTTTGTTTTGTTTTTTGTTTTTTTGAGACAGGGTTTCTCTTCGTAGCTTTGTGCCTTTCTTGGATCTTGCTCTGTAGACCAGGCTGGCCTCAAACTCACAAAGATCCACCTGCCTCTGCCTCCCGAGTGCTGGGATTAAAGGTGTGCGCCACCACCACCCCGGCAAGAGTCATTGTTAGCACTGTTTTTTACAGGCCACACAGAGGTCATCTAAGCAAAACCATCATCCATTAGAGATAATCCGTAAAGTCTTTCACAGGAAAACTGAATGGGATAAACTTTGGAATATTCTAGAGAGAAAAAGTCATGTGAAGTGTAGAAGCATATGGAAGTTGAGGTGTGGACACACGGGGTCCCTTGTATACTTTTGTATTTATGAACAAAGGTCAGTGCTTTGACATGCGGTCTGCAGCTCACACTGGACCACCAGTCACCTAGGACAAAGGTTAACACCGGAAGAATGGAACGACATAACCCATGGGTTCCCACACTGACGAAGGTTCCCAGGTCTGTGTGTCCCCAGCTAAAACCTTTACTTTGAACAGAGAAGTCAGCTCTCATCTTCCAAGGGTGGTACAAATGTTTAAACAAGAGGAGGCAGGGATGAAGAAGAAGGTGGATTTTGCTGATACTCATCTGTGTAACCCAGACTGCTCTGTCTGCTCTACTTAATATGACAATGGGGTCTGACGTTAAGGTAAGGTCCACCTCCAAGATCCCATGGTAGTAAAAATGACAGTGTCTGGAGTACAAGTGGTCAGCATGCCACCGTACAGGGTGAAGCAAGGCAGATACAAGGCTTTCCCAAGGGAAGAGCATTTTAAATACTGAATTCATTCACATCCTCCCTCTTTATTCCTAGCTGGTACAGCTTACATACACTATTATGTTTCAAAATAAACAGAAGTATTTAAAAATTAATCATCAATTCTAAAATTCATAACCTTACCGGGATGATTGGTCTTGATATGTGACTTTATCAATCGGTCTTCTGAAAAAGATTTTTCACATACAGGACAAGAATAACTCCTTTTGTCCTTAATAGAAAAAAAAAAAGCAATTAACTGTCTGAAGTGTAGGTTCTGTAGAAAGATAACCACTACCCTTACCATCATCATCATCAAACACCATTATCACCATCACCATCACTACAAACACACACCATTACCACTGCCATTAAACACCATCACCACCACTACCATCATCACCCCCCATCAACACTGCTACCTCCACTATCAACATTGTCACCATCCCCATCATCGTCACCATCACAACCATCATCAATACTATTACCACCACAACATACAGCAGCAAGACCCTCATCCAAACTGGACCTACAGTGCATCCTCCGAAGCACTTAACAGACAGCCCTCCCTCTACACAGCCTTGGGAAGACCCAGGTGTGAGACCTCTAGGAAGGCAGAAAGGGCAGCCAAGAGGCTCTACCATATATTCCGGGGCTACTCAATAACCCAACAGCATAGGATGTCCTCAGCACTCAAAACACTGCTTGCACTAAGCTCTCACATGTGATTGAGATCCACAAGCATTTGCAAATAAAAGTCATTCATGTTTACATTATAGATTAAGAAAAGAAAGGCTGGGGAGCAGGGAGATGAACACAAGATCAAGGCAGTCAACATTCTGGCAAAGGGTACATGCATGTGTGTTGGTGGGGGGGAACGGAGATGAACTCATGAGCCCCCACCTCACTTGAGGAGCCATTTAAAGTCAATTGCTTCTAAAGGGGTGGGAGGGGAGTGCGGGGGGGCGGGGGGAGAGGGGGGAGAACTCTTTAAGGATGTAGGCTCTGGTAGGCTGACCATGCTCTAGTGTAAGAACTCACACACTTGAGTATACAAACAGGACAAATTGGTTGTTATTTAAAAAGAAAGAGGATATGAAGTTAGGAGGAGGGGTAAATCTGGAAGGGCTTAGGGAGAAGAGTCTGGAGTTAACATGATCAAAATACATAAAAAAAAAGCTTTCTACAATCACATACACACACACACACACACACACACACACACACACACACACACACACACACACACACACACACAGACCTTGCCATGAGCTTTCTGGCCAACCAATGCCATTGACTTCCTCCAGACAACATGGGCTTGGGGTTTCTCCACATGCTCCCATTAGTCCTTCCACTGTCCTTGACACTTGGCTCACAGTGCCATGTTAGAGTCTCAAGGACCCTCTGGCATCCTGGTGGCACCCTCCCACCTTGTCCCAGCCGCCCTTGTCATCACAGCTGATGGAGGCATTCAGAAGAGCTTTGAGGGAGTTTACACTGATCTCCCCTGAGACCTTGCTGTTTGATTTTTCTTCTTTTAATCCCTGATAGTCTGAAAGCAATTTATCTTAGAGCTTATCAGGGGCCCTGTTTCTTGATGTCTTTGAAGATTGTCAGGACACAGACAGTGGGAGAGGGGGCTGGGAGAAGGGTAGACTCTTAGGATTCATTTACTTCTTTTTCAAAAACTCAGTGTCTTGCTACAGATGAAACCTAAACACCAAACACACTCAGCAAACTTAAAAAGGACTGTGGCTAAAAGAGCCCCTGGCAAAGGCAGGGAACACAAGAAAGCTAGCCATAGGGTGGCTAAGAGCCCAGCCTTTGGAGTCTGTTTGCTCCAACAGAGATGCCTTCAAAGCCATCTGTGCCCAGAAAGAAGTGAGTGTCAGCAGGAGACTAGCAGGAGATGCAGAAAGAACCCTTGCCTGAGGCTAGGGCCTAGTTTATCACTCAGGTAACCTCATCTGGCCTGTGCCTCACTGGCAGGTATACTGGCCTCCAAAGAAGTGGAGAGTTCTGAGGCCCACACTCGTTGGAGAACATCAAGTTGAATGCCCTCCACTAACTATAAATATGACACGTGAATCCCCCTATAAAATACTGACATCAAGCTCCAAAAGAAAGTTGGCACTCACTCGGAACAGTTTCTGAACAATTTCTCAGGATTAGGTCACAGTCACAATATCTGTCATGTGCCAGAAGCTGTTCTGGGGACAAAGGCAGCAGATTTTTGAGCTCTTACAAGTTATCTAAAGATGTGCCACCCAGAAAGCCCACCCATCAATGTGGGGGTTTCAGAAGCTACAGCAAGCACTAGGAAGGTGACACTTGTGTTATGACAGATTGGAATACAACACTGGATGTGCTGGATTTAGGGCTGCAGAGAGAAGGCTTTCCTTCTGCTACAGACAGTTCTATTTCCCCAGGCCACGAGGAACCTGTTCTCCACACAGGAAGCTCTGGGAGCCTAAAGGCTGCTGCACAGAGGGTAAAACACCCAAACTGGATAATCCAGAATCAAACGTGTTTTGTGATTATATGTGACCACATTCTTATGGTAAGAATTCCCTTGGTAAGGAAAAAATGCTTTTCAGTCACCTACACTACGTTTTCCTCTGGTCACATGAACACACACTGATCAGGCAGACCCATTTATTTCTAAAAAGATATGCAAAATAGATTCCTTTACTTTCTCAGTGCTTTTAGGCAACTTATTATTTTAGTTTATCCAAAAAGTACATATTATTCAGCAAGCATCAAACAAAAGAAATTTGTGTGCTTCTCAAAGATCAAGGCCAAGTATTCTAAACACTTACCAAGAGGCCAGCAGACACTGGATGAATACACCACCCCTGTCACTGTTACTGACCTTAAACTCCAGCTAAAGGCACAAGGAGGAGGAGGGGATTGAGGTGAAGAGTAGCAACAGCATCTATCATGGTGGCCCTACACGCATAAGACCATGCTTAGTCCTTAGCAGTATCACCACAGTATGTTCCCAGGGCAGTCCTGGAGGTGGATACCACTGACCTCATTTCCAGGTCACGGGCCTGAAGAGCTTGAAGGGCAAACTATGCCCCTTCACAATCTTGAAACTAACTCTTTCTGGCTTGGACTGCAGACTCTGTGTGGGCACCTTTGAGGTCTCCTGAGAGGACACAAACAGAAGCAGGGAGCCCTTCTTTGAGGAACAGATTCCCAGCGCCCATTTCCCCTTAAGATGACAGGAGGCGGCCATGGGTCTCATTCCTAACAAATTCTACTGTGACACTGGGGTTCAGGGAGGTCACCAATTAAATCACTTAGGTAACAGTTTACACACTTATTTAATAGGAACCCAGGAATCCAGCCACCTAACCGCATCCCCCAGCAATACTAATATACACTGGCATTTGAACACTTTAATGCTGAAAGGAAACCTCAGAAAGCAATACCTGCCCTGCGTGTGGGTGAACTCTACTGACAGGCTCTGATTTGGTCTACTTAATCTCACTATTAAAAGAGCCAGGCATGACTCACTCAAATGTTTGCACAATCCTCTAATGGATCATGATCTATGGATGCTGCCATTCACTGACCTAATTTAATCCCCATAACCTTAAGGGATGAGGGAAGTGCTTTATCTCCAATTTATAAGCAAGATAACTGAGGCTCAAAGAGCCTAAGCAATTTGCCCAAAATCACAAAGACCGATGGATGTGGGACCAGAAATGAGCACACCAGAACCCAAAGCTTCCTTGCATTTGACTAAAATCATGTTTTCCCAAGTCTCCTCTTCATGAAGTTTTAATAACTTTAAAGTTGCTTTTGTTAGTGTTCTATCCCAGCAACAGGAAGGGAACCAAGGCATACACCACTTTACATAAAGATTTTGAACATCCTCAGAATGCCCTAAGAAGGAAGTTCTGGGGCTGATTCCCATGAGGGATGATTGCATTCCTTCACCACATATTGATGCCATGGGCTTAGTAATGAAAAGGAAGAGGCAGTGGGAAGAAACTACACTAGCCATCACTCTTTTATGTATTCTTAGATGTGAAATAGTGTCAGGGTCACAAAAACTGACAATTTGCCAGATTTTCTCTAAATCCTAATATAACCAGACTATGTCAGGATATGTAGCCTCATATGGAGGTATAGGATGGTATTTTAACTTTGGTTGTGCATGGGAATCTGTGTTCAAAGCAGGAATGGTAAAAACAAAAGTGAAACCTCAGCCAGCATTATAACATACCCAAGGCCCTCTTCAAGTGCACGGGTAAGGAAAGCAAGCCCAGAAGAGACCAGGGCTCACGCTGGTTCTCATGGTTTCCTATTGAGAACGGTATCACCCCCTGTCCCAGCCAGATGCTGATGTGACCTAGGTCCTCAGCTGGACCACAGCAACATGACAAGATGCTTTTACATCATAAGTAAGTTTGTGCAATCTCCCTGAATCTCAGCAGCAGCTAGAGAAAGGCTGCCCACCATACTCTCTGAAAGACATGCAGTCAGAATGAGGTAGAGCGCTGGACTCTGTCCTCGGTGCCACATCCCCAGTGCTATCTCTTCCTTGGCCATGATGATGGGAGTATGTTACACTAATGAAGGCAAGTGGCTGGTGAGGATAACACACTAAACACAGATGGGAGGTTTGGCAATGGAGAATATAGGCAGCTTCTCCTTAGATGCTTTACAGTTTTACAAACTTTTTGAAGGAAAGATTAACATTTAAACTCCAAAAGTTAACATGCATGAGTTACTGAACTGATTTCACCAAGAATTAGCTCAAATCCTATGAATGTAAGACAGTATAGCTGGAAGCTATATCCTGAGGTGATTACCACTAAAAATGTACTTCAAATGCTCATCGATTCAAGGAGAGTGAGCAAAATCCATACAAAGGAGTATTGCCCAACTCTAAAAAGGAGCCAAGCATGAAGCCTGCTATCACATAGATGAAAAAAAAAGATACTAGTCATCAAAAATATTTATAGCACACACATGTTATGTTCTTTTTATATAAAATGTTCAGGAGAGGCAAAACTCTGGACATACAGTGTCCAGGGACAAGGAAGTGAGTGATGACCACAAACAGGAATGTCTTCCTATGGGATAACAGAAATGCTCTAAAGTTGCCAACAGCTGCATAACTCTGTGTATGCACTAAATTCCACTGAACCTCACATCTTAAAAGAACAAATTATACCATATGCACATCACAAATCAATAGAGAGCTTAAAAAAAAACAACCTTCCTTGCAGATGTGGAATATTTTAGAGCTAACACCTTCATTATCAGGTCAACAGCATCTACATGAAGGGAACAGGACTTGTCCCTGTGTGGTCTCCTCAGCTGCATGACAGAAATAAGTTACAGCAAGGTCAAATGACAAATGTCACCCAGATTCAAAAGCTAGGAGTTTTCACAGAAGTGCTCTTCACTGCAATGGCATACAGTCCTTCACTTCAGGAACAAGTGTCCAGTGGATCAACTGCCCGGCATGAAATCAAAGCCAAGATTCGGCTGACCATTCCCTCCCTCCTCACCCTCTTTCTTAACCCAAATATCCTCAACCTCAGAATCATACTCCACATCCCCTCAGAGTATATGGGGAGGCAGTTTGAGGACCTGCTAGCCTTCTCCTCCCATTGTTATCTTTTCATCCCACACAAAGCACAGTGCACCTTGCAGACAAGAACAGCCTTACTTGTATCTAAAGTGTCTGGCATAAAAGCTTCCCGCTTTAGATACAGCAACAAATTAGGTACCTTTAAGAGTATCTCAACTGAGCTGGGCAAGGTAGCTTCAACCTGTAATCTAGGAGGCTAAGGCAAGAGGAGTAGTATGAGTCTGAGGCTAACCTGGCCTATAGACTGAGACCCAGTTTATATATATATATATATATATATATATATATATATATATATATATATATCTTAGTGGGAAGGTGGAAAGATGTATAAATACCAACAAGGGCAAAGGTAGAAATGAAACACTAAAAACTTCTAAGAAAATGTGAGTATTGATGAGAAGCAGGACAGAATCTCTTGTGAGGTTAACTGAGCCATACTCCTTGCATCAGATTACTGTACTTCTCTAGCAACAATGTGCAGACATTAACTTGTGCAGCTTTAGGAATGGCTGCCACTTAGCAACACAGGAATATCTACCACATAGTCTCTGCCTACCTGGGCCAAAGTCCATCTCTGCCACATTCCTTCAGAAGATGTACAAGTATCCAAGAGACTCACCAAGAAAAGCATGTCGAAGACTAAAGACCTGCTACCACCAAATAAATAGCATGGGACAGTGATAATGCCATGGAATGAATTCTGTCTTCCCTCATTCGTGGCATAACCACAGACTAAGTTATTGCATGATAGAGACAGGGACACCAGACTCTGTGTGGTAAAGGAAATGATTCCTAACTCCTAGGGGTGACATGGGAATTAAGTTAAAAACCCAAGAAGTGGCTATAAGATCAAACCAGCAGCTTTCTGCCCCAAGGTTGACCTCCCTAGAACTTCTACATGTTACTAAAGGTGAGATGAGCGCTCTGAAGGAAGTCACAACCATACTCATCACCCCAAAAGTAGAAGGGTGAATGCCAGTGATGTGTGCACATTCCCTGGGGAGAAGCAGTCAGATGCTTACCCACTCCTTATAGGGCTCCAATAGCAAACCAAAGTGTGCTCCCATCAAAGGCTAACCTGGGGAATCAATGAGTTTATTGAGCTTATTTATAGAACACAGATCAGAAGTTACTTACTGGAGTCTGGGTAACTCCAAAGAGACACACACACACACACACACACACACAAAGTCTCGCCCCAGAACTAATGACAACTACTAAGCAGATGGAGTTCCAAGCATTTCAGTGAACACTCCCACAATCTACACACTCTAGCATCCCAGAGATCCCAAAGCCACACACAATTAGGGTAGAATTATACACAGCTGGCTGTGGGGTACAAGAAAGAGTGATTGGGATCAGGTGAGCGTCCAGTGACCCTCTCCATTCCCCTTTCTATGACAGACCATCAACAGTCAACGACACTGGTCCTGGTGGTCCACTGCTGTTCTCAGGAAAGTCTTGATGGTTTTGCTCAGAGGGTGGCATCTACAATAACCGTTTATATATAAGAACCGAGGTACACAAAGTCAATACCAAAGCCATCAGAGGCATATTCCTGATTCTCCCAATGATCCCAGCACTCAGGATGTGGTCAAGAGACTGAGAATCAGCATCTGAGGAAGAAAATAACCAGGCTAGACCAGCAGGCCCAGGACATTCACAAGCAACAGACAAATTCTGAACATGGAACAAGAGGCAGTCTAGGCTGCACAGTCAATGTTTCCGCGAACAGTGGCTTAGTTCCTATCACCCATTTCAACTGGGTTTGAAAACTCAGTCCAGAGCAGCTAGCTTCAAAACAGTAAGATCAGTGGCATTAATAGTAGTTCATACCAGGCAGGCACTACTGTCGACACTCACATGTACTCCTTCACCTCCTCTTCACCTGCATGAGTAAACTGAGCCATGCAGTAGTTCCATTACTCATGCCAAACATGGTCAACAGGGCAAGGGTTCAGTCCAGACTTCTGCTTTCCTAGGCTCCAGCACTACACTCCAAGGCTACTCCTAACAAGAGCCTATTCAAACACTGGACTCATTCCCTCAGCCTCAGTGCCAACTGGACAGTAAGGACAGAAAAGTTTACCAATCATATGCCTCCGTGCCCCACTGGAGAAAGAGAGGGAGTGAGGGGAAGGGAGGGAGGGAGAAAGGGAGAGGGAAGGAGGAAGGGAGAGCGGGAGGAAGGGAGAGGGAGGAAGGGAGGGAGCGAGAAAATGGGGAAGGAGGAGAAGGGAAGAGCAAGATCAAGAACAAAAGCAAGCCTGCAACATGAGTAAGAGAGAGAGGAGAGAACAAGAAAGAAAATATGACAGGAAGCCAGTACAGCCGGCACTTATGCTCAACTACTTACCAGGCTCAGTTTCGGGGCCATTATATTTTAACATTGCATTAACAACAGAATAGAAACACACAAAATATACACAGATGTGTGTGTGTGTGTGTGTGTGTGTGTGTGTGTGTGTGTGTGTGTGTGTGTGTGTGTGTGCAGGTATGTCTATGTACATATGTATGCATACATGCTTATACATATCACTGTACATGAGTGTGAATATATGTGTATATACATAATGGACTTTGTGGTAGTTTGAATAAGAATGGCCCCTATAGGCTCATAGATTTGACTGCTGGGACACCAGTGAGTGGCACTATTTGAAAGCATTAGGAGGTGTGGCCTTGTTGGAGGAAGTGTGTCACTGGGGGCAGGCTGTGAGGTTTTAGAAGCCCATGCCAAGATCAGAATCCTTCTCTGCCTACAGATCAGAATGTAGTTCTCAGCTGCTGCTCCAGTGTCAGCCTATATGCCCTCATGCTCCCTGCATGATGATAATGAACTAAGCCTGTGAAACTGTAAGCCAGCCCTCGGTTAAATGCTTTCTCTTCTAAGAGTTGCATTGGTCCTGGTTTCCTTCACAGCAATGGAACAGTGACCAAGACAGACTTTTAAGAGTATATTTTATATAAAAGCTGTCAGGTTTCAGAAATGACAAGTAAATTTTCTGAGGCCCCAGAGCCTGTGGGAGTGTGGGAGCTGGTGCTGGAGTCTACACCAACATGCTCTGATCTCATACCTCCCAACTGCACCTTCGTGATTCTTAGACCAGAAAAGTAGAGCAACACATCCAATTTCTGAAGTCTCCTTTTATGTTCAATCTCTTTTTGTGCTGTCTTTAGCACAAACAGAGCCCCATGGGCCCCAGGTGTGGCTTCTTTTTTATGTTAGGAAGTCTTAAATCATTCTCAGGAGTGTCAGCCTCTTCCCATCAGACTAGATCTTGCAAAAACAAACATTTGCTCATTGAATCACTGTGTGATCAACCACCACAGAACCAGACATGCCCATCGTGCACGTTAATGGCACCTTGGATTAACATGTCACTTCTTAAATCCAAATGCTTCCTAGATGCCGTTGATGTTTACAACAAATGCCCCGCTAATGTGACAACAGTGGTCATTAACATTCACCACACTCGCACTGCCTACTGAACACTGTTCCTGGTATAATTACCTAATCCAATCCAATCATCCAAATTAATCCCCCAACAACACTTACAGGCAGCTATTATTATTCCCGTTATTAATAATTCCTTAAAATGCCATTTATGAAACCTCCGCTTCATTTCTGCTCTGCAGATCTTTCTTCTGTAAACTTTCTCAAATGCTAAAAAATTTGCAGAGAATGCAATCTGTTCAGTCTAGTCAGAGACTCACTGTGAAAGGGGCTGAGGGTGGAAGCTCTGTGAGGCATCAAGAGGCAGGAGAAGGGCCCCTCTGCACTTGGAGGGGGCAGGGTGTTCACACACCTGCAGCAGGGATACCTCTCTCTCTCTGCATAAATGGGAAAGAGCACTGGGCACCCGCACCCGGGGAGGAGGTGGGGGCTGCCGTTTGGGCTTGCTACTTACCAGCTCTGTGTGAACTTTAAGATGGGCCTGTAGCTTATATTTATCTGGAGTCGAGTAGTCACAGCCGTCAGTGGGGCACTTCAGCAAGATGTTGCTGTGTTTCTGAATGACATGGCGTTTAAGGCAGTTTTTGGTGATGGAGGAATAGTGACACTGAGAGCAATAATACAGGTGTTCCCGGGTGTGGGTGCGGACATGCATGTCAAAATGCACTTGGTACCAAAAAAGTTTGCCTAAAAAAATATTGTCACATGAGAACAAGGAAGTTTCTTTTAGACTGAATTTGATTTTTTTTTAATTATCATCATTTTTTTAACTGCCATATTTATCTCCTTTATCTGGTACGCCCTTCACACTTTCCACCACACTTCTGTCGGGAAATTACTTTCCAAAAATGGCAGTTTTCAAGTATTAAGATACCACTACCTTGCACATGGTGTTAGGGCTAGGAAAAGAGAAAGGAGATGTTTATTGCAAGCCAATTATGTCACACATCACCCTGCCAATGCACCAATCCAAGAGCCTCCGAGTCCTCCTGACACTCTGGGCTATGAGACAGGCTCTAGACTACCTACTTCCTGGACTGCCTGCTGTCTGGGAGCTCCCAGAGCCAAGCTTTCAAGACCAGCTAGAAGGGAGCTGCTTGGGCCTCCGTCCACAGAGCTGCAGTCAGTCTCCTACCCTCTCTAGCCAACTGGAGCCCCCACTGAAAACCAGAAGAATGATTCTTCTTGGTCAGGAGATGGGTGAGGTTGTGAGCAACCCTCAACATGACCCCCAACATGGTCAGCTATGCTGGGGAGGCTCCAAGTGTGACTTAGGACAAGGGCTCACTGCTCCTGTCTATCCCGGAGGAGGGTGGCTCATTTAGGAGGTGTTCTTTGCAAACAGACATTAGCTCAAATGGAACCCAAGGTGATGACAGCATGACAGGAATGGGCAGGGCTGCTCGGAAGGAAAGCTCCACTCCAAGGCACATGTGACCACCACAGCCTTCCTTACCACAGTATTCACATTCCAGTTCTCCATAGACCTTCCGGATCCTCTCGCATAGACTGATGTTCATCTGCTTCTTCTGGAGACTGTCTAGGACCTTCATGAACGCTGTGCTGCCAGGGTGGTGCTCAGAGGAGGGTTTGCGAGAGTCAGGCTGGCACATTCCAAGGTCCCCTCCATCAGCCACTGTAGGAAGGAGGTCTGAGGCCTCCACTGGGTTTGACCTGAGACACCTGTTGGAGTCAGATTCACTGGCTGGCAGAGTGACCGAATTCTGCCCTCCCCCTGGAGGGCCCTGGTCACTCTGGGTCTCTGGGTCTGATTCGGCACTTTTGGCCTTGGCCAGCAGCAGTGTGACTTCTTCACCCTGAGTCTGGGCTGAGCCTCCATGCTGTGCATCCAAGGTTGTCTCGGCAGCATGAGCCTCAGCAGAGGAGGTATCATTTTTCAATAAAAAATCATCGGAAACCACTCCAAGAGGGTTGAGGTCAGAGGAAACCACAGTGGTTCCTAATTTGCTGGGGGATAGGGAAGCATTTTCAGTCTTGGAGGTGGTCAAGGGCACAGCCGGGGCAGTTGCTTCTCCAGGGGCCTCCAGCTCCCTCGGCCCTGCCTCAGGCCGAGCTTCCCCAGGACAAGTCTCCTCCTTGTGCACATCTATTTCCGGGCACACAAATTCCTCAGCTGCCAGCTGCAGCTGGTCCCCCAGGGCTTCTTGCTGGATGTCCCCACCAGGCTCCAGGAGGCAGAAGCTCTGGTTGATGGAGCTGGTAAAGACCAAGGTCTCCTGGGCTGTCCCATGCACCTCTCGGATATGGGAGCGCAGCCTGATGGAGCTGACAAACTTCTTGAGACATATAGCACAGACATACACAAAGGGGTGCTTTCTGACATGCAGCTCCAAGGCCTGGTACTTAGTGGCCCCATGGCCACAGAGCTCACAAGCAAAGGGCCACTTGTCGCCATGGACCAGCATGTGGCGGTCCCGGTCTAGCTCGTTCTTGAACTTGCGCTCACAGATGTGGCAGTCATAGAGCAGCTGCCGCTTGCCCTCCCTCGTCATCAGGCGGAGCTCATCCAAGGCCTCCTTGACCTTCTTGTCCTGAGGGTCATGCATGTCCCGGATGTGCTTGATGAGGTTCTTGACGTCCGAGTACTTCTTCTTGCAGAAGCGGCAGTGCTGTTTGATCTTCTTGTGCACCCGCTCAATGTGCACCTTGAGGTGGCCCTTGCTGAGGCAGGTGAAGGAGCAGTAGTCGCAGGCGAACTTCTCGCCCGTGTGCTTTCGCAGGTGCACGTTGAGGTTGGCCTTGATGGCGCTGGCGTAGCTGCACTGGGAGCACTTGTATGGCTTCTCGTTCGTGTGGATCCTCAGGTGGGCCTGCAGTGAGTGCTTGAACTTAAAGACCTTGTTGCAGTACTCACATGTGAAGATCTTCAGCTGGGTGGGACCTAACCTAGAGAGGGATAATAAATAGCACCATTAACTTCTGGAGACCTTGAAACTTTCCAACGAACCACCTACCAAAGGCTGTGGAGTCAGCTACAGGGGAGTGGGCAAAGGTGGAACAATTATTTGTTCAACAAATAAGACTTAGGGGGAAGAACAGGATAGGCAAGGACAATGATGGAAGAGGGTGCTGGTCTTCGGGGAGCACCAACTCTAGCGGGAGAGAAAGAAGTCCTGCAGTGTCCCACAGCAGCACAATAGTCATCGAAAGGAGTGTGTGAAGAGCAGAGAAAGACACCTCTAACTGAACAAAGGCTGCTGGGGAACACCAGCTATGGTAACATCTCGGTCAAAGCTTCCTGAACAGAAAAGGTGGTGGCAAGAGAAGGGAACAGGAACAGGGGGTGTGGTTCACACAAGCATGGTCACCACGCATGCTCCGAAGCTTGCTTGTTCTGGGGCGCCTGAACAGAAGCAAATTCAGTCTCCGTGAGACTAGCCGTGGTGAGCTTATTCAACAAATTTGATTATCCACACCTGCCTATTCATTCCACTAACTGTCAGGGCGGCTCTTGTCCCCTTTGCAAGCTGGCAGGGTGCTCTGGAGAGAAAGACTGACCCTTGTCTTTACCCATGCCCCCACTTCTTCCCAGAAAGGGAGAACACAGATGGATGGTAATGAGTTTGGAACAAGACCTGCAGTTTGCGAGACAGCAGGGGCGTGCCTTCCCGTGGTGAGCAAGGGCTAGCTAGAGCGGCATCTTCAAGCCCAGCCGGTGATGATCCAGGTCTCAGGTGGGAGAGGCAGGTTTCTGGGCAAGCTCACAGCTGATATGAACCACACTCCTCTCTCCTGAAGCTCTTAGACACAGCCGAGGACTAACTACCAACTGTCTGCCTCCACTATCAGTGGGTTAGAGCTCAGATCGGGAAAACAGCACTACTATCTCCGTTAACTTCACACGCCATTGCATAAACAGTTTCCATTGATTAAACCAGGCAGCATGTCAGGGGCATGTGTCAGATTTTGCACATATGGTGGGGAATAAAAGCATGATTTGCTTCCTGGAGCCTCTTCCAATGTGGCGAGGCTGCACTGAACGAAATAGCAGCAGTTCTGACTAGTAATCAGGCGGTCCTTACAACCAACCATGTGCTGACTATTTAATCCCCACTCTCATCAACCCATTTCACACGTAAGAAAACTAAGCATCTGCTCAACATAAACAATTGCTTAGTGACTTGAGCATGCCCAGGAGCCCATGGCCTCTGGAGTATGCTCACCCTTCCTCAGCCTCTTTGCTGAAGGAAACCCCTGTTGCACAGCAGCCCCTCCCAGTTCGACTGTGCACTTGGAGAAGGCTCTTAGAGAGGGCTTCCTCTGCTACCAAAGTGGCAGGCCCTGAAGCACGTGACCACACAGTGGGAACAGGGACAGTGAGGGAGATCAAGGAAGCAGGAGAGAATGCACCTCTGGAAGGTATAGCTAGGCAAGCCAAGAAGGATTTATGGTGCGCTAATAACCATGCCATGGTATTAATTAGCACCATTAAACTGTGCCTACCACAGATACAAGGTCTGTGTTGATGAGACAGTTCATACAACTGTCTCTTTCAATTTAAAGCACTTACGTGGACGGCAGTCCATAAATACTAAAGAGTACAACTCACATGGTGAAATTAAAATATTCAGATGGGAAAGCTACTAGTATGCCTGCATGCTAAGCCCACGGCTTCTTTAAGGGAAGCCATTTGGATCTCTCCCAAATGACAAAGACATCCAGAAGGTGATACATTTTATAAAGAACACTGAAGAAAGAAGCCCTGGATTCATAACATTAATTAAATAAGCAAATCTCAGCATTTCCTCCTCTGTTGAGAGACCTAAATGGTCTTAAGAGAATCTTTTGTTCTTTGTTTTTATATTATTATCAGACAAGTATCTAGCAGAGCTCTGAGTGGCCTGCTTTTGGAGAAGATACTAAGTCTGGTGCTGATGCTGAGCAGGCTCCATTTGAATTTAAGCTTGAGCCACAAATGATGACTGTGAACTAGTGCACAGAACTGTGATGGGCATAGAATGCTTTCTGAAGCATCGTACTGCCAGTGTTTCCTATTTGGTGAGGGAGGTACTGCTGAAGAATATCCAGAGGTCAGACACCCGACTGCAGTGAGTCCACCTCTGGGAAGCTACCTGAAAGAAACAAGGGAACAGTCGGCTGAAGGAACGAACACCTTCAATGCCCATGTTTTCACGACAGTTAAGGGCAGCAATATCCTTGAAGGATCTCACACAGACAAACACTTGGTGTTCAGACCCCGCTTAAATGTTTGTCCATTGACTTCAACAGGGCCATATCCAGCTAACACACATCTAGAAAGCAATGACTACCCCAAGCCCTGGGAGGAGGGCCAGTTTTGGATGCCCATTAGAGTTCTAAGTACTCATTCCATGATGCAGCAATTTCACTTGGGGCAATTCGTCTTTCAGGAAGTCCTGAAGAAGCCTGGGAAGGTGGACATCTCAGAGTGTGAATCACTGCGCTGCTATCACAGAAAGAATGTGCTGATTTGACTTGGCTGTGGTAGCACATGCCTGTAATCCTCACACACAGGAGGCCGAGACAAGAAAACTGTGGGTTTAAGACTAGCCTAGACTACATAAGTGGTTTCTTTTTTTTAAAAGTTGTTTAAGTTACAATAGAAACATATAAGAAGACAGATTATTTTTAATATGTACTAAAATTGAAAGATTTTTCAAGGTGCGGTAAATTTTTTAAATGTAAAAAAAATAATAGTACATTTAGTATTTTGTATTTGAAAAAACCAAAACAATATATATATACACATATACATACATATATATGTATATATATATACACACACACATATATATATTAGTATACCATGAAAAAATAACAAGTATACGCAGTGAACTAGCCAGGGAAGTGAAATCTAGAAGGAACTATGGGTTGCAGTAGCTCTCACCACAAGGGTTGTTTCAGTTTTTACAGTGTGCCTATGTCCCTACTAAAAGAGAAACTATCGCAGGATGTGCAAACCAGGCCCTGTTTGCACCTCTTTTTATAGTTTAATGACACATTTGACTAGATAACATGTGTGCCCTGTGAAGACAAGTGAATGCTCAGTTCCTAGGGCACACTGGTCTGCCTTGGTCTCAGGAAGAACTAACTATACTAGGGCATAATGGAGGGGTGGACTCTTCAGCTAAGCCAATGAGTTAAGACCCTTTACAGATGTGGCCATGAAGAGAATCCAGACCAGCAAATGTACAGATCTTTCCTGCTCTTTGTGAATATTACTGCAGCCCACCTCTGAATTAAGCCCATGGAACAACTCACCTGCTTGACTTCATGGGCTGCTCATACGGGGTCTGCTGAATGGCATATTCTTGGTACCCTCTCCGTGGCACCAGGTCTGCTGCAGTGGTCTCGGGAGGGGCTGCTCCTGTTTCAGGGGGGCCAGCCTCCACTGGAATAATCTTGGTAGCACCTGAGATTGATACACAGTACACTACTTACTGAGAGGTGCTAGCAATAGCCCTGACCCTGTCCAGCAGAGTCAGCAGGTCCTGGGGGCACTTTACTGCAGGACTTCCATGCAACACACTGGTTTTCTTATTCAGATAACACATTTAATTGTGTGTGTGTGTGTGTGTGTGTGTGTGTGTGTGTGTGTGTGTGTGTGTGTAGATGCAGTTTTTCTAGTAGTGTACCCAAATGTCTTCTTGAAGTACAGTTTTACTTGATCTAATTTTGAAACAGGCAAAAATACACCTATCACTTGCAAGAATGTCTACAAAGCCACAGCTGTTAAACTTAAAGCAAGTAGAAAGCTACATCAAGGAAGCATAGGGTAGCAGAGCAGTCAACAAAACAGGAATGTGAGCACCCTAATATCTCTGATTCTCTTCCTATGAACAGAAATTGAAGGTACAAAGAGAAGAACCCCAGGGTCACCTTTGCTTTATTCGGTCATAAACTGACCCAAGACCATACAGAGCAGGTACACTTTGTGGGGGTGAATGTCTAGGTGCACACGTGTAGGTAGGTGAACATGTATGTTTTATTATGTGTGTGGACATGAGTGTATGTGTATGTGTGTGTGAATATGAGTTTATGTGTGCGAAAGTGATTGTGTGTGTGAGTGTGTATGTGTGTTTGTGCATGAGTCTGTGTGAGTAGGTCATAAGTGTGTAAGGGTGCACGTATATGTGTGAAGATGAGTAGGTGTGGGAGTTGGAGGGAGTGTGTGGGAGTGTATATTAGTGTGTGTGTGCATGTGAGTGTATGAGTGTGAATGCATGAATGTGAATGTATATATGTGTAAATTTGAATTGTCAGTGTGTAAGTGGAGTGGGGGTCAAGAGCAAGTGTGTAAAAGATTCCTCTTTAACCACTTGTGTTTCTAAAACCCCAAAGGAAATTGATCATGCTTTTACCCTCTTAGAATCTCAAAATACTACCACAATTTTTTTAAGAAAAATTGTGGAAATTTTCTCTAGCAACCACTGAGAACAGGAAACTGTCCTCTGGGATTTTCCATATCCACAATAATATTTCTGTAAAGTTGAGTAGGGCAGGTGGAGTGACTTTCCAGAAAGTTCAAGTAGCCTAATTTTATATGGCCTTTTCTCTCCTGAACACCTTACTTTGTAGTCAAGTACAAAGGAGAAAAGGTATTCAGAGTTTTGAATTTGAGCGGCTACTATCAGCCCTAAAATAGCTGCTTAAAGGGAGCAGCTCGAAAACCATGACACTGTCCTCACTGTATCTGAGCTAATACCCCCCAATGCATAAAAAATTTAAAACATTCTGGATAGCCTGGGATCTATTACAAACTGTTTGTGCTGGCTAGTTTTTGTGTCAATTTTTATGATAGTTTGAAATCTATCACAAACTGCATGTGCTGGCTAGTTTTTATGTCAACTTTTATGATAGTGTGAAATCTATCACAAACTGCTTGTGCTGCCTAGTTTTTACGTCAACTTGACACAAGCTGGAGTCATCTGGGAAGAGGGAACCTCAACTGAGAAAATGCTTCCATCACAGTGGTCTGTAAGCAGACTCTGGAGAACTTTCTTGACCAGGGATTGAAGTGGGACAGCCTGATTCATTGTGAACAGTGCCAACACCGGGCAGGTTTGTGTAAGAAAGCGGACTGAGCCGGACGTGGTAGCATATGCCTTTAATTCCAGCACTCAAGAGGCAGAGGCAGAGGCAGGTGAATCTCTGAGTTCCAGGATAGCCTGGTCCTCAGAGTGAGTTCCAGGACAACCAAGGCCTATAGAGAAGGACTGTCTCAAAAAAAAAAAAAAAAAAAAAAACCAAAAAGAAAGTAAGTAAGCAGACTGAGCAAGCCAGCCATGAGTGAGCAAGCCAGTAAGTAGCATTGCTCCATGGCTTCTGCTTCAGTTCCTGACTCCAGGTCTCTGCCTAGAGTTCCTGCCCTGACTTCCCTCTGAAATGGAGTGCCACCTGAGAGCAGCAAGCTGGAATAAATCCTTTCTTTCCCAAGTGCTTTTGTCCATGTAATTTTATCACAGAAATAGAAACTCCAAGGCACTCTTTTTTTGTCTAAAATAGTCTTTCCTACAAGTGACCTTTTAAAAAAGAAAATATAGCATTATCTACCAGCTATGTTCATGGAAAAGGAAAAATAAATAGAAACATCTAGTACTGAAAAATATTTAGTGACTACCATCCAAAGGTGAAGAAGCTAGGCAGTGTCTGCCTGGGCCTGCCGAGCAGCTGGTGCACTTGTGTGGACTGAGCAGGCAGCTCCCACCAAGGAGGCAGTCACTGCAAGACGACAGGGACACCACCAGCTGAGGGGCTGGGGAGAGGCACAGACGGAGTCGGCTGAGGAGACAGGCACGGCAGCCCCCGGGGATAATGAGGTCTGGGATCACTGCAGGTATAGGTGACTAATTGACGCTCCAGTAGGACACCTAACACACAGGCTCTGACCCAGCCCTCCTTCCTCAGGCTGCTCCAAGGGCAGCTGGGCTCCAGGCTCTCACTGTATCATTTCCAGCCTGTCATCAGTCACCTGGAATGGCTTCATGAGCAGTTAAGACCACGCTGATGATGGGTTTCTTGGCTCCAGAAAGCTGCCCTGCCTCCTTTCCTGAGATCTTCTGGACTTTCTCTGTTTTCTGAGCCCGTGGTCTTTTTGCAGCCTTCTCTCGATCATCTTCTTTGTACTTCTTTTCTAGCTCAAGGTCTGACTCGTTACCTAGGGAGCAAATATCAAGATGGATAAGCTATCCCTTCAGGCCAGCTGAGGAGGAAATACGACTATCACTGGAGGTGATGGCAAAGGAGATGCCTCCCCTGCATCCTCATGCCCACCTCCATTTCATCTCTCTTCCTGGCCTACAATGCCTGCCAGGACATTATGCTAGCTCCTGCACCATTGCTGGCTCTTACAAACTCAATGCCAAGCATGCTCACTGTATCCAGGACACACCCAGGTACCAGGAATGCACTGCTAGACAAAGCAGCATAGACCCTGGGCTCATATGCATGAAGCATCGTTGATATCAGCACTGCAGATAAAATGACCTGCGATTCACAGTCCAAGAAAGGCCTTCTCCTAATCAACTGACACTTGCCAGACACTTTCCCTGTGCCAGGCATGATGGACACAGGACAAGAACACACCAAGCCCTCAGGGGCCCTCTACTCCAGAACCCAGAGTCAACAGGAGTGATCAAGAGCAGTCTCTGCTCTGTGTCCCATGAAACAAGAGTAAAGAACAGGATGGTAGAAGCTACCCGAGAGGTCAGAAAGGCTTTATGGAGACGTTAGCTATGGCTGAGTGAAAAGGCGAGG
Organism: Peromyscus californicus insignis; assembly: GCF_007827085.1. Lineage (NCBI taxonomy): Eukaryota > Metazoa > Chordata > Mammalia > Rodentia > Cricetidae > Peromyscus > Peromyscus californicus. Next base: position 33,869,045 of record NW_026294503.1, read on the forward strand.
GTTAATGAACCATTGGATGGGAAAGATAGAGAACCAGTCATGAGGAAGGAGCTATATGGTCTAGGCATGTGTGTGATTAAAAATGGAAGTGCTCCTGTCTAACAAAGGATGACAAAGACAGGGGATAAATACTTGGCTGAGCATCACAGTGTCCACAACTTCGTGAGAAAGCAGAGGGTGACCAAAATGGGTTTCAAGAGTAAGAGGTAAGTCCCAGAAGTCCATGAACACTATAGAAACTTCCACTCTCCTTAGGTGATGACATGGAGCCCAGTCAACCTGCATTAAATGAAATGTAGACTGTGCCTGGCCTGGCCCTGCTGGGGGCTCCTGGGAGGTGGGGTGACTGTCACATCTTCTGATGGCTCAAAGGAAGATGGTAGGTCCAGGTTTTTACAGGCGCTGTTGTTTTTCAAGGCTGGTTGCTATCTGGCCGTTCTTAGGACAATGGGGAAGCCAAGAAAAACACTTAGGGCATCATAGGACCTGTTGTCTCCTATGTGCATCTCTGGAAGGCAATGGTGAGCCACTGAAGCCGTCTAATCCAAGGAAGAGCTGGGTTTGCATAACGCTTTACATGTATGCCATGCTGTGGAGAATGAAATAAATGGGCTCCCATACCACTCAAATGCTTGCAGAACCAATGCATCAGTCACAGACATACAACAGCAGCCATGACAGGTCGAACCTTGGCATTAGCCTAAGGAGAAAAAACAGCCTCCACATATCAGTGAAGAACAAAGGAGTTAATAACTAGACAGCAGCCCCCAGTGAGATGAAACTCAGGGAAGAAGGGTAGAGAGAGCTTTATTAGAATCACCATGTCTGAAATGCCCCACCTGAGGACAGGGTCTTCACAATGTCTGGAGAGAACACTGGGAGAGATTCCACACATGAGTGTAGGGGATAGGCAAGGGATATGGCGCAGGCAAACAGACCGGAAGGTGTGAGGGTGGGTTTTGGAAAGTGTGGGAATATAAGGGGTTATCAGGGAGGTGAGATTGAAACCCAGAAACAATGAGGCAGAGGCAGTGGCGGGGAGGGGAACACACAGGGAGACGGGCAGAAACCAACCTTCAGTGCTTCCTACATCTAAGTCTGCTCCAGCCAGGCCAACACAAGGCACCAGTAAATGTACAACAGATAATCTAGAGAGTGAATTCTTAGCAAGCCATGCTGGCTGGGGTAAAGTCAAGGAAACAGAATGATCAAACCAAGCATTCACATTGTGTCCCATAAACCAACACAGTGCATGCCTGGTTCCTGGATCGTCTCCAGACCTGAAGAAAACAGCCTTGGGTTAGTCTTTAATAGATTAGTACTGGTATTAAATATATTAACATGAAACAAAAGAGAAGGATGATAGGAGGCTTCATGAATCAGAATTGCATGCTGCCCTCCAAGGTCCTAAGGCAAGGACCAACACCACACTAATAATGTCAGACCCTGAAAGCAACAGGATGGGAACAGCACCTGGTCTCCAAGGTTGCTGGAAGAGCCTACATAGTATAAAGTCTACTATGCATGACACCTCACAGCAATTTTTGACTTATTTTATTTTTTAGTAGCCATAACAAAAAACATTTCCAAAGGCCTAAAACTGTCTGAGTCACAGAAGTCTTTTCGTCACCTAGATATTGGTGATATGCGCACATAAATACTACAGCAAGATATTTCAGATGCTATAAAAAAAAAGGTAGAACAACATTTAATGGATTTTTTTTTGCTTGTAAAATGATGTCTCGCTCTATAACAGAGTTCACCATGGGATACAATTCAATATGTGGGTGATATGCCAAGAATAAATATGTTGACATTAACAAAAAAGAGGACCTGAGAATCTGAATTCACCATAAGCTTATCCTGGTTAACAATATAAATCCACAAGAAAACAAGGGCACACACTGTCAGCCAGGGTAAGAGATGAGGAGGTCCCACGTGCTGCAGACGATGAATGACAGCAAGCTCTGCAGTAGACACCAAGGGTATACACTGCAGAAATGAGCACCAGCAGTGGGTGGCTGGCAGTGGGTAAAGGTTGGGAAGCCACATCAGATTAAGAAAGAAGGGAGGGACCTGAGTTGACCTAGGTAGAGAAGACACAAAGAAGCCACCTCTCATCTTGACTACTGCAGCCACTCCGACTCCCTTCTTCTGGCTGCTCTGTGGTCGAGCTGTCAGGATGCATATGGGTTGGTTGTTCTCCCCATCACTGTGGCAAAATCCCTGACAGGCAGCTAAAGTGGGGAGATGTTTGCTTTGGCTAATAGTTCAGAGGGAACACTCTACTATAACAGGGAAAGTATGGTGACAGGACTAGCTCCTGTACATGGCAATGGGCATGTGAGGTGGCTGGTCATATGACTGTGGCAGTCAGGAAGCAGAGGTCTGACCAAGAGCCATAACCATCAAAGATCACCGCCAACCAGTGTCTCACCTCTGCCAGCCATGCCTCCACTCCAAGGGTCCCAGAGCTACATACTTTCAACTCCACCCTCTGTAGGAATACACCTTCCTTTGTAGGAACTGAGAATACACTGAAGTCAGAGCTGGTATGAAGAAGATAATGGCCATTATGCTCTGAGAATGATGTTCTATAACACTTGTCCTGGTAGGTCCCACTAGCCCAGCTCCAACTCCTGCTTCCTAGGATCACATCCAGATCAACTGCCAGCAGCAACAGCTACTTCCAAAGGAATACAAGCTAAGAGACCTCCCCCAGAACCATCTCAAATGAGCACCCCTGAGTATCCTCTGTCTCCAGTTCTGTATAGCCTCAGAGGAAGCAGATCAATAGTCTGGAGTAGTCATACTCTACCTAAGAGCCTCCAGAACCCTAACACTAGGCTTTCCCATAGTTTGGGACATGATGGGCCAGGCAGTACCCTGAGCATCATGGGACATGGTTCTTGGAGATGATCACTATATATCCCTTGAGGACACTAGAATTAATAAGGCTCTGCAGAGAACTATCAGCACACTTGCTCCAAGTATGCCTGGGGCACTTAGTGAGTAGTGAAGAATTCAGGGTAAGACAAAAGCAAGACATGGGGGCTGGCATGGAGAGCTGGATGTTACCAGACACACAGCCCCAAGTGTACAGGAATGCCCAGCTCTCTACCACATGCCCTGTGTATCTGTTCCTTGCAGCCTTGCACCTAGCTCAGCTGCATGGATACCTACTTACACTCCTCCGACTTAGTATTTCTTTGTGGAAAGCCAACAGGGAGAAGAAAGAGAAGACATATTGATAGCTGGTTTTGTTTTTTGTTTGTTTGTTTTGGTAGCTTTCTGCTTTCTCCGTTTGGACAACATCATCCTTTTTCCATTTGTCATGGCTGGAATATAAGATGAGTTTGAACAATTGGTCTCCAGCAAGTGGCGCTATTTGGGGAGGCTGTGAAAGCTTCAGGACAGTGGCCTAACTAGCAGAAGTAGATCTCTGTGGGCAGGTCCTGAAGGTGACATGGGCTTTTGACTCCAGCTTGAGCTCTCTGCTTCTGCCCTGAAAGTGACATGGGCTTCTGACTCCAGCCTGAGCTCTCTGTTTCCTGATTCTCACATGCCCAGCACTACTGAGAGAACACCATGCCTTTCCTGCCATGATGTACTATATGCTCTGAAATACTGAGCCAAAACAAACCTCTCTTCCTTAGCTGCTTCTATCAGCAGTGAGAAAAATCACCAGTACATCTCCTGACCTGGCTGTTCATGAATTTCCCAATCCTCACTTCACCCATCTCTGTGCTTCTCAGAGTTGCCTCTTCCCACTGAAACACCTCCTGGACCTGAGCTGGCAGTCATGCTGCAGGTGCTTCTTCAAGAACCCAGCATTCCCCACCTCCAGCTTATAGGCTTCATGGCCTTTTATTGGAGTGTTTTCAATGGTCTCCTACTTCCTCTGAGTTATTGACTTCAGAAACTTTTCTACGTTCTCCCCCAGCCAATGCCTATATTTGCTGTAGCTTCCTTTTCTTTGGAAAATTCAGTAGTTCTGTAACGGATCTGTTTCTTGGGTTCTCCCTCTTGCACATAGTTGTTGGATTTAGTCCTACTGTGTGCGCACTGCCAGTGGGCTGGCACGCATAGCCAATGGTCTGCTAATAGTGGACGAAAGTCAGCAGGCAAATACCACACTGTGTCTCCAGTCAGGATCACCCATGGCAGGGGGGAGACTGACAATGGATGTGAGCACAAGAAATAAGTTAGTCACCCACAGAAGGTCATCATCCACCAGAGGCAGTTAAGTGCAGGCCTTGGCAGGCAGTGGAGGTGAGCATTTCTAAGTGTGGGCTGTTCTCTGGGTTCTGAGGTAGCCAACACATCTCACACCAACATCCCTACTAGTAGTAGGTCAGGAAAGCTGCTGAGACTAAGCCTGTCATTGGTTTAACTCTTCCTCATCTGTCTCCCTGGTCAAAAGAAGCTCAGTGGGGTTGGTAGAGTTCAGCTCATTCCACAGGGCAACTTCCACAGTGTCCAATACTCAGCAAAGTAGAAAGAGATACTCGACAAAGTGGAGAGAGATAGAAAAGGCTGCAAATCTCAGATGAGGAAAATCATCCATTCATTCCTTAAGCAAATAACAAGGCGGGTTCTCCAGGTGTCTGGTACTACACAGGGTACTAGGGACCCAGAAAAAAAAGCCAGATCTGTCGCCTATCCTCCGGCAGCTCAGAATCAACCATGGGTGACTCCAGTCCTCAGCACACTGGGCCCACCATGAGTCTGTTCCCTCTGCCCTTAAGGACGACTGCCAATGCCTTAGGGAGATCAGGAAACCACGGTGTGGCAGAGGAAGAAGTGACATAGCTGAGACTCTCCTGATGTGTCAGACCAGCACCATGTGTAAGTCTGTCCAACTGCAAAGCAAGACTGTCCACTGTCCTCTCCTGCCTCTGAAATATGCAAAGGGGACAGTTAGACAAAGCACATGGGAAGGAGTCAACTGCACGGGTAGATCCAGGGTGGACCAAGACCGTGGTCAAACAGCAAAGCCTACATAATAAAGACCTAACAGAATGCATCCCAGAGACAACAGAGGGGCCTAGCGGATGCCCTGAACAGTGGTTCTCGACCTTCCTAGTGCTGCAACTCTTTAATACAGTTCCTCATGCTGTGCTGACCTCCAACCATGAAATTATTTCGTTGCTACTTCATAACTGTAATTTTACTGCTGTTATGAACTGTAATGTAAGTATTGGCTATGTGACCCCCCCCAAGGGGGTCACGACCCACTGGCTGAGAATCGCTGCACTGGGAGGCGATTGCCACAACCATCACTGCTGTGTCTAGAAAGCTGGCCAGCTTACGGGCAGGTCATAGACTGCAGCTGCTGAGCAGCCCCCTTCCCAGCCTAGTTCACTCAGACAGCCCAGGCCATCTGTGCCTAAGGCTAATTTGGCCAGAAGAAAGACTGGCATTGGCTCTCTGTGCCTTCAGCTGAGTCTCCACAAGCAGCAAGAGGCTATTTGTTCCTAATCACTTTATGCAGATGAGCAGCCCCACTCGAGCCTGGGCAAAAGCCTGCCATGTACTCAACTGCACAGCTGGCTCCGAGAGCGACAGATGCAGTGCCAGGGCCAGGCATTTGCAATACCACGAAGGCTGTCTAGGGTGGGCCCAATTCTTCCGGCTGGGCAGCCATGTTCCTTGCTATGAAGAGGCAATTCTCTGTTCAGCAGACACGTGTTTGTTTCCCCAGCACAGAGGAAGATTGAACACTTAGTACTAAAGACACTGCTAAAGGTGCCCCCTCACTGAGATGGTGAGACACGGGGCAGTGAGCGACTCCCCTGCTGCAATCCAGGCTCCCAGCTAGTGCCAACAAGAAATTTGGGACAATTACTCTTGTTCAAGAGAATGGCTGATGGACACCCTTCTCCCTCAGTATAGGATAAGTGCCTGATGAGGAATGGCTGAAGAGATGGCAAGCTGGTGTTTGCTTATTTGTTTGTTTGGGTGTGGGTGCTTTTCCTTGCATGTATGTCTGTGAACCACGAGCATGCAATGCCTGCAGAAGGCAGTGGATGTCCCAATACAAGAGTTACAGATGGTTGTGAGGCTGCCATGTAGGTGCTGGGAAAAAGACCAAGGTCCTCTGGAAGAACAGCCACTGCTCTTAACGGCTAAGCCATCACTCCAGCCCCAAGCTGATGGCCTTTAAGAAACACAACCAAGTTCTAAAAGTAAATACAGCATGGGTAAATGGGGTGTGGGGTGCAGATCAAACTCCAGGTCCTCCCGATGCTCTGCTGCAGATGCATGTGTAGTTACACAATGCTGTTGGATGCTGCGGTGCGTCTAAAAGTCAACACCTGAAAAGCTTAGTCTCCAGCCTGTGGCACAGCGGAGGAGGAGGGACCTCTGAGAGGAGAGAGAGGTCTAGTGAAAAGTGGGGTCAGCGGGATGAGACCCAGCCCATTCTGAGTCCCTTTGCTTGCCAACACCATGAGTTAAGTAGTTTGCTCTACCAAATTCCCCTCCCCCAGCCACATAGGGTACTGTTTCATGATACGCCCAAAAAGAACAGAGTCAAATGACCAGATTAAAACTCCTGAGACTATGACAAAATAAACTTTTCCTCTTTACAATCAGTTAGCACAAGTGACAGAAAGTCAGTTATCATAGTGACAGGAAAAAAACCACATTGCATATACAATTAATCCTAAGGGAGGATCATTTTCAAACTATTGAATGTTTAAAACTACTTTTCAACAAGTTCTAGAAAAGATTCCCATCAATAGCTGAAATATATCTGAGATCCTTAAGATTTAGGACCAACTTGGGGATGTCAACCCCCACAACCTTTTGTTGGTCCCAACTGATGAGCTGTGGCATCAGGAAGGGGCAGAAGGCAATATCAACCTCATCGGCAGCTGTGGGGTTCACAAAAAAACACCTGGCGATGGTCTCTGCCATTTGGTCCTTTTCCTGTACTCGGTGTCACAGGAGAGAGAAAGGCACACTGCTGTGCTGATGCCTTGGTCTCTGCAGGCAGAGCACTGTCAAGAGCTGTGACCAGAACTCAACTTTATTCCTACACACATGCATGCGCCTTTCTAAGCCAAACATTTCATATATCTTTCCCCCCAAGGCTTTTATAAATCCATGCTTTCAAAGAACAAGGTCCTTTGCCAAAGTCCCCTTGTCCATCAAATCCTATATTATATTTTCAGCATTGTGTGACTCCAGCTGTGTCTGTCAGCACACTGGGATGGTGACTTTTGAAATGCTTTTTAGTAGTAGGACCTTTTAAAGTGACCTCCTCAGGCAATTTTGGTGCCATCAATCAATTCAGACATGCCAACTAAAGTAGATGAAGTGGGTGGGGTTCCAACATCACCCTATCACTGCCTCGAACATTTGTCCTTGGTCTCTGCAACTTCATCCTCTGAGCACTGCTGAAGGGCCCTGATAATGGTGTCAAAACTGCTGGTATAGGCTGCGCCAGGTACTTGGCGAAATGTCACTGGATGTAAAAGTCAGCTTTGAGAAGGCATGGCAGAGATCACCAGATACAATGTCAAGGGCATCACAGCTGAGATCCTGTTCTGCCTTTCTGCTGGAGACATTCAGAACTCTCTAAAGCTACGAGCAGCATCTGCAGAATGAGTCACGGTGAGACTCACTAGAGAATGTTCACAGTGCCCTCTCACAGGGAAACAAGCACACAGGAGAGGTTCTCAGGAAGTGTCTGCCACACTGCAAGTCCAGCTCAAGTCTGTGCTGAAACTCAGTCATCCCCCCACCTCGTCTAGTTCCACTTATACATGGTCAAACACAATCTGAAAATTATAGAAATAAAGAATTCAGAAGTTTAAGCCACTTTTATTACAATGTTATCATGATCAGTTATTAGTAGTGATTGTTATTAATCTTCCTGTGTCAGATTTTATTTATTTATTTAGTTAGTTAGTTAGTTAGTTAGCTTACATCCCAACCTCAGCCTCTTCTCCATCCTCTCCTCCCCCTACCGCCCCCCTCCTCCCCTTAACCCGCCCCCAATCCACCCCTCCTCCTTACTCAGAAGGGGCAGGCCTCCCATGGGCTTCAGCAAAGCATGGCATATCAAGCTGCCATAAGACCAAGCAGTTCCCCTTGTACTCAGGCTGGGCAAGGCCATCCAGCATGAGGAATAGGTTCCCAGGAGTCCCACATAGAGACCAAGCTATACAACTGTCATATACATGTAGAGGGCCTAAGTCGGTCACATGCAGGCTCCCTGGTTGTTGGTTCCTATGAGCCAGGCTAGTGGTTTCTGTGGGTTTTCCTGCCATGTTCCTGACCCCCCTGTTTCCTACAATCCCTCCTCCCTCTCCTCAGTGGGCCTCCCCAAGTGCAGTCCAATGTTTGGCCATGGGTCTCCTGTGTCAGATTTCTAAATCAACCCTTATCATAGCCATCTATGTTAAGGAAAAAACATCATCATAACTGTGATCAGTACAGAACGGACAGAGTTCAGCACCATGCAAGGTAGGTTTCAGGCATCTTCTGAGGGCCTTGCAAGGTATCCCATTTGGGTAATCACCGAGTCACATCATGCCTTAATTTGCCTTGTGTTAGTGAAAGCTGTGACCCCTACGGGTCAGCTCTGGGAGTGGGAATTGGGTAGAGATTGGGTGGTACCTGTCTCACCCTGCTACCTAGTCTCGTGTATTCCCAAGAATCTGTCAACGGTAACATTTAATTTCTTGACATCTGTGCAGAGTCGCTCTTCAACCCTAGCAAATTAACATAATTCTCTCTATTTCATTTCCTTTGGAGACGAAAGCATTTTCAAAAGTGATGACACTGCACAGGAGAGAGCAGACCTTAGAAAGGGAAGCAGATGTTCATGGGTGGCGTGCACACTGTGCTCCAGCCTCCCCTGCACCAGGGCCGGACACCCTGCATGCACTGATGTGTTCTGGCAGAATACTACAGGCAGTCTTTGCAAAGAAGCAAAGCCTGACATGTCCTTTAAGGGTAGATATGAAGAAAAGGACCCACGTACCCTGGGGTCTGCAGCAGTCCCACTGGCCTCTCTGGGCTAACCTCTACTCTTCTTTACCCAATTCCCATCCCCAGAGCTGACCCACAGGGGTCACACAACAGACACCAGAGCCATCTGGTTTCAAACTGGGTCTGGCCACTGGAGGCACCAACAGGATATAAAAGGCAAAAAAAAAAAGAGTAGGGTGAATTTTTATTTCTACACTCCCTTGCTGCCAACTGATCACTGAGTAACTTCATCTCTAAGCCCAACTTTAACAGGATCCTAGACCTTAGTAGGCTCCTAGACCTTAGCACAACTGACTCCATGATAGAAGTACCACTGAGGCCAAAAAACTCAGCATGCCAAAAGTACCACCTGCCAAAATGAAAACAAAGGCCTAATTCATCAAAGTCCATAGTTCTGAGAAAGTCTCTAAATGTATTAACCTTGCTTTTTTGCTTCTGTAGTTCTGTTTCTGGCTAACTGTTCTTGTTAACTTAAGTATGTCAACCCAGAGCATGGTTTCTGTGCTTAAGAGCTCACGCTAAGAAAGGTTCAGGGCTACACTGGGATCTGGGACACCCATGGTAGTTGCTGGCCCAGCTAATAAAGACTTTCTATTGGTTTAAACCTGTGTCCAAGTAGTCTCCTCTGGTGGATACCCCATCACATAATCCCACGGAGTCCTGAGATCTCTCAACCCTAGCCCTTTACCTATTTGGGTAATACGACCCAGTGGCTCCTTTATCCTAGCCTCATCTGGAGCTTCACTACACACCCACTTCTCCACAAAGGCAAGCTTTTCTACTACATGCCTCTAGTCATCTCAGGTCCTCAGGACCTGGACCATCTTTTCACATCCTGAGCTGCTAAGGACACTGATGTTGAAGCCCTGTACCAGCACGCTGGCTCCATGCTCTGACAGAAAGCATCCTCTTGCACATTTTCAGTCTATCAAACTTGATCTTCAACCAAAATTAACTCATCCTTTCTATCAAACCTGTTTATCATCCCTGGCATCAGAGATTGGCAAAGACGATACCCCTGTCAATTCAAGCTCCCAGGCTAAGAACAACACAGCCTCCCATCTCCTTCCCTCAGCATCTCTAAAACAGGTCCCTTCTATCAATTTTCACTGCTGAATCAGATACCTCAGGACCCCACACCAGATCCTTGTGCCTACGGAGTGTTTGCTTGCTCCTCTGTAACCGAATTTACACTACGTCCCTCTCCCATGCTCCCCACACCTCTTCAAGTTCCAAGTATTACTTCCATCTCCACACTTCAGAACTAGATCCTCGGCTGCAGGGCAGCTCCACACCATCCTTCCAGACCTCCTGCCATACCCTACCCACCATGTTAGGACAATATCTGTCCAATTCTCTGAGAGCGTTATGGCAAGGGCCTCTCTTTAGTGAACACCATGTAGTCATCAACTACCAGATATACACACAGCAGGCACTTGATAATTCTAGGTGACAACAGAGGTTCAAACCTTCCCATTCCACTTAGCCCCTGACCTGTAAGCATGCATATCCACACATTCACTTTCAACTCTACTGAGTGTCCCCCACCCTTGCACATAGGAAGCTGTGATAGTTACTCTTCATATTTTTTGCTGCTCACTTGATTGAATCACACAGGAAACCAATCCACCACCACCTCTCTCTCTCTCTCTCTCTCTCTCTCTCTCTCTCTCTCTCTCTCTCTCTCTCTCGTGTGTGTGTGTGTGTGTGTATGGTGTGTGTGTGTTTCCAAAGAGGATTAATTAAGGAAGAAGACCCCACCCTGAACGTGGGCCTTCTGTCTCACTGGCTTGGGACCTGTACTGAATAAAAAGGGGGGAAAGAGAGAAAGAGAGGGAGCTGAGCATCATCCCTGATCACTCAGCACCCTGATGTACCCAGATGTGAGCTGGCAGTTCATCAAGACACCACGACAGACCATATCCTTTCAAACTGAAGGCAAAATCAATCTTCCCCACCTTGAGCTGTTCTCCATAGATGCTCTGTTACAGCAATGAGGTAACAAATACAGAAGGACGCTAGCTGCAACACTTCTTACCTGTGTTCCTTTTGCACAGATGTCTTCCAGCTCTTTGCTCGCCACAACACCGCTGCCACTGTGCTCCTTGTTCCCAACTCTCCACACACAGAGGGAAGGATTTGCACCCACACTTTCCATCCTTGAATTCCCACAGCAAGTCACAGAGTGCTCTGCATGTCACATGTTTTCCAGACCAGGGCATCACAGTTTGTAGACACTAGTTTATGCGCGTTCTTATATAGTTAGCATGGCACTAGTATTCTAAAGTACCTATTCTAAATTGCCCCAGAACTAATTAAATCTCAGAATGCCCCAGAGAGTCAAATATTATCAGCCACATTAACGAAAGGCCCAGAACAGTTGTCAGAACAGCCGACTGATAAGGGATTATATTCTGGGACTCTGCCACCAATTTGTTCCACCCTGCTAATACAGCAGTTTAGGAAGCTTTGCAGCCTCGCAATCATTCTTGCTAACCTGCTGAATATGCATCATTCTTTCCCTCTTCCCTCGGGCTTTCTCACACCTCCCTGTCTCTCTGTGATGAGGGAAGGACAGGTGAGCCCTGCTTCCAACAGCTTCCACAGAGAGATTTCTTCAATGAAAATGAGCCGAGGGAGGGCAGGAGCCTTCACGTAGCATGCTCCTTCCCCATACCACATACTCACTGAGTGGACCTCCCAGACTTCCCCTCAGGGTGCCCACGTCCTGCTTCACCTCTGGGTTCAGCACACACCATCAAGCAGCAAATGCCTATCGGCCACTTTCACTTTCTCCCCTCCTGCCACAGCATGCTGGAGATGGCAGACACTCCCAGCCCACAAACTCCTCCTCCAGGAAACCTCCAAGAAGTCGCATTAGAGGTATGGTCCTGCCCTCCACCCGTGCTTCACCCCTCCATTGTAGCATATGTGTCTGTGTCCCTGTTCTGCTCTCCAGACACTCAGCTGCTCCAAGGGTTGGGTTTGTCTAACTCAAGTTTAGTCCCCAAAGTCTGCCTTGGCACCCAGCAGCGTGAGCTCAGGGTAAACAGAGGTGAGAATGTGTGTGCGGGAAGAGCTCACTGAATGAGCTACAGCAGACTTCCTCACCATCTTGGAAGCGCCAGGCCCAGGCATTTGCTAAAGGGCTGCCAGCCCTGGGCCATCCACTGCAGAACCACTCAGCTCTGAGAGTTTGCCACAGGGACACCGAGCAGTCCTTCAGACCAGGCTTACAATGCACAGCCGTTGCTTGAGTCAGCTCCAAAGGAAACTCCACTCCCCCAAATTCTGGAGCCTGTTCCCCTCTACCAAAGCAGGTACTTCATCATCTCTGTCAGAAGGGACAAATGGCTATTTGTGGTACCTATTAGTATACGAAGTGCATGCTGGCCTTCAGGCTCACTGGGTATCCCAACTACCTATGATTCTCCTCAGCTCTTCTCACAGCACCCCCTACCCTAAACTTCTCTAGCTCACTGGCTTCTCTTCCCCCAGCTCCCCATTCCACACAACCCTGCCATTTGGGCCATGTGCACTCTCTCTTGCCCTCCTCTCTTGGTCCCCTTCTCTCTTGGTAATCTCTTTCTCTCCCTCTCATGCTCTCCACTCTCCTCTCTCTTCTTATGGCCTACTCCAGTCTGCTGGCCATGTTCAGTTTACCACTTTCTCCCTCTGCTCTGGACTCTTCCAGAGGCCTCTGGCTGCATCTTCTTCATATCTACAATAAAAAGCTTCCCCTCCCCCATACTTTGGAGTGGCCATGTCCTCAGTCTATAATCTAGTGCTGAAACCCTGTTTATACACTTGCACCTCTGCTCAATAAAGCCTAATGACAGGAGCGGCATCACTCCCACCCTAGTCCTGGCCTGTCCACACTGGGAGAGAGCAGGCAGCCCCCTGAAATCCAGACAGCAATAAGGTCACTGAGCTACTCCTGCTACTTCCAGCATGATCCAGCAGGCCTCCACTACACAGAGTCCTCAGCCTGTAGCTGGTTCTGAGATACTGACAAAGCCTTCCTTTCAAAAGTGTTAGTACAGTCTTCTGGGGCAAGATTCAGTGAGTGTCGCAGACCCCTGAAAAGGTGCCCAAGTATCATCTGCTCCCTAAAGAGCCACAAGACACCAGCAACAGACAAGGAAGGTGGGATGCAATGTCAGCCCTGCTTCTCACTAGCCGGCACATCTATTGCCAGGCTAAAATATCAACAGGCCTACAGGCAGGTTTTAACTTGTGGGACCCTGGGACTGCCAGGGAGGAGAATGAAGGTCAGCAATGCAGGACGCTGCCTCCCAGAGGCTGTGATCCTCATAGCAAGAGATGGATCCTGGGAGTCTCAGAGACCTAGACTCAAGTCTTCCCTTCCACATGCACTCTTCCTTCAGCCGGCCTCTGCAAAGTTCTCTAGCCTAGCAGACCCTCCATTTCTTAACCTGAAGGAGGAGAAGGCCCTTGCCCTGGCATCCAGTGGCAGAAGGAAGCAGACACATAGTACCTAGCACAGCAGCTGGCTCAGGTGGGCATTTGAGGACGGCAGCAGTACTGTAGAACCAGCTACTACACTTCCTAAGCCCGCCCCCCCTCCCCCGACCCAGGTCTCTGGAATTGCACTCAAGTGTGGGAAGCTCAGGCCTCCATGACCTCTGGAACATACAGAAGTATGTAAATGGAAGCCTTCCCAGTCTGATCTTCCAGGCCCCTGTCTAACCCCCTAAAGCTTCCCACGTGCTCACAGCTCTAGGTGTCTGATTCCCTCCTTCTCCAAGCAACACCGAGGATGAATGTGAACTTTGTGCAAAGCATCCGAAGTCTCTGAATAATAAGCACTATGTGCCCACCGACCCTCACCCTCACCAGCACTGCCTATGCCGCAGGCACCCTACTCCTCAGGAAGACAAGAAAAGGACAAAATAGCTGGCTAAGGGCGCTGAGAGAACTCTGCAGGAGGCAAACACTGGAATAATCTGGGGACAACTATTAGCAAGAGAGGCAAAGAGGAAGTGAGTGGCCTGAGACAAACAGCCCAGTCTTAGAACATGGTGAGACCGGCCAGGCTAAGCAATGGCCTAGATGGTGGGACATGGGAGAAACTTCAGCAAGAAGCACAGGTCCCCTGTGTTCTGCACCATCTAGGAAGGACAGGTTCTTAGATCTAGAAGGAGAACCACAAAGACAGTGATTGGTCCAAAGTCAATGTGAACTCTACACGGAGATGACAAAAGATGTGGGGGAGGGCGTATCAAAGGTCAAGACTCCAGAACTTGCTGGAAGAGCCGGTCAGCAGAACCAGGAGACTGGAAGATGTGGGAGTGAGTGAAAAGAAGAGGTTATATGTTAAGTCTGGAGTTTCTACCAGTGAGGAGTGGTAATCCTGGAAACATGGGCTAATAGCTGACCCGTGAGACATGAAAAACTGGGGTGAAGAATAAAAGAATGTACCGTCTGTGGAGCCAACAGAAGCAGCTGTGGAGCACCAGGTGTCTGCATCAGGAACCTGGCCTTGCACAGGTTCCAGGCAACAGAGAGAAGGATGCACAAGAGCGGAGGGAAGGCGGGGCTTCTGGGAAGCCCAGACCAACCACAGGAAAGGATGCTGGGGCTGAGTGCAGAAGATCCAGCACGGCCCCGTGATTTAGAGATGACCAGAAGCTGGCTGGTACGGGAGAGGGCAGATGTCCTAAAGAGAAGGCCTCAATGCTGTGTCCGTGCCCCACTGGTTTGGGGGCTGCTAGAGTTCTAGGACAATGGAAGGATGAGTGGTTATTCAGAGGGGAGGGGAAAGGAGGCCCTCACACAGGAGAACAGATGGTAGCTACGGAACACTCTGAGTGTCCCGCACAGCAGCAGCTTCAGCCTTAGGAGGATTGGGACATCTCAAAAGATAAACTGAGCACCTGACACATGACATGGCCACCAAGCAAGCAAGCTGCAATGTCTGCTTATGGCAAACCCATCAGGATACTGATGAAGAAAAGGAAGAGGAAAATCTTTTGACTTAGTCCCTGGGGAAGCAGGCCCCAGCAGAAGGGAAGTCCACCTACCACACCATAGGCATATAGTAAACAAGCTCAGAAACTGGCCAGGGAACACAGAGAGGAGTGTCCACAGAGGAGCGAACCCAGAAGCTTCGGGAGGCCTAGGTGGAGCACAGGAAAGGGACACCGAGGCTGAGCCTTGTGACTTAGAAATGAGCAGGAGGTGCTGGTATGGAAGAAGGCAGGTGTCCAAAGAAAAGGCCCTAATGTTATGTCAGTGCCTCCATTGGTTTGGGGGCTGCCAAGGGGGTAAAGCAGAGGGAGGAGAAGTGTAGCAGCCAGGCCTTAACTAACCAGGCAGGAAGTACAGAGTGAACAGTAGTGGGTATGCTGCAGGGGCTACCTTCACAGTAGGGACTAGGTTGCTCCATGTTCTGGAAAGACACAGCTCATTCAGGGGGAGCAACCACATCAATAGAGGGGAGAGACACACTTGGAGACACCTGAACAACCCAACTCAAACTCGGGAAGAAAAGGGAACTCCGCTTTACCCTCTGACCTTTCTACATTTTTTTGTCTGTTTTACAATGCCTGTAACACTGCTACAGTAGTATACGCATCTGAGCCAAAGCGCTTGACAAATCACCTGGTCATATGAGATAGGCTGTTTGCCTAAGTTTTCTCCCTGTGAAACTGAAACAGAAACAGTAAACACCCCAAGAGCTTCTATGAAAAAGAAATGAACTGGTATTTGTAAAGCACTAAGCATAATAGCTGGGCCATAGTAGGGACTCTGTAAATGCTTATTAACTTTAAAATTACAACCTATGGGTAAATAAGTTGTAATTTACCATAATGTAGCCTCAACAATTCTGCCAGCCACTGGTGTGTACAGAGCGTGGAGGGAATGGGAGGGCAGACCTGAGCTCTTACCAGAGACTGTGGAGATAATGACGGGCCCCAATCCACAGCACAACAGAGAATAGAGCATTCCGCAGGACCAGTCAGCCTCCCATGGAGAGGGACAAGATGTGGCAGGTGAGGAAGGCTTGGGACATCAGGATGGTGGGGAGAGGTACCAAGACAGATGCAGAGAGAAGTTAGATGAGAGATTCTCACTACACACTGCAGAGCCCTGGTTGCCTGGACAACAGCCAAACTGAAGCCGGGCCCAGCAGGATATTCATAGGACACTGCCTCACAGATAAAGATGAACTGTAGACATGAGTAGAAGCCCAGTGTGTGTGTTTTAGTAATGGTTACCACGCAAGCATTTCTTGTTCTCTTCCACACTGGGATCATGGCTGGACTACAGGCTATTTAAGATTAGTTAAGGCCATGTGATCCCTCTTGGCTGATAAAATATGTGGGAAGAAATGATACTCCTAGACCATGAAAAAAAACAAACAAACAAAAAAAAAAAACTCCCATTTCTCTCTCTTCCCCTCTAGTTCAACGTCAAATTCAAGATGGTGGCTGCTCACTCTGGCTGGATCCACCAACCAGAAAGCAGTTGGTGACATCAGAGCTCCTGCTATCTGGGAAGCACTGCTCAAGAGGTGTGGCCTGATCCACACCTATGGAGAGAATTAGGCACAGTTCTGTGATGGGCAGACGAGGAAGGGACTGGAGCAGACTGGGCAGGAACCGGGGGCAGGCAGCAGAGCTGAAGAAGCTGGATCACAGGGAACTTGAACTGTGTTGGGCCATAGCTTCCATGTCACTTTTGCTCTCAGATTGAAACATTCCATCCTCCTGGGAAGCTCTTTAAGTCAGAAAACACACAACTCAAAACAGCTTCAGGAAGTCCCTGAAATTGAGCAGATTCAATAGGCCCCCTCCCCTTCCAAGAGGAAACAATAAAGACCACTGGGAGTCACTCTTGGACAAGCCAAGGTACAAAGAAGACTCTCAGCAAGCCCATTTGCCAGTGGTTCTCAACCTTCCTGATGCTGCAACCCTTTAATATAGTTCCTCATGTTGTGGTGACCCCCAACCATTTTCATTGTTACTTCATAACTGCAATGTTGCTACTGTTCTGAATCTCAATGTACATATCTGTGTTTTCCGATGGTCTCAGGGGTCACCTGTGAAAGCGTCATTCGACCTCAAAGAGGATCAGACCCATAGGTTAAGAACCACTACCATATGCTGAAGAAGAAACCAGCCTGGAAGAGGTTTAGACCAACCGAGCCACCTGGAAAGGACACTCTTCAACCTGTTGAGCTGCCTGCAGGCTGTGAAGTGAGCTCCAAATTCCCTACTTTTATGAGTTGGGCTTTGGTGATACAGCTGTCTTTGAGTCATTTCTGCTTCTGTGACTAACCCCAATAAAACTCATTGGTTCACCAAGTGGACTTTGTTGGTATCTATTACTCTGGTCTGTCATGGGCTCCCTATCTAGGGTGAGTAGATATACGTGTGTTGTGTCTCCCTAGGAACGTCGGTCACACAACACACATCCTCACTCCAAGTGTACCCAAGGCTGAGCTCAGCTCGATGCCTACCAGTGTCTGTTCCCTGAGTAGTGAAGAGAAAACAAAAATCACAAATAGGCTGCAAAAAGAAACAGCCAGCATCAACAGGCAGCTTCCCAAGGAGAGAGGTGTGGCCCTCAGCAGGCCGCTGCACACATACCCTTTCCACTTGCAAACTCTCAACTGCAGCTCACAACCCTCTTCATCAGGTCACCAGCAGCTGTCACAATCGCAGCAGAAGGCACAGAGTTGAGGTACAGCCCAGAATTCCAAGGCGAACACACGGGGTCTTTGGGATGACCTGGAAACCACGATGTGTTCTTACATGGGATACATCTCACGTGAGCAATGGGGGATTTTGCAACTCTCTTTGCAGGGAATGACCTCAGAAATAACCAACTTTGGAGGCTCAGAAGCCACTTGTGATAAAACTTGACATATTGATTTCTGTAGGCTGAAAAATGTTTTTCAAAAACACCAGCTGTTTCTCATAACAACAGGGGAAAACCATTTCTTTTCCCAGTTCCTCTTACTATTGAAATGCAGAATAAAATAAATAAATGTTGAATACATATCCAAAATGTTATTTTAACTTGTCAGGGTTCAGAGGAGAAGGGGAAAAAAAAAATAGCCCACTTACTTTGTTTTTTTCTAATTGTTTTAACAAGCTGTAGAGTCAAGGTCAATTTCTGAAATGTCACAGAAGTGCTCTTTACAGTGAATGTACTGGAAGAATTATGTGACTGTTTTCCAACTGCAATGCTGTGCTTGGCAGAGGTGGGCGCACGGCACAGTGGGAGGAGCTCAGCCCCAGGCAGCCAGGCATAAGGACACTTCTACATATTTGAGAGGCATCCACGGAGACCAGAGAGGGAGAAAACCAACGAGGCCTCTACCTTCCCATGAGGTATCTGTGAAATTAAAGTCCTTTGAGGTCACCTGGATCAATGAAGGATGAAGCTATTTTCCACACGGCTTATTACTGTGTACACTGATAATCCTGTTAGGAGGACCGTGCCTGCCTGCCTTGCTGCAGTCACTGTCTAATTATCATGGAGTGGACTGAAAACAGCAGGAAGCATGCAGAGGGACTTCCATTTCTCCCCAAGGTGGATGGAACCCTCCCTGCCTGAGGCACAAGGAAGGAATGTGCTCTGCATCCCAGAGGCAGAGATAACACTGATTTGTAAGGAAGGAGTGTGGGAGCACAAGGCACAGCCAGGAAGAAAAGATCTTGCTCCTCACCTCTCCCCAAAAGAATGGGGGACTCTGGATAAACACCATGGCTAGACTTAAATTCCCCAGTGACTAAATTAGAAACGGAATTTAAACACAGGGCTGTTTTGTTTTGGTTTTTGGGTTTTGGGGTTTTTTTTATCATTCTTACAGGATCACATACTGTGTTGTTCAATTTACACAGCATTCTCAAAATGACAAAATCACAGACTTGGAGACCAGATCAGTGTACGCCTGTTGGGAGTACAGTGTAAAGGGGCAGCAACAGGTGAGCTCTGAGGGAACAGCGCAATTCTGCCACCTACTGGCAGAACGGCTGATAAATCTATATGGGCGACAAGTGACCTGAACCACACCAGCACACTCAGAATCTGAATACTAGTTTTGTGTGAGGGTTTGGGGACAATGGGGCCATTGTGCACTGTCTTTGTAACTCCAAAGCACAATGTTTATTTGTATGGGTTTTTCAGACTTTGAACTGCAAGACCCTTGTCTTCTCTGCAGATCTTATATTTTAATCTATTTTATTAACTAACATTTATTAAGAATTCCTTGACATGAATGTATTGATCATGTGTGTATGTGTGTGCCTTACTTCCCAAGTTATGCAGAAATATAATTTCCAAATTATAATAATTTCCAAATATATAGATTGAATGAAAGCACATGATTGACTATATTTGAGGACATGATGACAGCTTTCTAAGTTAACAATAAAAAAGGGCAAGGAATTTAAAACAACAAAGAAATGCAAGAGACTTTAAAGGGTAAATGACAATCTGTAGGGACTATTTTAAGCACACAGGACAGTGAGTTAACGATATGAATGATGACTACCCCAACCATATACAAACACAAACAGCCAGTTACCTAACCATACACAGAAAGAACCCATTAGTGATGAAAGAGCTGCAAATGAAAGGTGCTAGAGCACGCTTTGCATGAGAGATCAAAGGGATAACAATTTACACAATGTAGGACAAAGAGGGCAAAGGAGGCTGCAGCCTGCAGCCTGAGCTGGAGAGGAGCTGGGACCTGCACTCACAGCTCAGTCTGACCATACCTAAATGTGCTGAAATGTAAAATACTCCATCTCTACCCAAAATTGTGTGATGAGGCATTTACCTAAGTCAATAATGGCATGCAAAGACTAGTGATAATATTGCATGTTGAAGACTGTTTCAAAAGCCGGGTGGTGGTGGCACACACCTTTAATCCCAGCACTGGGGGGGGGGGGGGGGGGGGGGCAGGCAGATCTCTGTGAGTTCAAGGCTAGCCTGGGCTACAGAGTAAGTTCCAGGAAAGGCACAAAGCTACACAGAGAAACCCTGTCTCAAAAAAACAAATTTAAAATAAATAAATAAAAAGACTATTTTGAGACGATCCTAACGCCCACACCTACGAAGAGATGTTGTATGGTATTTGAAAATGACAACAGTTGGCATTTGCTCATTGTTTGGGGTTGGAACACCAAGCAAAACAGTCACAACAACCACAGTCAGGCTGTGAATCAATCTTTTTCAAACTGGGAGTGGTGGCATATTCCTTTCATTCCAGAGGCTGAGGCAGGCAGATCTCTTGGAGTTCAAGGGCAGCCTGATCTACATATCAAGCTCAGTCAGAGCTATCATCAAGGTGATCAATCTTCTCTTAAGGCAAAATAACAACGCCTTCCTCTTGAGGTTTAGAACTAAATGAGGCATTCACCATGAAACTCTGAGAACATCCCCTGCAACCTGAGAGGTATTAGAAAAGTTTGTATAATAATTTAAAAAAAAATACAGTCTTAAAAAGTATACCTGGGAACATAGTTTTTTATAAGCTCACTTAACATACACACACACATACACATTTTAATAGAATTATGCCACACAAGGTGATAATACTCCCCTAGGAGCCGTAGGGCACCTAACAAATACCCCAGAGCCAGACAAGGGAAACCTCACTTCATGTTGTGAGTCAGGGGTCCGAGAGACCCTCTCCGAAGAATAGAGGGCGCTGCCATTGCCTTTGGCTGCCTCTCAGAACTTGAAGGTAAGTCCCTATAGATGAAGATATCACATACTTCAGACACAAGACTTGGAGGAAGGGAGCCCGATCTGACCTGGAAGCCTCCCTCCTGAGGACTGGTTCTCATATTATCAGAAGGAGCTACACAGGTTGCCAAGGAAGAAAAAAAAATCAACAGTTCTACCCAGATGTTAAGCCTATGCACCACAACAATGGCTGGTCTAACAAATGTTCCAATAGTGCAATAGAGGCACCTGGATCTTGGTAATAACCCACAGCTGTCTAATTGGACTTAACACCATTCAATAAGAGGAAATGCTTGATACTGTATACCTGGCCCATTATCCCTGGCTGGAGAGGTCGGAGACTCTCGAGGAGAAACAACTACCATTTCCCTAAATCAATACGGCTTCTAACTATACTCTAAACACTAATCTTTATACCACAGGTAAATGTGGCTCTCACCCCTCATCAAAGAAGCTTCATTTTGCAGCAGTTGGAGGCTACTATAGAGATAGAGAACTGATTAAAATGCAGAGTAAGTAAATGTAGAGGAGTATAAGGTGCTTACCCTCAGAGTTGATATTTACAGTACAAATGTAGAAGATGGGAGGAAATACTGTAAGAGTCAAAGGGCCAGGATGCCTGCTGCAAGATAGTATCTTCTAGACATGATAGGGATGCTGCACCATGAAATCTCAAAAATATGGCTGCCTAAAAAGACATGCATAACATCCATACTAGTTGATGTGCCAAGAGGATAGAGGAAATGTCCCAAAGCCTCACTCCTAGATGAAGAACTACAGGCAGTCAAGGGCTGCTGAGAGAGAGAGGATCAACTTTCTCCAGGGACCTTCTCCCAAAAGGTTATCCAATCTCAAGTGATCTGCCCTACACCCATGAATATATGAGTAACACCAAATGAACTTAATAGGTCGGTCTCTCTCTCTCTCTCTCTGTCTCTCTCTGTCTCTGTCTCTCTCTCTCTCTCTCTCTCTCTCTCTCTCTCTCTCTCACACACACACACACACACACACACACACACACACACACACACACACACACATAGTCTAAAAACAGTGTATCTGCTAGACTAGAGGATGCAAAGAGATCCCAGAAGAGTCCTGGAAAGATGTATGGGGGCCAAGAATGGAGTAAGGTATTCCCTCATGGGCAGTGTAATAGGCACTTCACCTATACTCTACAATTCTGAGTTATATTTGCCTTCTTCTTAGAATCCCCTGTATTATGAAAGGAAACAATGGGGTGAGGGAAATGGCTGTCAGTGAAGTGTTTACCTTGCAAGCACATGGATCTAAGTTTATCCCAGACTCCACCTTAAGAATTTTTTTAAACCACAGGCATGATAGCACATTCTTACAATCTCAGCTCTAGAAGGCCAAGACAAGCAGATACCTGGGGCTTACTGGCCAGGCAGCTTAAAAACCACTGAGAGAGCCTGTCTAGTAGACAGGAACCGAGGAACAATAACTGAGGATACCTTTGGCCTGTGCATGCCATCCTCACACACATAACATACGTACACAAAAAGACAACAGAACTTATAACATCCAATGGTGCTCCCAGACAGTTTGGGACCATAAGTTGGTGGGAGCTATCTATGGAGAAATGTAGTAGCACATACTTTCTGACTAGGCAGATATGCAGCCAGGAATTTAACCACACGCACAGATAAATACTTGAGATTTTACTAAGTCCTTGTTTATAATTACACACAAGAAAAAATAATAACACAACTGTGCCATGGCTGACCTCAACACTGGAACATGGACACCATAGAAGATGATGCCACAATGCCACATAACAAGGTCATCTGGAGTGGAAAAAGGTGAAGAACTAACATGAAGAGATAGATTTTATGCCAGCTTGATGAGAACACACTACTTTGCCTCAAAATTAAACCTAGATCTGGGAGGCAGGAAGGAAAATTCAGTACCACAAAAGAGTTGAAATCCCTAATACCAGGCATCTTCAGAAACATCAGAGGCATCTCAGCCATGACAGGAGAAGGCTTTGGAGAAACAGCAACCAGAACCTAACAGCAGAGAACCAGTGTGTAGAAGGACCAGGCAGAAATCAGAAAGGCTGCCTTAGTGGCCAGAGCGGCTGAAGAGGCAACAAGTATTAAGAAGGATGCCAGAGGAGAGGAGGGGTAGGTGTGTGTGCGTGTGTCTGTACATACCTGCATGTGGGTGTAAAAGGGACAGTGAGACAGAAAAGCAGAGACACAGAGACCAGTAATGCCCATAACCCACATCAATGAATTACAGGGCCAGGGCTGTCTGGCTTTCAGGGTCAGAGACAGTATGGCCTTGATCCTAAGCAACTGCTCTCTAAAACCCATCTTCAATTTTCCAAAATGACTTTTGTTTCCAAGCTGAGATACAGACCCCCAGTGCAATCTCACACCTCGCACATTGTGGGACAGCTGCCAGCCCACTGCCATGTCAGGATTCTGTTAGCACACGAAGTAGCAAGGGTCACATGATCACCTTTACAGCTCTTTAGGAGATTGGAAGCATGTCTTAATCAGCTGCCACAGATGCTGGCAGTGAGCCTCGGCCACCCACCTGGACGCCTGTTAAGTATGAATTGATGAATTACTTAATAATTCATCCAATCTGTGCTGGGATTTTGCATACCAAGCACCCTGCTTCATCACTGGGAGACATTTACAGTAAATAAATTAAGAACAGCCATTCAGAGGATGGCCTGGGATCAAAGGCCAGGTGCTCTTGTTACCTAACAGACACCAGGCACATGTCTTGCCTTTTCAGTGTCCAAGTGTGCTGTCCTTGGAACAGCTAGGGTGGCCAAAGTGCTGTGGCCACCTGGATACACCAGCTAACAGAGCAGTTAGTGAAGACTGGGTCTTCCCATACGGCAAGCTCTGTGGAAGCCCTGTCTCACATAACACTCAAGGCCCTCACACAAAATAGCAGTTTTCATTCCTGTGTTACGGATGAAGAAACTGAAGCTAAAGCCGGCTAGCAAGGCTGGAACAGATTCAAACCCTGACCACAGGCTGGGCTCCCACGGGGCACGCTTTGCACAGCCCAGCCCACCAAGAACTCCCTGACACGGGTGAGTCTTGAAGAGAGAAAGGAGGGAAAGGCCCAGGCACCCTTGGTGTAGTGCTGCATCTCCTTCCAGAGGGTCATCTATGGATCTGCGATGCTGCAGCCACTTCACGCCATGCTTGTGGTCACCCTCAGCCCACTCCAGGTGCTTCAGTGTTGCAGTCTAGCCAAGAACATAGCCAGAGGAAGTACATGATGTTTTCTCTTCAAGAACGCCCACCACAGTCTAGCCATCAGTCACCAGTGACCAACGAGCCTGCTAACCTTGACTCCATCTGTCCACTTCAGTGTCCCCCGACCCACACTCAAGCATTATCTCATATTAGAATGGCTGCTCTTGATGACCGACCGCCCTTCAACGTTTTGTTTCCAAAAGCTCCCTTTCCTCCCAACACATGAATTCACCAAGGTGGAGATAGAGCTTTACCACTGATGCAGTCCGTCCCCACAGCTCCTCTCCCACCAAGCACCTCTGACCAGTGGGTCTCACCTACTGCATGACATCTTCACCTCAAGGACTATTATCAGGAACAGTAAATAACCCATCTTGAACCAGATGGAGAGTCCTGCGCAGGCTCACATTACTTCCAAGCAACAAGCCTGAAAGCAGGTATTGGCTGGTACTGCTCTTGATAAGAACCTGGCATGCAGCACTAACCTGCATCTGCTTCCTCCTCACCCAGATTTAGCACAATGATGCAGATGTGCTTGCGCAGCTGGCGTGTGTTGGAGAACTTCCGACAGCACTTGCTACACTCCAAGCTGCTAGGTGCCAGGTCACTCCCTTCCTCCGGAGCCAGGGGACCATCCTCACTGGGGTTCACGAGGCTTTCAACCATCTCCTCTTCAGTGCTGGGCTTCTTTGTGGAACCCTTAGGCCTGCCTCTCTTTCTCTTCATAACCAAAAACTCTGTAAAAGAAACAACAGAGCAGGAGGCAGTCATATGAGGAGGCAGAGCAGGGCAGTTACTCAACTTCTTTGTCTAAGTATGGTCATGTTCTGTGTTTTATTAAAAATGAAAAGTCTGAGGTGGTTCCCCAAATTACCAGCTGCAAATATCTTTAATGCTAATGCTACTGCATCTACTACTAATGGTAATTGATTTTGCAATATCCTGTGTCATGACTACCAACTGGTCAGAACCTTTGCACACACTCCTTCAATAAAGCTGGAAGGGGGCACAAGTTCATGCTGTGGTGACGGCTGGCAGTACACAAATCCTGCCCCTTATTAATCCTCACTTCCACTTAAATCCATTGCTCAGAAAGTGCTCCAGGACTCCTTTGCAAATGGTTTTCAGGAACTGCTGAGAGTATCACATTCTTAATGGGTTACACAACTATTCTGATTGTGTCAAAGACTCAAACTGTCTGGGTAAAAAGGAGGGGGAAAAGCTATTACAATGTAATGCCACAAATAAGAGGGCAAACAATAATAGTTACATTTTTCAAGTTGCCTAGTGACCTAGGGATTTTTAAACAGCATGATCAGAACTGTTTCTGAGTGAGTTCCAAACCACATTACAACAGCATTCTCGTCCATTGGTGCTCATCATGAAAATACCTCCAGAATGAAGGTGGGATTAAGCAGGAAGCAGGAGCAGTGGGCAGAACTGCACATACAGTCATGTGAACTGGGACTGATGTAGTTGTATGGATTGTCATATGCCTGGGAGGGACCCTAAGACGGTCTAAGCAGGGTTAGAGCCCCAGCTTGGCAACACCCCAATGTCAGAGCTGGCATTGGACAACCCCTCAGGGTTGAGAGGAGGGGTCCAAGGGCTTGGCACCATCTTAGGTGAAGGCTTGGCTGTAGAATGAGCAGGACTCTTCCTGCTCCTTAAAGAGGTGAGGCTCACATAGGAAACACCAGCCACTCTATTCAGGGCTAGCATTTTGGGACACTTTAATTATAAGGTCCCCCAAGGCACACAAGGCAGGGAGATGAGAACACAGTCTGCAGGGCAGAGCAGCAGGATTGGGGTTCTCTTGGCCAACACAACCCACCTCAACCCAGGCTCCTCAAGCATTCAGAGACATGGGGGGCCAGAACAGGACAGGAAAGTTCCTGGGAAGGGAGCACCCTATGGGATGGAACCTCTGCAGAGCTACAATGCCAAACACAGGTCAGTACTGCCTGAGGATCTAGGCCACAGCCTTCTCTGGCCTGGGTAGGCAGCACTATTTCAGACTTTGCTCAGTCTCACTAGGGTATCTCGGGTGGGTAAAAATGGGAGAAAATGGTGCTTACAGACATGAAAACACACTAAGGGACCAGACAATGTGCCCTTTGGTCCCTTTGCCAGGATTGGATACCACCAAGGACAGAGGCTGGGTTCCAGGAGGCACTGAAGGTTCAAGGAAGGAATCCAGGAATGGATAAGAACAAAGCCTTTACGTCAAAGTCTTGAAAACTTCCTAGTACTATTCTTTACAGCAACATGGAACCTGAAGGAACCGTGATTAATATCCAAGAAGCAGCATTAGCAGAATCTACAGAACACCCACTTCACAGCCATTAGCTGAGCTGCACAACCCAACACACAGCAGCTGACTGAAGTCTGTGGCCCAGCTCTAAGACCATGGTGAGTGATGCCCTGCTGTGCGGACAGAAGCTGCTCTCTGGATGCTCTGAGCGTGAAGCTGTGTAGTCAAAATGAATTTAACCTACAGAGAGGTCTAGTCCTTGCCCTGGGGGACCTTCAGGACCTGATAGGTGCATCTGTGTCTGCCTGAAGGCTTTGGTCTAGGTGACATGTGATGGGAACTTTGCAACGTAACATAATACCTCTGACCTCCAGAGGGACCAGAGGGGAAGGGATCGGAAGCCCCAGGAAGGTGGAGATCACACATGGGCAGTATGTCTTCTAGAACCCGGCAACAGCTATGTGCAGTGAAAAGCTGGAGAGACTCCCTGGATCAAGCTTGATCTCATCATAAACGAAGGATGGGAGGAAGTGTTGACATCCAGTACCATGTGGGAAACCCAAAGCTCCACATAAAGCCATACTAGTCCCAGCTACAGTCATACATGTAGTACTTTGCTGAGTTCTATAAGTTCCTCTAGCAAATTACTAAACCTGAGGAAGACCACAACAATCCCCCATATTGCAGCTAGCCATTCAAAGAGGATGATCCTTGTGGCTAGCGTCTTGTGGAGAACTGTGCCCTTGCCTGAAGGCCTGGGAAACTCAGTGTAAAGGGTGCCCTCTGCTTTGTCCAGAGACGTACTGTGCTGGGCTGGGCTGGGCTGATGACACACAGTGGTAGCCCAGCACAGTGAGCAGCAGGACAAACTGTCCGTGAGTCTCTTTGCCAATAAACTGGGGGCTCTCTGCAGGAAGAGTTTTCCCGATTATGCTTTATATCCCTTAGCTCCTAACCCAGTGGCCTGACCCCACAAAGCCAGAAGAAGTAAACTAATGAGCAGTGTGGATTCCGGTGGTTAAGGAAGAAATAAAATCAGCCCTGAAAGCTTCCAACACAACAGCGACAAAACTAATCTTCCATCCTCTACATCCATAATTCAGATCCTCGAAACCAATTAGTTAGCAAAAAATGAAATATTCATAAATGAGCTTGGAATAATTTAAGTTCTGAAAACAAGTTGCTGCTGTCAACTACCCACATTTCACGAAGAGCTGAGAATTCTGGGACTGGGAGGAAAACTAGGCAGCCTCAAGTCAAAGCATCAGGACAGGCAGGGCTAGGCTTCCTCCTCTGCTCCTCCCTGAATCCCTTACCTCAGTCTGTCACTGAGCTCTGGCCATTTGTCCTCAAGTCTGTCTAGTAAGCACTCTTTCTGGTCTCAGACAACTCTGTCCACTCCTATCTGTACAAGCCTTCTCTTCCAGGGTTTTTCTGCCACTAGCCCTTGTCTCTTCATCATTTCCTGGCTCTGGAATGTTCCATTGTTCTGGGTAAATCTGCCCCACAATCCTCAGGCAAGGTATTGGGGAACACTGTGCACCAAGCCTGATGTATCTTTTGTCTTCTCAGAAGTGAAGCAGCTCTGATTGGTCACACTATCCAAATCCTCTGTTACCGTCCCTCACAGAAGGAGGCCTGGCAAGGGTCATCAACCCTGTCTTAAGATTCTGGCCTCCCATCCTATACCAGCCTCCCAGTGCACATGTCTCAGGAGGTCCTAGAGTCCGAGGAAGGCAGTGGGTCAGGGGAAGGGTAGGCTCCGTCTATGCAACTGTAAGGAGGTTGTCACCCGTGAAATGAGGCACTTTTTGGTGAAGCAGTTGTTTTTACGTCATACTTGCTCCTGTAAGTAATCCTTCCTTTGAGCTCCTGTAAGTGAGCCCAATAAACTCACTGGGTCACCAAGACAGACCTGGATGAAATCAATTCTCTGGTCTGTCATTATTGCTCATTTTGAAGGAAACAGACATTGTTCATGTCTCCCTTGGAAAAGTAACACAACCCCAGGCTTTCTCTGAGCCCTTTAGCACATGGTACACACACACACACACACACAGAGAGAGAGAGAGAGAGAGAGAGAGAGAGAGAGAGAGAGAGAGAGAGAGAGAGAGAGAGAGAGAACACAGCTCCACTCGCCTCTGCTTCCCCCTACACCATCCAGTATGGTTGCTCAGTTTACTGAACATGCACATACATCCTTCTTCCCCTCACCTATGTTCACGTCCTTCCCTGCAGTCAGACCCAAATGCACATCTTAGAATATGGCCCAGTCCAAATCTTAGCACCACCTCCTTGATACTGCCAACAGCTACTGAGGCAGGACCAGCCATGTCTTCACTTGACTTGTGTCCCACCCACACACACACACACACACACACACACACACACACACACACAGAATGTGCACTCAACCACCGCTTCGTACGTCTTTTTCCTCTCCTCCTAATATAAACCCTGATGCTTGAGCTGCCTTTTAATTCCTGGGTCTCACTGGATCATAAACAGAACTGGAGAAAAGCAAGCAGGTAAGGAAAAAATGATCACTGTATGATGCCAGCAGAAGAGGTTTTTGGAGAATGAGCTGTGTCTTCTGTTCTAAGTTGCCAACAAACGAAAGGGGCAGAGAGAGCCCTTGAAGTCAACTCTCTTTGTCATAAAATCACCCTTGGAGATTCAAGGCCAAAAACCCTGTCAAAGAACAGAAAGAATCAGGTGGAGGATTTTACATTTAACCAAAAAAAAAAAAAAAGTCCAACAAAATAAAAAAATTAATAATGTAAGCATTTCCTTTGTACATCACTCATTTGTGAGGCTCTTTCCCAGTTATCATCTCATCTTATTGTTATAAAAACTTTGTGAGATGTGTACAACAAACACAATTCACTCTGTAGGAAACAAACAAAAATGGCACTTTTTCCAGAGCCATTTGCTGAGCATGCAGGGCTGGAATGTGGGTGTCCTTATTCTCTACCACAGACCTCCCTGCTGAAGCCCCTCAGTGCTGGCTAATGATGGTCAGCTGTAAACATCTGGATGGAGCCAGTGTGCAGAGCAGAGAAAATGTCTTTGAGTTGGACAGCCCTGGATTCAATCCTCTCTACAGCTCAAGTTTCTAAGCACAGAACAGTCTCTACTTTCCGGAGCCCCTGTTATAAATGTGGCCACTGTCACAGCGGGCAGTGTACTCAAGAATGACTGACAGGATGGCAACTGTTTGTTATTCCAACATAGCCTTATCATTCTGAGGTGTAATAGCTTAGTTAAGAATTACTACCTTCCCACCCAGGCCATCATTCGGTCACGTGACTTCTAGGTGTGCATGCATTCCTGTTCACTCTGACTCAATGTGTGCTCTTCCTTGATTTTGTTGTTTTAAAATAGCTCACACACCAAGAAACCAATGTAGAATTAAGGTCACACTGATTTTATTATGGCTGCACCACAGACAACCAGCTTCCCAGCGTTCTTTCATGGCAGCTTGGTCTCCAGTTACAACAGCTCCAGATCTTGGAAAATCTGGAAAGACTAACATTGTAGGACCCTGACAGTCAATCTTCCTGACATTTATTTCCAAAGCCCAGGAAGCAACAGAGGAGACAATGAATTATTTATCAGAACCCAGGCAGTGTAAGCCTTTTAGGTGTCTGAACAATGCCATATCCCTCTGTGGGGAAAGACTGCATCCTGTTCTACAGCACAGCTGAGGCACTGGAGGCCAAAGGCCAAAGCTGTTCTCTCCCTGCAGTTTTATCCGCCATACCGTGGAAATGACAGCCACGGTTAATGATGCCGATGCACGTACACCACGGCCCCATGCTGAGCACTTCGCAGGCACTCCTTCATCTAATCCCCAGCTCTTCATCAGCACTATCCCAATTACGGTCAAGAGCACCCAGACAGGGTGGAGAGATGGCGCAGTGGTTAAGAGCATTCATTTGCAACTTCCTGCAGAGAACCCAAGTCTGTTTCCTAGCACCTCCCACATCAGGTGGCTCACAACAACTTGTAACTCTAGTTCCATGGAATCTGATGTCCTTTTCTGGCTTCTGCTGGTACCAGCACACATGTGGTGTATAGATATACATACAAGCAATCTCGCACACATTTATGACAAAACAAGTAAAATTCATAGGTTTGAAAAAAAAGAACATGGACACTTGCAACAATTAGTTAATATGACCCAAGGTCACAGAACTAGTCAGTGGCAAAGGTAAGATTTGAACAGAACTGTCTTAGTCAGTGAATTTCACAACCATGTTAGAGCAAAACACATATACATCATTCAAAATGGTCTTATCTGTTTAAAATGTCCAGAAGAGACAACAAAACAGGTCTAAAGTTTTTGACATCAACTTCCCTAGAAAGCCTCCTTTTACCCTCAAGCCAGAGCATAGAACACCAGCCCCCTGAGCGGACCAGGCTTAGCACCCCAAAAGCTTTCAGCCACTGCATTCACAGTAGTTCTCCTCATCCACCAGCGAGGCACAGCTGACAGGCATGGCACCTAGGAGCCCTCAGCACCTATCATAGCCTCCAGGCACAAAGCAGACCCACGGCCAACGGGGAGTGGATACAGAAGTAGAGAGGAAGGAAAAGATGATAAGGAAAAGGAACAAGAGCCTACTGAGGGTCCACAAAGGAGGAGAAAATGAAACAGCCTAAACAGGGCTCTTGGAAGACCTGTAAATTCTTCATCATTAAATGAGCACAATGACCCAGCTCTCCCTCCATGCACACAAGTACCAACACACGTGTGTGCACACACACAACAAACCATATATCACAGTCATGCTCACACGCATGCACACACACACACACACACACACACACACACACACACACACACCACGGAGAATGAACTTGATCCACTTGGCAATTTTGTTTTCTGGATCACAGCTTGGATCACAGCCAGAGACTTGATTTGCAAGAGGGAGAAAGTGAAAGGTCATTCTGCAGACCACATCCTCTGTGAGCAAAGAAGATTAAAGGGCTATCAAATAAACCAAAGGATTTAGGAACCTTCATGTTATAAAGGGAGAGAAAAACAATAAATCAATTACTACTCGGTTAAAATTTTAATTAAACTAGTTCAAGTATCTCTCAAGTTAAAATGAATTGTGAAGGTTAACCCTGAGTGGAAGTCATTAGAGAGAAAGTAAGACTGGACAAGCTTCTGACTTTTCGGACCTTCACAATGAGAAACAGAACACGGGGCCCCTAACGAAAGACTGGAAGACATTGTCTCATCGTAAGAACCTGGTTTTAATTAAAGCCTTAGGAAATACTTTTTAAAATTAAACTATACAAGCACTTAATCTTCTACTAGATACAAAAGAAAAGGACAAAATGTAGCAGAGAGTAATTTAAGTCCAAAGTAAATTATATATAAATATATCTGCATATACATACATGAAATGACACAGAAAAGCAGCTCAGTGGTGAGACTCTCCGCCTGTGCTGCTGACCTACCTCAGCACAACAAAGTTTCACTTTTCATGATCACCATTATCCATGATCAACTCTGCTCCAAACATACCAAATGAGCAACTCCAGAACCAAACAAATCCATAGCCTAATGAAATCTCCAGACATCAACACTTCCTCCTGCATAGACATACTGTACATATTACCTACCTGTTAGTCATTCTGTGGCCATCTTGGTCATGAGAGTAACTACCCAGGAATCACAGTGCTTATGTTTAAGTAATTTTTATTTTACTTAATAATGGCCCCAAGTATAAGATTAGCCATATTGACAATTCTACTAGAGACTATCGTCTTAATTGTTCTGTATTATGTTATTGTTGCTAACCTCTCACTATGCTACACACGTAATAAAAGGTGGAGATGGGTGGATCCTTAGAGTTTGCTGGCCAGCCAGCCTAACCAAAATGTTGAGCTCACAATGAGAGAGGCCTGTCTCAAAATAATAAAAGAGAATGAGAGAGGAACAAATACCATCCTGCTGTGGCCTCCACATGCACACACAGAGACATGTGCATGCACGCGCGCACGCACACACACACACACACACACACACACACACACACACACAGACTCAAAAGGTTTAAACACATAATTACATAACCCACCCATTCCATTCCTAGGTATGTACTCAAAAGAAATGAAAACATGCATTTATGTGCAAATCTGTGTATTAATGTTCATAGAAGCATTATTCACAGTGGCCAAAAAGTGGAAACAAGCTGGATGTCCATTAACAATGAATGAACTAACAAAGTATAATATATCTATGCTCTGAAATGCCATTCATTCATAAAAAAGAGTGACTCGAACATGCTACCATGTGGATAAATCATGAAAAAAGCACATTAAGTGAAAGGAGCCAGACACAGAAGGCCATGCTTTTTGACTCCCGTTTATATGAAGCATACAGAGCATGGATATCCACGACACAAAGGTCAGTCAGTGAGCTCCAGGGCATGATTGCTTAGTGGGTACAAGTGTTGGTTTAGTTTTGCTTTACAGCGATGAGAATGTTCTAGAATTAGGTAACTATAATAGTGTACACATTTTGACCATGCTTAAAACCATGGAAATTTATGCTCCACAATTGTTAATACGGTGAAATTTTATGTCAGTTTTATCTCAAAAAAGGTAGGTAAAAATAGAATCAGCGGATTGAAAAATAGGTCATAAAAAACTTGAAATGCATAGACAGGGACCAAAGCATAGGAAACACTAAAGTGGATATAAAGGCACAGAGAAAAGCTCACGCATGCTCAGCTTTGCAAACTTCAAGCACACACTAACATATTATTAGCATTTCTCTGGTTCTTTTTATGTCTGTGTGGTATTTCCTTCTACGGAAAATATACAATTCACTTAACTTTTCTTGACAGCCCATCTCTTCTCTCCAGGTTAAAGACAACGCACCATGAACACTATATACGTGTATTTATGCAGGCTCTGCTTGGACAGACAGAGGGTGTGCTCATTTAGAATTGTAAAGGGTTCCATCAGGATGCTCTCTGAAACAGTTTGGTCTAGAAGCTTCTATTTTTCCATACTCACATCAACCAAGAATACTATTATATGGTTAAGAGCTTTCACCAATTTGATAATAAAAAATTTCAATTATGTGTCATTTTAATTTATATTCTGATGGTCACTAATGATGTTTCCTGAGAAGTGAAAGATGGGATGGAGCAGGTCCTCTAAGAGACAAGAGAAGGCAGCAAAGCCAACATCAAGAAAACGGAAGACGACCATGTCAAATGGGAACACATTCATCTGACACTTGAGTAGGAGGATTCACGGTGGACCAGGCCCTGTGCTGGGGCTCTGACCCCTAGAGAGGAATGACTCAAAGCCATCCTTGGGATAAGTGAGAAAAAGCACCATAAGACGCAGAGAACACACAGCCAGGGCAGGCTGATTTGAGACTCGGAGTGGGGTTCTAGAGCCCAAAGGGAGGTACTCTGACCTGACACATGGTTAGTGCCAAGTCCCTCCAGATCAGCCCAAGCTGATTAAGGCCAAGGGATATGTAGGAGTGAGCAGGACAAAGCCATCCTTGAGGAGCTAGCTTCCCAGGCAGAAGGGTGACCTCAGGTGATAAAAGGGAGAGACAGACATGAGGGAGCAGTTGTGGGGGTCCAGGGTCAAAGACAGGTCATATCATCAGGAAGGGGAGGAGGTCCTGAGTGGATAATGACATCTTTTCGGTAAAGAGGGGAAGGAAGGGCAGAAGTCAGAATATACATCTCACAAAACACCCACCCATAGTACTCCCCGGAAGCACACATGGGCTTTACTACCATTTTTCTAGCTCTTGTTTAT
Organism: Peromyscus californicus insignis; assembly: GCF_007827085.1. Classification (NCBI taxonomy): domain Eukaryota; kingdom Metazoa; phylum Chordata; class Mammalia; order Rodentia; family Cricetidae; genus Peromyscus; species Peromyscus californicus. The sequence goes on from NW_026294503.1 coordinate 33,903,083, forward strand.
AAAAGAAACAGCAATGTAAAATTGTTCTCTGTCTGACTCATGCTCCATTTCACACTGATGAAAAAGAACTAAACTTTGCAAAAGCCACCCTCACATGCTGGCCATGTTAACCCACTGACTCCTACCAGGCAGGTGAGTTTGCTAAAGACACCACCCATTTTCCTGAGTTCAAACCACAGAATCAAGGTGTTTCTTAACTGGAGCCTCTCCTGGGAGGCCTCACTCAGCAGGCTCAGCTGCGAAGTGCTCCTGCAGATGGTCTCTTTCCTACTGGCTCCTCCCCAGAGTCAGGACTCCTCACCTGGCAGGGAAAAGGTGGGAACTGAGGCTCCCTGTGCTAGGGAGAAACTGATCCCAGAGCCCAGGAAAGGCTTTTCTCCCTTTCTTCAGAGTACCAACCGTTCCCTGCAGGTTGAGAGGTGACTATGGATGACTTCCCACTGACGTGCTTTTCTGTCGGGGAGAGGACAGTTTGTCCTAGAGCCCTCAGGGTGGAGGCAGGTGGGCACAGGCACACACACCAGCCACAATGGTGATGCTGACCCGAGAGAATTCCTTCTCCTCCTCTGCCACGTCAGGGGCTGTATTTTCTTAGTTTCTCGTCATGCCATGCAAACAGCAACTAGCAAAACTTTCTAGCTTCTCAACAACTTAATCATCTATCAGACATGTTTCTCCAGCACCCTAGGCCTTAGCCAGAGGGACTTATTTTTTTTTTTTTATTTTTATTTTTAAGTTTTTTTTTTTTATTAATTTATTTTGCAATACAATTCAGTTCTACATATCAGCCACGGATTCCCTTGTTCTCCCCCCTCCCGTCCCCCTCACCTTCCCCCCAACCCCCCCCCCCCATTCCCATCTCCTCCAGGGCAAAGCCTTCCCCACAGACTGAGGTCAACCTGGTAGACTCAGTCCAGGTAGGTCTAGTCCCCTCCTCCCAGGCCGAGCCAAACAATCCTGCATAGGCCCCAGGTTTCAAACAGCCAACTCATGCAATGAGCACAAGATCTGGTCCCACTGCCTGGATGCCTCCCAAACAGATCAAGCCAATCAACTGTCAGAGGGACTTATTAACCAAATGGTTTTTGTCTGGAGTCTCCTTGTTAACAATGTCCGACAGATGATCAATGGGCCAGACTGTTTTGAGTGCCAGTCTGAATGTTCCCAGGAAGGAACAACTGTATGAGGAGAGCGGTTAATGAAGCCCTCGATGGGACATTTACCACCCAGCCTGGGCTTCTACTCAGGAGCCTGGCTGCTGTCCCTCACCATATATAAAGGGTTTGGTGGGGAAATTCTCTAAGCTTGTTTGCAGCCATTCCCCCTGCACTGTATCTTTTCCTTATCGTCTGCAGGGACCTAATTACAGTGCCTGGATGGCTCCTCTAATCCATGGCACCTGCTGCAGCTGATCTCATTCAGGGACAGAGGTACAGCAGCTGCAGACAGATGGCTCTCACTTTCCCACTGACTGTGAACCTGAAGGATGCGGTGTGACGCCAAGATTCACGATCTGAACCTTCCTCTAGGTTTATAATATGGCTTTGGAGACACTGTTTCCAAGATTACAGATAGTAATTTATTGATAGTGTATAACAACCCCTCCCTTCCTCCTCACCTGTGCAGAACCTAGTACAGAGGAGGTACCTTCTCTGACTTGATATGAATATTTGTCTCCATTTCTCAGAGAGGTAAAGTGAGCATTAGAAAAGAAACTTCATTTGCTTTAAATAAGTCAGCTGGTGGGTGCCAAAGCTGAATTCACCCCACACTTGTCTGGGGTCAGTTTCCTGTTTTTATTCCATCAGAGTCTGACTCATAAATACATACATACATACATGCATACATACATACATACACACATATATACACATACACACACACACACACACACACACACACACACACACATCACTGACCAGGTATTAGAGGGACACCTATAGAGCTACTAGGTAGGAAATTCAAAGATCTGATCTTCCACAAGATCTACATTCAGACAATTACGTGGCTCCAGGTAGATTTTCTAAGTGTCTGCTGTATCCATGAACCAGAGAGCTGGCCTCACAGTAATCTAGAGTGCTCCTGTATCACAAGTCCCTACCCAGCACGCCTGCTGTCCTTACCATCTCCGCTCTTGCTTGGGTTCGGGGTTTCAGGAGTATTCAGAGGCCTGAGAGGAATGATGACATCATCCACATTGACCCCTTCTTCACCATGCTTCTCAGAAACATGGGTCAGGAGTTCTGACTGATTTGGTGAGAAAAGATTACAACATTTACACATGAAGATGGCTGTATTTTCTGTAAGAAAAAAAAAACATAAAATATTGTTATTTCTCTGTCACATCAACAATGATTACTCCAAAGAGCCAAAAAAACAAACCAAACAAACAAGAAAACCAGAGAGAGAATCCATGTATTCACTGTCATCAGCCTCCTGCAGACTATGTTCACCTTTGCCTCAGGGGGCCACGACAAGAAGAAAATTCTTTTTTCAGTAGTTCAAGTCTTTCTCTGGAAGAGAGTAGCATGGACCTCCCTGTGACCCAAACTGACCCAAATCCACGCAGCAGCCCAGACTTCAGGAAAGCAGAGTCAATGGAAAGACAGCCTTGGTCTAGAAGCTAAGCCCTGGCCCATCTCTGCTGAAGGCAGCAGCACACTGGGAATGGCTCAGCATTCCAGCCAAATTCTCTCCGACCAGATGCAGGCAAAGGTCGGCCAGGGCAACACTTGCCAAGAGCTGAGACCCTTGCCATGACTGAGCACCTGGCTCCAACACTGATGAGACACAAAAGCTGGGAATGTGTTACTTCATGCCAGTTAATTCCTACCTAAAACATGATCACTTTTCACAATAAAACTAATAATCCCTCTTGTTCCTAACATTATATTAGGTAAGAAGACAGAATGAGGCGAAAGAACTCATTTTTCATTGATAAAATAATTACTAATATATATCAAATATTATATTTAGGATCCAAAAGCCATTAAGAGGCAGATTTTGTTGTTGGTGTTGTTGTTGACATTTTACATGTTTACTGAAGTGGACTGGTATGATATAAAAGACCATGGTTTGCAACCAAGCAGACCCAGGTTAAGTTTCCAACTCCCATCCCTAAACACTATAAAGCGGCGTGACCTTGGAGAAGTTCAAGTACTCTCTGGGTGATTGAAGCCAGTGGGCAGAGGAGGTCAACAGCCTCCTTGGCAACAGACACCAGGTTATCCCACCATGCTCCAAGGCCTTGTTTCACAGTTTAAGGGGCTCATAGTTCACCATGGAGGAAAACACGGGTGGCAGGAGCTTGAGGTCACACTGCCAATCAGGAAGCTGAGAGAGATGAATACTTAGTTTACTTTCTCCTTTTCATTCAGTCTGGACCCCAGTCCATGGAATGGTTATCTCTTATAGTTAGAAGAGGTCTTCCCACTTAGATTAACAGAATCTAGATTATCCATCTGAGGCATGATCAGGTGATCCCAGGGACTGTCAAATGAAGAGTATTAATCACCACAGCCTGATACCTGGTTTTGGCATGGATATGTGTGGCTAGAAACTGTGAGCAGAGCTCCACCAAGTTACAGTAAAAATATTCAGGATACCTACAGGACTAAAGCCATTCCTGTCTAAAACAAATTTAAACACACAATGCTGAACTAACATATCACCTACAGGCCATGGACAAGCCCTGATCTGATTTGGGCAGACAAAGTTGAATCTAGACCCAGACCTGCCAAGAGGTGACCCTCGTACCACCACGACAAGACAACACAGAACCACTATTTCTTACTGTTTGCAATGGTGTAACTTCCCAGATGGCCTCTATCAGTCTAATATTCTAACATTATTTCACAGATGTTCTCCGGGGACTGAGAACTCTGTGACATTTAGCAGGGGAGAAAGTCTAAGGGCCGCAGAATTATTATAAGGCCTCTCTTAGTTCAAAGGCACAGTAAACACGTGGAGATTAAATAAATTTGATGACATTTTGTATGACAGCACCAGAGAGGGCCCTGGTACCCCAGGGGTGAGACCTACCTCAGCCATCTGCTATTAATTAGCATGAGCTTCCCAGGGACCCACTGCATGTTTAGCTGTTGGGCAGTGGACTGTACCTGTGATTCGGAGTGACGACAAAAATAAGGCCTGGTTTGTGACCCAGGGCCACTCACCTAAATGTGGGCTCAGGCAAGCAGCGTGGCCATGAGACAGGGTTCAGAGAGGAAAACTGGACCAGGGAAGGCTGACAGGGACAGAGGCTTCTCAGCGTGGACTGCTGGGCGTCAGAGCCACAGGGGAGCAAGAGGCAGATCCCAGAAGACACCAAATAGGAAGAGAGCTCCCAGAAATTGAGGGGTTGAAGGAAGAGGAGAGCCAGGACAGGAACTAATATGGCTGAAAGGTCCAGCAGTGATGGCTTCGCTCTCAGAGCTGGTCCCCAGTCCCTCACTGCCAAGCTGCACCCGTTCCCTGAAGTGCTGCCCTGCTGAGCTCCACCTGGCCCATCACCCCAGTCCTCTGAGGGGGATTTGTTCACCTACTGTACCAGAAAATAGCAACAACCTGAGTTGCATGAGGAGACAGAGAAATTGGGGGGGGGGGGGTTATGGTATGATAGAGGAGGCCACTAGAGGGGTCTGTCAGGAACAGAGAAGCACACACCAGGCAGGGCATTGCTGCTGACTGGAAATGAGCAACAGAGGGCAGGCAGGTGAAGGCCTCTGCTCTGCTACTAACAACCTAATTGTGTCTTCAATAACTGCCTGCCCCAGACACCCAGGACAAAGCACAGGGCATGCCCTCTTGAACACAGGCCTCCAACACAGACAATAACAGGGCACTTCCTGGAGATGTTTTTAAAGCCATGCCTGAACAGCCAAATGTCAAAGCACATAAAAGGGGGTGCTGTACCATGCTGTACCCACCAGGTGTTAAGGATTATTAATACACCAAAATAATAACAGGAGAGCCACTTTTATTTCTACAGTGGCCAGATATGAAAAAGTATATCTTATATCCTGACATATAGTCGTAATTATGTTGTCAGTTAGCTCTGATGAAGATGTGATAATGTGGGTGCATCTTGGGGTCCAATTACTATGCTCTCTTCCTTAACAAAAGAACTCAGAGAAAATGACATGCTTAGCACAGGAGACCCACAGCAGTCTGGGTTATGAGCATGCAATTCCCCGGAATTATCTGCTGGCTAGAGGCAGCTACTCTGCACTGGTGCAGAGGAAACCCTTAAGATGCTGGCAAAAATAGTTCCTTGTCTCTAAACTCTAAGCTAAGGAACAGCCAGGTCCTTGTGGACCTCTGGCCTACCTGCCTTGGGGACCCTAAGATAAACAAGGGCTCTGCCCCAGCGCCCCCCAGAAGGTGACCATTCCCAGGGAATGATGGAGCATTAGTGGAGCTGTGGGCTGAAGTAGCAGGTTGCAGTCAATGGGAAGAATATTCTGGCACCTAGCACACCATCTAACACTTGGTGCTGTTGCTCCTTGTAAGTCCGTTAAGCATGACTAGAACAAAACAGGGTTCTGGCCCTGTTCTGGCATCTGTGGTCTCGGCCCTTATGCGAGCCCCTATCCTGCAGAGGTCATTTACTGCTGAAGTAACAATATGAGTTCCTGCTCATTGTGAAACATTCACAAACAGAATTAGAACCGATAGAATCGCTGTGTGCCTGGTCCATCTCCTTTAGACCTACTGTGTATCAGAGACAGAGTCAGACAGAGACCAAGGGAGGGTCCACCTCAGATCAGTAAGAGCCTTTCCCATCCTTTCAGGGTCCCCATGCTCACTCCAACTCCAGACACGGCATGGGGAAAGGCAGAAGAGACTGGTTTTCATTGACATGAACAGTGGGGTTCAGGAACTCTGGTTCAAATCGCACAACACTCTTCCTTACGGAAACAGCCTTAGAGAGACTGTGACAGTCTAAGCCAGTGGTTCTCAAATTGTGTGTGTCATGACCCCTATGCAGCACAGGGCTCACATATCAGCTATTTTTATATTATGATTCATAACACTAGCCAAATTACAGTTACCAAGTAGCAACAAAATCATTTTATGGCTAGGGGTCAGCACAACATGAGGAACTGTAGTAAAGGGCCTCAGCTTAGGAAGGTTGAGAACCACTGCTCTAAGCTATTTTGGGACATTGCTCAGGACTGGATGGCAGGATTCCTGGGTACCCTCTGACCCCCTACACATCTCCGGGCAGAACTTAAATCTGTCTAACTCAACACATGAAAGGCTGAAGGCAGGTGGCCCAGAATACCTCTGAGTCTGTTTCATCTGGCCAGGAGTAGAAGCCTGAGTAGACCAGGAGTCAGGCAGGATTCTCAAGAGGCAGACATACGCATGTGCCTGGGGCAACACACAGTACATGGCCAATTTCTAAATCCTACACTCTCCTGCAGGGCACTACAAGGCTGACATGCTCCTCAGCTAGAGCCTACCAGCCTAATGAGGCCAGACTCTGACAACCCAGGCCAGGAGGAGAGGGCGACGGCTGCTGGCACCTTCTCAACACCCTGGACTCCGAACTCTCCTAAAATTGATTATATCCACATGAAAGTGACTGAAAGCCAGGTGGGGACAAGACAGGACAGGGCAGGTGAGGGGCCAGGCACACTGAGGAGATGCAGAGCCTGGGGTCAGAATATGGGGGGTGGCCAAGCCAGGCATCCTGCACAGACATACAACCTTGGCCAGAGGCAGCCCAGTGCATTCCTGCCGTTCCAAATGGCCCCAGACAGATGGGGTAGATGAACTTTTTCTTCTCACTAAGACCAGATAAAAGCTCAGGGCACTTCAGATGAGACAAACACAGGGAAATGCAAACTCGAAACAGGCCAGCTCGAAACCACGGTACCTGGGAAGCAGCAGAGCAATGACTGACATACATGCTTTGGGTTTCATTCTGCCTCCTGCAACTAGCCTGGAGCTGAAGAAGTCACAGAACTGGAAACTACAGCCAAAGCCTGTTTTCCACCCAAAGGACAAGTGAGGGTTACCAAGCCAGACAGGCACCCTCTATCCCACCACAACCAAATGCCTCAGCAAACACTGGCCCGAGCCCCGTACCACATTCAAAGGTTGAGAGGGAACCAGGACTCTCACAAGCATCCAGCCATAAGGCACATGCCAGCTCTCCGCTACAGTGCCCCTAGACGAGAAGCACTGAGATCCATCAGCCCTTTTATCCCTGGTTGGCCTTGACACAGCAACAGAGAGGTACTAGACAGCCTGGACTCCACTGTCCTACCCACTGTTATCAGAGTCAGTACAGGTCTAGAGTCTACCAATTCACCCCAGAGTCAATGGGGGTAATGTAGAGCCTGGACTCCATCACCTAGTCTAGTGGGAGTCTAGACTCCACCACTCGGCCACACTGGGAGCCTGGACTCCACCATACAGCCCAGTGGGAGCCTGAACTCCAGCACCCAGCACACTGGGAGCGTGAACTCCAACACCCAGCACACTGGAAGCGTGAACTCCAGCACCCAGCACACTGGGAGCCTGAGCTCCACCACCCAGCACACTGGGAGCCTGAGCTCCACCACCCAGCACACTGGGAGCGTGAACTCCAGCACCCAGCACACTGGGAGCCTGGGCTCCAGCACCCAGCACACTGGGAGCCTGAGCTCCAGCACCCAGCACACTGGGAGCGTGAACTCCAGCACCCAGCACACTGGGAGCGTGAACTCCAGCACCCAGCACACTGGGAGCCTGAGCTCCAGCACCCAGCACACTGGGAGCCTGAGCTCCACCACCCAGCACACTGGGAGCCTGAGCTCCAGCACCCAGCACACTGGGAGCCTGAGCTCCAGCACCCAGCACACTGGGAGCCTGAGCTCCACCACCCAGCACACTGGGAGCCTGAGCTCCAGCACCCAGCACACTAGGAACGTGAACTCCAGCACCCAGCACACTGGGAGCCTGAGCTCCAGCACCCAGCACACTGGGAGCCTGGGCTCCAGCACCCAGCACACTGGGAATCTGGACTCCAACACCCAGCCCAGTGGGAGCCTGGACTCCAATATTCAGCACACTGGGAGCCTAGACTCCAACACCCAGCCCAGAGAACCTGGACTCCAACACTCAGCACATTGGGAGCCTGGACTCCAACACCCAGCACACTGGGAGCCTAAACTCTAACATCCAGTCCAGTGTCAAAAGAAGCAGCAGGAAAGATGAATTCAAGACCACTGGAAGTAAGAGGACATCACTCTCAACCACAACAGAGTCAAGGGAGCCAGCCAAGGCAGAAGAGCTAAATAAGACCCAGGATTTCACAGCTCAAACAGCCATGACTCAGTCACCATTCACTCCCCATGACTCTTCAAGAAGCAGGAAAATGGCATGTGGAAGGAGAGAAGGCCATGAACAGACATCAGCAAGATGACATGACAGCAGGATGATTTGATGAGGACAAAAGCAACCACCACAAAAAAAGTCTTCAAAAGCAAAGCCAAGTAACATAGGAGATGGGAACTGGAGTTCCTCATCTAGGAGATAGGGTAACAGAATACCTACTGGAAAGTTTAGAACAGAAAACTAAAGCAACTGCCACCAAAAAAGGAACAGACAAGAGCCTTCAACGGCAGGCTCAAAGCAAGATGAACAGAACAGGAAGGTTGGCGATGCCGAGGACAGAGGAGCAGGACACATCAGAGGCCCAGCAATGACACTGAGTGGAGTGCAGGGACCCAGGGGCCACAGTAAAAGAGCTAAGACTATGTCATCAGAGCCCAGGGATGAGGAGAGGTTGAAACTGGGGGGAAAATGTGGTAAAGAAATGACAACTGAAAGCTCCTAAATTTTTAGAAAAATAAACCAATGTATTCAAGAAGCTGAGCAAATCGCAAACAGAATAAACTCCAGTAAACTTATTCCAAGAAATATAATCAAACATCTGAGAACTACAAATAAATACGTAAGAATAGCAATGGAGGAACAAAACTATTTCCTATCAGAAAACTCATTCAGGAGACAGCAGATTTCTCCCCAGACAATGGAGGCCAGGAGGAAGCGGCACAAGACATCTAATTTCAAGCACACTGCTGGGACTTGCAGGTAGGGAGGAACACAGCTCACAGAGGTGTTGTTTGCTGTTTTTTACTCTTTGCTCTTTTACTGTTTTGGCTTTTTACTCTTTGGGGGCCCACCACCCAGCTCTCAAATAAATCATGTGTGGAGGCTTATTCTTAATTATAAATACCCGGCCTTAGCTTGGCTTGTTTCTTGCCAGCTTTTCTTAAATTATCCCACTACCTTTAGCCTCTGGGCTTTTTCCTTTTCTTTCTCCTGTAATCTTACTTTGACTCTCACTCTGTAGCTGGCCCCTGATGGCCTCCACCTTCATCCCTCTCGTTCTCTCCTCCTCCTCCCAGATTTCTCCTTCTATTTATCCTCTCTGCCTGCCAGCCCCACCCATCCTTTCTCCTGCCTCGCTATCGGCCGTTCAGCTCTTCTTTATTAGACCATCAGGTGTTTTAGACAAGCAAAGTAACACAGCTTCACAAAGTTAAACAAATGCAACATAAAAGAATGCAACACATCTGTGCATTATTAAAGAAATGTTCCACAGCATAAACAAATGTAACACATCTTAAAATAATATTCTACAACCCAGAGGCACAGCCAAGGTACAGTCCACGCTAAATCCCCATCTCTGGGAACTGATGTAAAAACTCAGATTCTGAACCCCTAGCTGCCTATCCCATACCTCCCAGTACATTTCACGCTGCCTTCACTCGTGAGCTATAACCACAGCCTCAATGGCCCAGCATCTTCCTCTCAGTAATAGTACCAATGGAGATCCATTAAGACCCCATCAGTTAGATGAATTAATGATAGCAAAATGCTTAAGTATTAATCAATAAACACAAGAAGACAAAATGCTACACTGCTAGGTTATTAAATCACTCCATATAAAGACTGTACTTTAAAATATCTCTCACTTCTGCTCCTTGATGAGCATAAATCACCCTCTCTACTCTCCAACTAGCTTCTATTTGGATGTATTAACTGCCAGAGAGTTCAACAGCCAGAGCCAAGTCCCTATTGAACTGTTTGTCTTCTGAGACAAGACGGCAAGAACACTCTTATACTTCTTGTTTTCCTGCTTTTCACTTGTCTGGAAGTTATTAAATTCACAGAAGCTAGGAGCTCCCAAATAGGAGTGGAAATATTTTAACAACATAGAGCCAGACTTCTGTCACAGCCAACATAACGAATGAGGTCTCAGGTTGTGCAGCTTTGTGCACTATCACAGCCCCTCCCACCTACCGTCCTGGTGCAGCAGGCAGTGTGGAAGGCTCAGAAAGTACTTCCTTCCTTTACTCTTTTTTATGTGTAGTAGTGTTTTGAGTATACGTACACATATATGTATACCACCTGCATACAGTGCCCTTGTAGGACGGAAGAGGGCATCAGGTCCCCTGGAACTGGAGTTACAGATAGTTTTGAGCCACCACATTGGTCCTGGGAACAGAACGTAGGCCCTCTGAAAGAGCATCAAGCACTATAAACACTGGGCTATCTCTCCAGTCCTTACCCTTCCTTTATCTTTAAGGGAAGCAAATCAGGTTAGAATGTTTTCCTTCACTCCATTTCCTCTGAAGAGCCTTGAACCGCCTGTGGATATGTCCCATGCTATCATTATCATCACACTATCACCAATGTCACTATCATCACAAACACCATCACCATCACCATGGCCATTATCGCCATCGTCATCGCTACCATGACCATCATCACCACAATCATCACCATTGCTGCTATCAGTACTATCAGGAATACCACCTTCACCACTTCCATCACCACCACTGTCACCATTATCACCACCACCATCATGACTATTTGTGGTGCTTTGGAAGAAAACGGCCCCCACAGGGAATGACACTAGTAGGAAGTGTGGCTTTGTTAGAGTGGGTGTGGCCTTGATGGAGGAAGGGTGTCACTGTGGGGGTGGGCTCTGAGATCTGCTGTGCTCAAGCTACACTCAGTGTGGCACACGGTTCCTTCGCCCCTGCAGGTTGAGATGCAGAACTCTCAGTTCCTTCTCCAGCACCATACCTGCCTGCACGCTGACATGAAGATAATGGACTAAACCTCTGAAACTGTAAGCCAGCCTCAATTAAATGGTTTTCTTTATAAGAGTTGCCATGGTCATGGTGTCTCTTCACAGCAAGAGAAATGCTAAGACACCATCACATGTATTAAAACTTGCTGGAACTAAAATTTTAAAGGATGAAATAAACAAGAAGGAGGCTCAAATTCACCAAGCTCTCACTACCAACAAATACCATACAAGGCTCACACTAAGTGCACTTAATCTTCAAAGCAATCCTCTGAAATGGGTTTTATTATTGTATTTCTCCACTGTAGGACAGCATCTATTTCAAGAAGTACTAACACCTTACATGTCACTAAAAAGACAAAAACACAGATAAATAGAATAGGATATGCTGGCTTCTCATCACACCATTAAAAGATATTTCTCAGTGTTCAAGCTGCCTGCATCAATAACCAACTGTAATGTTTTCACAATTCAATGGGAGCAATGTAGGCCCAGCACAGAGCAAGTACTGGGCAGCCTGGCTGTGAACTCAGGAAAGCTTGACTCCTGCTCTTTCTTCGCCCTGTACAACGTCACTTCCCACTCTGCACACACCAGGCTGCAAGCCACTCCTTCAAGACAAGAATGGAGACAGCTGAATAAAACAGCAGGAATTTGTCACACTACCTTGCCAAGATGCTGCCAGCCCAAAAGACACCTCTACCTTCCCTTAAGACACTAGCACCTCATCAGAAAGTCATAAGAGACATTGTAACAAGTCACATTCCCTACCATGTGTAGGACTTTTATAATACAAAATGAACCTATTGTGTGAAATGAGCTGTCTTCCTTAAACACGGCACTATCATCGCGATCATCATCATCATCACTACCTTCCTGACAATCACCATCATTATCATCATCATCATCATCATCATCATCATCATCATCATCATACCATCACTACTATCACCTTCATCCACATTATCTCCCTCAAGACCATCAGCACATCAATATTCGCACCAGCATCAGCACCATCGCCATCATTACTGTCACCCTCAGGACCATAAACATCACCATCATCACTGTCACCCTCAGGACCATAAACATCACTATCACCATCATCACTGTCACCCTCAGGACCATAAACATCACTATCACCATCATCACTGCCACCCTCAGGACCATAAACATCACCATCACCATCATCACTGTCACCCTCAGGACCATAAACATCACCATCACCATCATCACTGTCACCCTCAGGACCATAAACATCACCATCACCATCATCACTGTCACCCTCAGGACCATAAACAGCACATCACCATCATCACTGTCACCCTCAGGACCATAAACACCAGCACTACCATCATCACACTGTCACCATAATCATCACCACCAACATTACCCCCATTTACAAAAGAGAAGCCTGGGGCTGATAGACATTAATGAGCAGCCAAGGAGCTCCCACGCAGATAAGTAATAATAACAGCAAAGCTTCACCAAGACCTTCCAAGTTGACTGCCACATAGGCGACCTGCAGTGCCAGTGTGTTGTTTGATGAAATACTCATGGCGTTTGCTGTGAGGAATGCTAGTCTTGTGCCCCTAACTCATAATCAAAACGAAAAATTACAATTTGGAAGAGACAGTAGATTAGAAAAGGAACTTTGTTCCTTGTGTGTTATTACTGCGATTTATTTATTTAAGTAGCAATAAGATGGAAAACAGGAAAAATCTCGTTGTGAATTCACCCAGACCATATATACTTACTAATCTCACCCACTGCACAGCTTGAGAACAGACCCAAAACACAGGCAACAGTGAACCACCATTCCAGGTGGACAACCTTATAAGCAAATAAATGTGCTAACATTGCCCTCTGGTGGCCATCTATGACAGTACAACAAAATCAAAACAAAGCTACCACTGACTTTGCTAGACACCATTCTGCCTATTACCCTACTTAATTAACCTTTACATTCACCTCACCAACGAGAGACTTTTGTGTCCATTTGACAATGAGAAGAGTAGGCCATGTAAGGGATTACTGGGTCAAACAGCAGGTGGGCACACGGCAGGAACACAATCTGAAGTCACCATTTGATTAGGCTGTTTTTCCACAGCCCTAATGGACTTGTCCTGGCAACTGAGGTGTATCTAGTCAAACTTGCTGGTGAGTCAGGCCAGACTTAACTCTAACAGACTGTCCTCATAACCAGCCGCTGCCTGGCCCATTCTTAATCTTCCTAAAAGTCACTTTCAAATCTGGGGGCTTCCTCATTACTAAGACACACAACTCCGCGCAGCAGCAATGATGCTAAGAAGGAGACTCAGCAGAGGCGCATGCGTGCACTGATGTGAGGGACAGTCTGGTGGTTTGAATAAGAATGGCCTCCACAGGCTCATACATTTGAATATTTAGTCAGCAGGGGTGGCACTATTCGAAAGGTTTAGAAGGTTTATGAAGAAGTGTGGTCTTGTTGGAGGAAGTGTGTCACTTGGGCTGAGCTTTGAGGTATCAAAAGGCCATGCCAGGCCCAGGCTCTCTCTCTGCCTGCTGGATGTAGCTCTCAGCTCTGCTCCAGAGCCTCCCTGCGTGCCACCATGATGATAATAAACTAAACCTCTGAAATGCAAGCAAGGCCCCAGTTAAACACTTTCTTTCCTAAGAGTTGCCTTGGTCAGGGTGTCTCTTTGCAGCCCTAGAACTCTGATCAAGACAGCCAGTGACTGAGGCATGCACTGTGGAAAACAGAGCAGACTTCCCCAATGTGACTGGGGCCTCCTGGGGGAGTAGATTTCCATCTCCTGATCTGCTACATGTCACTGAGCAGGTCATGTGACATCCATTCAGCTGCTCACTACTGTATATCCTGAGTGGGAACAGGTCCACACGTGTACCATGAGTGGTTACAGGTTCACGCAGATCTGTATGAAGAAATACAGAGGCACCTCGAGGATGAACTTTTAGCCTTTTCAGCTGCAGGGTGGATTCCTCTAGGGACTGAACTGCCAGCACAGAGCAAAGGATTCTTTTATGGTTTTACAAATCACACCTTTAGCCAAAAGTCTTTGATCTAAGCCCCCAAAAGGGATAATGCCAAATGCAAATTCTCAGTACAAATACCAGTTTTCAGGGTTGTTTATACTAAGTTTGCATAGGTTTTGATCCCCTGGGAAAACTCAGATAAGATTTTAAGCAGGAGGTACAGAGATAGGGGGTAACAATTACAAAAAGCAGATTATAGCCAGGTTTAACACTCCAGTGTCAAATCAGACAGCTTGTGGGAATTCTTCCTTCAGCTCACCTCCCGACCTATGCTCTACCAACATGGTATGCTTTAGTCTAAGAAGACTTAGACAAGTTAAAGGAAAGGATGGAGGAATAAATGGATATTCTGATTCAAAACAGCATAGATCTGACCCCAGCTTTGATCCACATAGCTGTTGTGACCCAGGGCATGTGTATGTATTCTCTGTGAACTCGTTTCTCCCTCTGTCCAGAGCTGTGGAGGACAGCAGGATGCTGAGAATACAATGCACCAACCTCAGTGCCTGTAGCCAAGAGACACTACCCTACACCATACAGGAGAAAGGGCATCACTTAGGCCGGAGTCAGAGCCTCTCAGCTCACAGATGGCCCTGGTTTCTCCAGTGGGACATAAAACAGAAGTCTCTAAATCTCTTCAGGTCTCACTTTCTCATCTGAATGGCAAACAGCTCAAGCTGTTGTTTGGAAATGTTTGGAAGTGGAAGATGGTCTTAGGCTGGCCATATCCAAAGCCTGAGAAAACAAAGCCAAAGACCCCAGCCTCCCCACCCACAGATAATCCCCACGGCACCTGCCAGCTCTGTCCTACTGATGTCTCAACAAATGCACACCTTTAATGTGTAGAATCACGAGGCATCTCATAAGATGCTGATGTGCACGCCAACCTCCATAGCTCACAAAGTTAACATGTTTATTAAATGCTAGGGAGAAATCCCAGAGGGGTTTCTCTGTTGAAGCTGAATTAACAAAATAAAATGAGGAATGTTCAATATCCGCTATAATTATGGCTGGGACAACAGTTGCATTATAATTTTATGCATACACACTTCTTCCACGCTAAAATTTGGCATGAAATTTTTAAAGTTATTTTTCAGCTCTCTCAAAGTGAGAGTCCTGGGCAATGAAGTATGTTTACACTGAACAGGGTAATCATACTGGTGGAAAACATGGCTCTTTCCACAGGAAACCACCATAAACACCGATAGAGACAGGAACAGTCCCTGAACCCAGCAGACCAGTGGGAACATGGGACCATGAGGTCCTAACACAGAAACTAATAGCACAATCCATCAGAAAATGGTTGAGGCCACCACCCATAACTCACCTGATGCCCCCTGAAGCAACCAAGTCTCTGCCACCATTCCCATGCTGAACGTAAAAGCAGTCAAACCTCCATTTTGCTGGTTTCTGAGAGAGAGTCATGCCCACAGATGACAGCAACGTGTCCCCAAGTGCCTAGCTTTGGTTTTCTGGTTTTGCTCATCTTTCTTCTGAAATAATGGGCTGCTTTCAAGCCATTGGCAACTGTGTCCCAAAGACACCACAGACCATACTTCATCAGCCAGCAACATAGCTGGAGCCATCTTCCCCTTTCTGAACATGCAGACTCAGCCTGGATACAGTAACTACAACTGCCCTCACTGACCCGGCAGGGATGGCAGGGAGGGTAATGGGAGAGCCATCATATGGGTGACGGGGAGCCATCATATGGGTGATGGAGAGCCATCATTATATGGGTGATGGACAGCCATCATATGGGTGATGGGGGAGTCATCATATAAGTGATGGAGGAGCCATCATATATGGGTGATAGGGGAGCCATCGTCATATGGGTGATGGGGAGCCATCATTATATGGGTGATGTGGGAGCCATCATATAGGTGATGTGGGAGCCATCATATAAGTGATGGGGGAGCCATCATATAAGTGATGGAGGAGCCATCATATATGGGTGATAGGGGAGCCATCATCATATGGGTGATGGGGAAGCCATCATATAAGTGACGGGGGAGCCATCATTATATGGGTAATGGGGGAGCCATCATATGGGTGATGGGGGAGCCATCAAATGGGTGATGGGGGAGCCATCATATGGGTGATGGGGGAGCCATCATCATATGGGTGATGGGGAGCCATCATATGGGTAATGGGGAGCCATCATATGGGTGATGGGGGCATTGCAGGTTAACAAAGTACTGATGCTGAAGCAAGCAGGCAGCATTTTAGATCCTAAAGTCTAGCTTGCTAGCTAATACTACTGACTCCTTCTCCACATTCTCAGTCCTCTGAGGCACATGCATATCCACGCACACATACATACAAGCAAAAATGCATGCACAGACACATGGGCAAACAACACACACACACACACACGTGCATGCATATATATATATATATATATATATATATATATATATATATATATATATATACATACATATATATATATATAAAATACGCTCACTTTAGGAAAACGAAGGGCATAGGCAATTCAGAAACTAGTAAAACAAAATAGCGTCATGGTGAAACCAAGCAGAAATGGAGGCTACGACTCTCGAGGAACTGAGAAGAAGCAGGAAGAAGGGAAGAAAAGAGGTCAGGGAATGAAGGGAAGAAGAACAAGATGGCAGGTATTAGGACCACTTGTCAGAAGCCAGGGTACAGGTGAGGGAAGAAAGTGGACCCAGCTCTGGAAGGTGAGCCCAGCCTCTCCACATAGGTCCAAGTTCTGCTCACATAATCTACGCCCTGCACCCTCAGCCCAGCAGGACAAGGAACAAGTGTTACAGAAGGCCAACAAAGCATGGAGGAAGGGCAGGACCGCAGGAGGGGCAGCCAGGCCACACAGTCTCACTGTCCTGTTTAGCTGCTGTTCTCTCATCTGGCTTGATGCTCAAGATTGAAGCAGTTTGTTCCCAAGTGGCACAGGCACTCTGGCTGCCACAGGACAGTGCTCTTGTCCCCTCCCTATGGATGCAGTCTGTAGACACACTGCTGCTTGGGAGAGGGATCCAACCAAGCAAAGCCAAGTCCTGGGAAATTCGGGCCTGACTCAACCCACTTCAATGGAGGCAACATTTCCAATCAACGAACCTGAACTTGGCATGAGTCGTGGGTAAGCTGAGTAGGAGCTGTGCAGCTTGCAAGTTAAAGAACCCACTGAGTAAACTCAGACTTGTAAGTGACCACCAGCCAGGCAGGGTGGACTCCATAGATCCTTCGTTCCTCTAGTGTCCTGGGAACTGTCTCTGAAGATGGTCTGGCCTGCAGGACACTGGCAGGGGCGGAGTCAAAGGTGCACATGGCCGATACGTGAGGAGCCACGCCCATTCCAGCGCAGGCCCAAATAAAGGGCCCAGGGCTTTGTCTGGACAAGCGCTGCCAAATGAAATAGGAGTAGCCACAGATGGGATTTTAAACTTCTAGAAGCCACATTAAAATAAAATGAAGCACCCAAGATGACTTTTAACAGCACTCTTTATTTAACCGAGTAGACCTACAACAGCATCTACCCTGTAGTCCATTTTCCAGAGCTCCATGAGAAACTCCATCCTTTCTGTACCACCTCTTCACACTCGAGAATCTTTGCCATTTACAGCACATCCTGGTCTGGGCTATAATATACCCAGGACCCACTCACACTGTTTTCAGAATACCTGGAATGTCTGTCACTGTACATCAGAGTCATGGTAGACATGTCCCCCTCCCTGACCCCCAGGAGGCTGGGACACAGCCTCTACCCCTCAAAAACCTTAGCAACTCAGTAAATCTAGAAAGTGGAGACACAGAGTTAGCAAGGTGGAAATACAGGCCATGAAATGACTACAGCGCTGGTCACACTCTGCAGGGAAAGGCAAGAGACAGAGGGACATGTTCATTTACTACTGTCGCAGGTTTAAATGCCAACTGTGTGATCAGGGCTCCAGAGGTCACAATCAAAACAGATAATAGCCTGGGTAGAAGCTAGAGGCAGATGTGGGAAACATGAAAATTCAAATTCAAATTGTAAATGTCTGCTTGACTTATTATAAAAGCCTGAGATTGGTCTGTCTTATTAAGAGTCCAGGGTCTCCTCAGTCTGTGGGGAAGGCTTTGCCCTGGAGGAGATGGGAATGGGGGGGGGGGGGGGGGTTGGGGGGAAGGTAAGGGGGACGGGAGGGGGGAGAACAAGGGAATCCGTGGCTGATATGTAGAACTGAATTGTATTGCAAAATAAATTAATAAAAAAAAAAAAAAAAAAAAAAAAAAAAAAGAGTCCAGGGTCTCACAATTAATTCCAGGAATAAGAACTTCCCTTTAATATTCAGACATCACTGGGGTCTTTTGCAACTCCAGAGGAGAACATTAATTTAAGGAAAACAAGTAGAGAAAGAAGTTTCCAAGCCACCACCCACCCACCTACCCTCAGCTCACCCAAACCATCCAGCTCCTTTTCCCGAAGACAAAACACGAACTAAGTTTTAGAGCTAGTCTCTAAATAACTGTGCTCTGTGGCTACCTTATACAGTGGCTTCATATTTCAGTAGTTAATGAATGCCCAGTATGTGTCACATCCTCTGCCAGGCACAATTAGAAATGAGGGAGATACAGGCCTCCCTCCAGGAACACAAATGAGCCACTCCATTTGGCACGCCAGGGTTGCTCTCTGGGGCTGGACTTCATGGACACTTGCCACTGGTGGGAGAGAAGTGCTCAACTCAACTACAGGCCAGAGTCTTGCAGGGTCAGACAACCCTGCCTGCCCTGCCCCTCAACACACACATACCCCAGCGTCACCCTGCAGGGCAGCTGCCACCTATGTTTATACCAGCGGGAACCTCAGAGAGTCAGGCCAGCTGCCCTCGCTCCAAGGGCTCCTGGGAGTCCTGCCCCAGGAAGACACTGGCAGCCCAGCCCTCTCCCAGTCCAGGGCTGTGAGGACACAAGCGGGCACATGAGAACTCTGGCAGGGGCAGCTAACTCCAGCTCAGGCACCTCCACAGAGAGGGAGACATGGCAGCACCTGCTCCCTGTCTCTCCAGCTTGTTCATGAATTCAGGATCTATTCTTAAAGTCTCAGATCCAGCTTTGTTCTCACAGAGAGGCTTCTGTAAGCATTTTCATCTGAGTGTCCAGAGTGCCTATCCCTTACATACTGCCTTGGAGTATGACCACAACTTATAACAGCAGATTGAGTGGTGGGCTTATCTGATTTCCCTAATATAGTATAAGCTCTTAAAACACAAAGAGCATGCAATTAAAAAAAATAAAGTCCTGAAAATAGAAATGTTAAACATTACCAAAGAAGTTCCCTCTGCTCGGAGCAAGCTGCACTTCCTTTGTGGTGAGGCCAGGACACTTCCAGTCTTCACCTGAGGACCCTGAGACCGTGAACCAAGGCTCTCCTAACTCCCACTTCCTAGCAATACAAGCAGGACCCTGAACTGAGTAAGAAGTTGAGGCTCGGGGTGGGACAGCCACCCCTAGTCCCAGCAGTGAAAACAGTGACAGCCGGCCCCATCCATAATAGGAATATATGCAGTGTCTAAATGGCGGATTAAAGGGATTCATAGGAGATGGAGGCCAAGTGCCTGGAGAGGAGATGCTCACTGAAGGCCAGCAGAGCCTAGGCAGCACAGTCCAGCTCAAACATACAGCCTTAGCTCAATTCCAATGCCATCCAGGGTGTCTATGGCTTTCCTAGAGACGCACCCCATCCCTAACTCTCTGCAGGTCTCCATGTTTACAACTCACACTTAGAAGAGGAAAAAGTAAAAAGAAAATTCTGCTCTCTCGCTGAAATACAAGAAATATACTGCTCCAGAAATTCATATATTCAATACAAATAAATAAAATAAACAAGTGGAGGGACCCTAAAGTGAAATCGAGGAGATGCAGTCAACTGTTCACATTTTTTTTTTTTTTTTTGGTTTTTCGAGACAGGGTTTCTCTGTGTAGCTTTGTGCCTTTCCTGGAACTCGCTTTGGAGACCAGGCTGGCCTCGAACTCACAGAGATCCACCTGGCTCTGCCTCCCGAGTGCTGGGATTAAAGGCGTGCGCCACCACCGCCCGGCTAACTGTTCACATTTTAAAGAAATGTGTGTAGCTGCACTGAACAGGAGGAGAGGCAAGATGGTCCCGAGAGACTTTGGAGGGAGGAATCTGCACCTCAGATTAAGGAAGGAGCTCTGGTCAGCAGACATCTTTCACAGAGACACCTGTTTGGGAGTCAGAAAGTACTTAGCATATTCTAGGAAGGAGCAAGCAGCCAGGCATGCTGTGGGTTCAGAAAGGCTTTCTTTTTACCAGGAAAGGGACATATGAATGTGCCGAGTAGGGAGGAGAAAACAAGACCTGTGGTGTTAAATTAGAATTGCAAAGTTCTATATAAAACTAACAGCCTTGCAGAGTGTGGATGAGCATAGATGCATTATATACCATACATGTAAAGAGACACCCATTTCCTAGCTGTGTTTACAGAGAGGGTTGAGACACAAAGGCCCACCAGTGACATCCCCAGTCTTCAGGTCTCCTGGAATAAGCATCAGGTCCCAGACCTGGAAGAAGGAAGAAACAGAATAGACCCAGAACATCTTGGACCAGAAAGCAATGAGGTACTCAAGAAAAAGCAGGCATATCAGGACACAAGGCTTTCGGAGCTTCAAATAGCCCAAACAGTCCATGTGAGCATCAGAAGAAACAATGAGAAAGGAGTATAAATCACTGGCTAAAATAAAGAGTCCATGAGTCTCCAGTAACATACATAAATCAATCAACAAAAAGCAGACTTTCTTGCCTGTGGAGAATGAATGCCCACTACTGTGGTGATCCCTCGACAACACATGCCTACATGCAAACACCATGTGTGCAGGTATATAGGAATAAGACAGAAACATAGGAATAAGATAGGAATACAGGAATAAGACAGAAACATAGAAATATGGAAATAAGCTTAAGGGACAGAAGCTGACATCCATCAGCTTGGCCAGCAAAAACGGATTAACCTTTAACTGGGCCCTTCCATGTTTTACGATGGGCAGCTTTGTCAACAACCCAAATGTCAGTTTTCTTTTACTAATGGTTGCCCTTTGTAGCCGTGGGGTTAGCTATTCTTCCATAACCCCCCACCACTCACTACCGAAACCAAAGTTACCTTTTAATGAATTCTACCTGACAACCTGCCTTGTGTTGTTTTGTTGTCCCCGTCCCGGCCCCTGCCCCCCATGAGAACCCAGCTATGTCAGAAGTTTCAGGTTTGGGTAAGCATCAATTAACTGAGTCAGAGAGGGCTGCAGATATATATACACATAGAATTTAGCTGAACCCCCTCCAAAACCTTGTTAATGGGAAATTGTAAAAACCTAAAAACAATTTGTCTCTAAAAGTTTAACTTCAGAATTGTAAAAATTCCTTTGTCCATGCCTAGAGTGTTCCCCTTTCTATAAAAGGGGCTCATAATCCCCTCCAGCTGCCACAGCCTCAGAATCCCGAACACTGGCCTTGGTCTCAGCTAGCTGATAAGTTTTTGTGCCCACAGTGATATTTCCTTTTTTTCTCTTTGGTTTTTGGAATAAAATCTGCTTCTGGCTTAATGGACTTTGGTGGTCTGTCCCCCATTATTGTGTCACCAGAGACCCAACATCCCTAAATTCACACAGTGGTTTTTTTTTTTTTTTTTTTTTTTTTTTTTGGTTTTATGAGACAGGGTTTCTCTGTGTAGCTTTGCACCTTTCCTGGAATTCACTCTGTAGCCCAGGCTGGCCTGGAACTCACAGAGATCTGCCTGTCTCTGCCTCCCGAGTGCTGGGATTAAAGGCATGCGCCACCACTGCCCGGCTCACACATTGTTTATACTTTGGTGTAGTTCATACTACAGTGGGGGAGGGGCGCTCTGTAAGAGCAGAAGAAAACATTGAACAGGCGTGGGAATGGCAGAGTTTGGCAACAGTCATCCATGGAAACAGGGCAGTGAAAGGCGGTTTGAGGAGAAGATGTAGCATGACAAACAAAATCTCAAAGTATTTTGCCCTGGGGCATTTAATGACAAAGGGAAAATCAGTAGCCTCAAGACAATGAACCTGACCCCCTCAAGCATGTAGCATCAGTGGCAAGGAGAAGACTAGAGATCATGGGCCCACTGCAAGCAGTGCTGAGAACTCCACATCATTCCTGTGGTAATTCCAAAAAGTGCACAACCAGGACCCGATGGTAAGGAAGCACTGTACAGAGTAAAGGAAGGGTAACCTGCCAAACCGATGGCCACACACCTCAACTACCGATGCCATAAAACAGAGGCAGAGGAAGAGCTCCAGCCCAGAGAGAAAGAGACCCGATGCTGGAATGCTGTACATACACAGTATTTCCCTTTGTTATACAGGCCGTTATAGGGACAGCTGATGAAATGTGAATCGTAACTGCACTGATGGGATTCTCACATTGTGACTACAACAATGCCGTTAATGCAGGAAGGTATTCCTGTTTATAGGAAATTAAACACTGACTGGAGTTAGAAGGAAGTAAAGGGGTGTTCTGTCCACGGCTTTATCTCAAAGGGTGCAGAGACACAGACAAGTGGGAAAGACAAAGAACGTAATAAAATGCTAACACTGTCCAGGCTTGGAAGAGAGGGTATATGGGGGGTTGATGCTCTCAGTTTCTCTGCAAGAGAATTGTATGCGAAAATAAAAGACTAAGACGGAACACATTCTGCAGGCCCAGTGTTTCCCTCTGAGCATCTCAAGGGGTCAGTGCAAAACAGTCTCCCCCTGGCCTCTCTGACTCTTTCCCTCTCCACTGTCCACTGCTCTTTCCATCCTCCCCAGGCCACCAGATTATCTTTTACAAGCTCTCACAGCTACAGCAAACAGGATAAAGCAAAAGTCTATTACTCTAGGTCCCTCCTGTCCTGAAATTTGTATAAATGTTTCCATGTTCTGTATCTCAGCTTCCAAACAGTTTGAAAGTTAGTTCTCAGGAACTCTCTTTAGTATTGAAAACAAGCAAGAATGAAGTTGCCCGAGGAAGGAAGCTTGTGCCAACAAGAGCTGCCTACAGAAAACACCACAGGCAGAGAGGCTGCAATCTAACCCGTCAGGTATCAGGGGAGGAACCTGGGTGGGAAGCCCAGGGAGGTAGTGCTGGTTGAGAAGAATGGACTTGACATAGCCCAAGGCATCCTTGTAGAAACTGCCCCAAGACTAGCGGGTAAAGAAGGCATTCTCACCGCTGGCAGTACCAAAGGTGGGCCAGAAGGGGATAAGGCACCATGTACCTCATAGTGCACCTGCTCTTAGCTTGTCTGCAGGAGGCCTCCCACTGACATGCTGGATACCCAGGGCACCTGCTTCTTCCTGCAGCAGTCCCTGCTGCCACCGTCTCTGACACTTGAAAAAGCCCTCAGCTGGATTTTCGAAGTGGCTGCAGACACTGCAAACACTCTTGCAGCGGTCCCTGCTCTGTAGACTGTGGGGGTGATGAGTGGCAGGGCTATCCCTAGAGTTGGTAAGAAAGCCCTCCTGCAGTAGGAGGAAGGTTAATGCAGATGCCTTAGCAGCATCTAGGAAACCAGCAAGTCCCGGAGAGATCAAGTGGAAAATCCACCCGTCTGAAGGGACACTGTTTCCTAAAATGGACTTGTAAATTTAAATGAGGTGGGGGTGGGGTGGGGAGGAGAAGCCCTAAACCCATACACCAAGCTCTTCTATAGAGAAGAGAACAGAAAGATGGCGGGAGCCGGCACCCTTCCCACCATGCGCGAGGATACTGCTTCTCCACCTACATTTCCCTGGTGCTGCTCCTGAACCGTGGAGGCTCGATTCTACAGTCTGACTAGGTCACAGGATGTGGCTTGGGGTCGACAAGTAATATGCAAATCCCGGCTTGGTCACTGGCACTGGTACCAGCCTGTGACCCAAACTCCGTCCTTCAGGCTGTCAATCAAAGACAATGTCCTATTAATAGAATTGCAGTTACAGTTGGGGAAAGCAATAGCTGCAGGGGTTATTCACGCATGCACACGCGTACGTGCACACGCACCCATTTTTTAAATGTAAAAAATAAAGCCTCTTTGCTGTTGATGAGCATGGGTGCTGCAGCCTTGAGGCAGGGGGAGGGCCTTGGGCCTGCCTCTACTGAATGTACCAGGCTCTGCTGACTCCCCATGGGAGGCCTTACCTTCTTGAAGAAGGGAATGGGGGGTGGGGTGGGGTGGGGAAGGCTGGAGGGGCGGGAGGAGGGAAGAGGGGGATCTCTGATTGGTATGTAAAATGAATAAAAAATATTCTTAATTAAAAAAAAAAAGAAAAAGAAAAAATTCACACCAAGTGGAGGGGGGGGAGAACATGGATGCTGGAAGGTTCATGCTTGATAGGGTGTAGAGGCCAGAGCAGGAGCAACACCAGGAAAGGCCCCACTGTGAGAGCCCAGCAGCCTATGGGCTGCTCTGGGCCCTCATGGCTGAACACAACAGAGCAAACACAACAGTGGACTCTGGCATGTGTAGGGAGTAACATTCCTGGGCAGATCAAGCAACCAAAGGCTGTCTGGAGGAAGTCTCAGGCACAAGAACTTTCAAGGCCGCAGCAAAACACTTCCATGAGCAGCGGCCACTAAGTATCAACGGGTACTTCACCTGATTGCATTCCTCAGAGAACAGAGTTCTCCGAGAATGCTGCCAGCTCCAAATTTACAGCAGTGCAAAGTGGGGCTCAAAAGAGTTCCCTGTCACCCAGAGAGGCTGGGTCACAAAGCTAGGTCTCCTGGCCTGTAAGACACTGCTCTCTCCCAAGGTCTAGATCCCTCAATACTCAACCCAGCAAGAAGCAAAACTCATGAGACAGCCAGAAGCTGCCTGAGTACATGGGGGCAAAGGCTATAAACAGAACACAGCTCAGGCCATCTTGACACGCTAAAGGCTGCCCAGTAACTCTGCTAACAGATGGCGGCTGGAGGCAGGGCAGGGACAGGCAGCGCACACTTACTCACCAGGACTGAGGTGGTACAAAGACAACACATGGAGGCTAAGGTTCAACTCTTGACTGTCACTGTTCCACCCCAGAGAAGCACTGGTCAAGCAGGTGGACATGCAGAGGCCACCCCATGCCCTTCCCCTGCTAGGTCCTTCTAGATTGGTTTTTCAGCTCAAACATCACCTAGAGGCTTTCCTGAGCCCCTCTCCAACCTAGTAGGCAGTGATCACCTTCTGCTGTCTCCACCTTACCCTGTGCATTCCCAGCACACCTGTGGACCACTGCACTATTCACTGAACTTCAACCCAGGACAGGAAAGTGAAGCTATCGGGACCAGTCAAGACGCTGACCACTTCCATTGCCCTACCTAGTCCCTTCTCCTGCCAGCTTCTGCCAGAGTCTGATATCTTGACCTCACTCATGATCTTCTGGGCTATAAAGGGCTTGGGCAGACCTATGTCTCTAGCTCTGCCATCTTCAGTAAGCAAATTTTAGCAAAGCAACCACAGGTTTTTGTTTTCATTTTCTTTTTTTTTTTTTTAATGTGAATGGTATAATAAACATAACATAAACCTTAGCATTTTAAACACTTTTAAATCTCCAGGTCAGGGCACTAGGTACATTCATCCTGGTGTGCAGCCATCACCACCAGACATCTCCAGAAATGTTTCTTCTTCCCAAACAGAACCTCTGTTCCCATCAGACACCATTCCTCCTGCTCCCTCCTCCCAATCCTAACAGCTACCACTAACCATTCACCAATCAGAAATCAAAAGTCTTTGGGGGAAAAAAAAAGTATCTGTTCTAAACACACATAGCCTTTTTTCATGTTATTAGTCCCCAAATAAATATTGAATGATTGATCTAGTTTGCTTCAATGTTACTGTAATAAAACACTGACCAAAGCAAGTTGTGACTTACAGGATACAGTCTATTCATCATCAGGGGACCCAAGACAGAAACCTGTAACAAGAACTGAGGTAAGGATCATGGAAGAGGCTGCTTACTGGCTTGCTTCCACAACTTGCTCAACTGTTGTTATACAACCCAGGATCACCTGCCCAGGGGTTGAACTGCTCACAGTGTCCTGGATTCTCCCACATCAATCACTAATCAAGAAAATGCCCCCATAGAGAGGCCAATCGGATGGAGGCAGTTCCTCAATTAAGGTTCCCTCTTCCTAGGTGACTCTAGTCTGTGTCAAGTTGACAAAGACTCACCAGTATGCTGTGGATATCGCTCTGTATGCTATGAATGTGTTGCTCTGATTTGGTTGATAAATAAAATGCTGACTGGCCAGCAGCCAGGGAGGAAGTATAGGATAGGTGGGATAAGCAGAGAGGAGAATTCTGGGAACAGGAAGGCTGAGTAAGGAGATGCTGCCAGCCACCACCATGAGAAGCAAGATGTAAAGATACTGGTAAGCCATGAGCCACATGGCAAGGTATAGATTTATAGAAATAGGTTAATTTAAGATGTAAGATCTAGCTAGCAAAAAGCCTGAGCCATTAGGCCATACAGTTCATAATTACTCTGTGTGTTTACTTGGGTCTGAGCAGCTGCGGGCCAGGGTGGGACTGGAAAAAACTTCAGCACACCAGTTAACACTGTGTTGATTGGTATTAAATAATACAAGCGATCTACACATGATACAAAGCTTACAAAAGAATGTTTCTACAGTACATGCAAGTATTCCACCATTTTATATCTGGGACTCTGGCATCCACAGATCTTGGTATCACTGGAGGGTCTGGGAACCAATCTTGTTCATTGATACCAAAGGACAACTTTGTTTTCATAACCTTCTTCCTATTTAGAAAATGTTTGTCTATGTTCTATATGTTGTGAGTCCCTTGAACCCTTGGCCACATGCACGCATACACAGCTCCAGGGAGAATCATCCCCACAGAGTATTATAGAAGTAAAACTATGGGTTACCCAGAAGCTCAGGCCTCGGGTGCACTTACAGCAGACACTGGATACTGGGATGACAATTTGGCAGGCTCCATGGACAGCCTTTAGTAGACTGGGCAGCCTTCATGCAATTGTCCCTTCCTGCTCAAGCCTCTCCAGGTCACCAGGCCTAAAGAACTAAAGCCAAGCCTGATCTGGACCAGGCCTAGATTCTGGAACTTGACAAGATTTTAGAATATCTAAGATGAGCCTCTTAAGGGGGTTAATGACCTGATATGGATCTCACCCTGCTGGGTACCCTGTTCCGAAGTCCACCCTGGAACCAGCCTAGTGCCTCCAACTCCAGCTTCTGCTTCAACTGCAGGGCAGAGACAATAAACCCACTGTTCCTGTTCTGAGCTTTTTGTGAAAAGATGTGAAACACCTGGCTGAGCAGGTCTACAGAATGGTGATTTTTACCAGGTCCCATTTCACTTGCCACAACGGCATGATTTAATAAAGGGCCAGGCCACTGTACCATGCACAATGATTTACAATTTCAAACCACTTTCACGACACATCAAATTTCCAAGGATGCTGTCAAAATCCACAAGATGGGGAGAGGAAAGGAAGGGAAGCAAAGGACGAAGATGGCAGAGAACAAAGGGAACACACTGAGCGCCTGATTCCTCCCCCGTGGAACTTCCATGCTACACGGCCCAGTGCTCTGCCCAGACCGTTTTCACATGCTCTTGTGACAGGACTTTAATATGAAATGTCCCCATAGGCTCGTGTGTTTGAACAGTTGGTCCCCAGCTGGTGGCGCTGTTCAGAGAGGTTGGGGAACCTTTTGGATACAGGGACCAGATGACAGATATAAGGCCACAGGGCCGGGGGTTATGATTGATAATGGAGGCCCCATTTAGGCAAGGTGTGCTTGCTTCCTGACCCACTGAGATGTAACAGGTAATACGCAAGCTCCTGTAACCATGGACAGAAGCCCAGCTGCCATGTCTCCCTGCCAGAAACCATGAACTAAAATAAATCCTTCCCTGAGTTGCTTCTGTCGGTTAATTAGTCACAGCAGCAGCAGCAACAACAACAAAGTTACAGAAATGAAGGGATGATACTCAGCAGGACTTCTCCTCTACTGGCCCCTGCCCTGGCTTTTCTCCTGCTCACTGCATTACCTGAGTCTGGCTCACCACTGAGTCCAAGAGCCGCTGAAAGCTCTTAACCAAGGAGTCATGGGTCCAAAATCATTGAACATGGCTTTCTGGCCCAGCATGTAGGAATACTAAATGCAGTTTTATTCACAGTAATCAAAAACTGGACACGGGCTCTGGTGTCAGAGAGTCCCATGCACTCCATGTCCCCAAACACGTTCCATGTTGGCATCTTAAAGCAAGAGCATACACAGTGCTACCTCATTTAACCTACACGCATGAGCAGCAATGCTGAACCCATGCTTATATCTGTTGTCTCCAAACAGAAGTCTGTCTCTTGCGGTTTTTTCCTGTCCTAAAGACTTGCATAGCTTTCTAGCAGTTGTCTCTTCTAGCTGTACATTCTGATCATGTGAACAGGTGTGACTGGCTACGTCAGGCTTCGCCCACATTAAAGGAGCTGCCTCTTTAATGTGGTAATATAACAGGCAGGACCATTGGCAAGGAATCTGTGTCTTTAAAAGCCAAACATGTCTGTAGCTGACTATGATGGTTTGAAAAGGTTATGGCCCCCATAGACTCAAGTGTTTGAATGCTTGGCCCATAGGAAGTGGCACTATTAGGAAGTGTGGCCTTGTTGGAGTAAGTGCAGCCTTATTGGAAGAAGTGTGCCACAGGCTGTGAGATCTCATACATGCTCAAGGTAGGCCCAGTACACAGTTTTTCCTTCTGCTGCTTGTGGATCAAGATGTAGGACTCTCAGCCCCTTCTCTAGCACCACATCTGCCTGCACACCCCGGCCACGATGACAATGGACCAAACCTCTGAAACTGTAAGCCAGTCCAATTAAATGTCTTCCTTTATAAGAGTTACCATGGTCATGGTGTCTCTTCACAGCAATAGAAACCCTAACTAAGACACCAACAAACTAGCAACTCCACAATCACCAGGCACTTACTGCCCAGGAGAAATGGAGATAAACACCACAAAAGGCTTCCAAGACTATTGAATGCAGCTTTGTTCGCAGAAATAAAAATATGGAAACATGCACTTGGCTGCACACTTTAATCCCAGCACTTAAGAGGGCAGAGGCAGAGGGATCCCTGAGTTCAAGGCCAGACAAACCTACATAGCAAGACCCTTCTCAAAAAAACAAAAACCAGCAGACCAAAGAACCCAAAACTGGAAACATGAGAACAGCTCAGGTATTTATTAAGAAAGAAACATGCAAACAAACTGTGGTGCTTTCCAGGCCCTGGAATAACATTAAGCAATAAAAACAAACAAATAAAAAAAAAAAAAAACCAAACAACTAGATTTCTGAAACTTCATGCTGAGTAAAAAAAAAAAAAAAAAAAAAAAAAAAAAAAAAAAAAAAAAATCTAGCACAAAAGAATTATGTGACATCTTACAAAAGGCAAATGTAATTTATGAAGACAGCAAAACTAGAGGTTGTTTGGGCTAACAGATAAAGACTGGATG
The DNA here is from genome assembly GCF_007827085.1 of Peromyscus californicus insignis. Classification (NCBI taxonomy): domain Eukaryota; kingdom Metazoa; phylum Chordata; class Mammalia; order Rodentia; family Cricetidae; genus Peromyscus; species Peromyscus californicus. The sequence continues at coordinate 33,932,702 of NW_026294503.1, forward strand.
GGAAAGGGCAAAAAAGAATTTTTCTGGGGTAATTTAAAAAATCCTATATATCATTAGGGCTGAGGCTTACCTGGGTACTGTCTATACGAAAGATCTGCATGTTTCTGTGTATTAAACCACAACTACAAAATGCCTCCTGCAAGGCACCAAAGAGCTCTTTCCCAAGGGCAGGTCAGCAGGCACTGTTCTCTCGGTTCTCAACGTTCTCATGCCCAACTCCCAACAGTTCCCACTCCTCAGTCTCAGTGTGCAGGCCTTCAGCCCTAATGCCCCTGCCCCAAGCACAACGCACAGGGCACATCTGCTGTGATGTGAACAAAAACTTCTCAAAAGAAGTTGCATTTGGCTATTAATTAAAACTCACAAAAGATATGTTGTCTGCAGGGACTGACTGGCTGATTAGAATTTCAGCACCGCGGACAGACTGGAATGTTGCAGGTCCAGAAACTAATTACTTTATCTTGGGCTAAGTTCTGGCCCTCCCCTCCCGGACAGGCATTCACTGGCCTCCTACGTATGCACCTGATATTCCCACCTCTCTCATGTGCCCACCCATGTATTCTAAACTTGCTTTGACTTATGACTTTCTCTGTTCTGCAAAACTATAAAAATTTCCTGAAACTGCTTCCACATTGGAAGACAAAATTTGGAGTGACCTAAATCTGTGCTCCCAGGCCAGGGTCACTCAAAATAACTCCAGAATAAACTATCTCTTATTCCTTTGAAGATGAGAGCTTTGGTTTTTGCGTCACACCTGTCCTGGCACCCACCTTTCCATTTTTGGTGGGTGGCTATTCACTCTGCAAGACCCAACTCCAGTATCCCATGCTTCAAGAAGTCTCCCCAGAACCCCTACATGGAGCCCACGGACATCTTCAATATTCGGTGCTCACATCTATCATGGCTCCTTACACCTTTCCCTAAGGGAACTGGCTTTCCACTGCTAGGTCTATGTGACACCCTCAAGAGGGAAGGTCCCAGTCCAGAGTTTGGCAAACATCTGAGTGCTAGTGATCCTGCTGCTAAAGAGTAAGAACAGCCTTAAAGTCATGAGAAATGGTGGCAGCTCATGAAGGCCCATCGGCAGCAATGAAGCAATAAGAACACCAAGAATCTGACCAGCTGGAGACCGCAGGAAACTGGGGTCTGAGTTGTGCCAGACACCCCAAGTTCCTTATGTTCCTTGGCTCCAGGTCCCTCATCACATTGTGGGATGATGTCACCTTCCAGCCCAGAGGGCTGGCAGCTCCTTCCACCATCCCCTGACGCCAAGCCCCCACCTACCCATCTTGTCTCTGTCCAGACAGGTTGGAACACAAAGGCACCAGATTCCAGAGGCCAGTGTGTTGCAGCGCCAGTTGTCACAGAGATAAAGGAATGAGAATAGTCTAAAGCAATGGGCAAAGAGACATCTGCACCGCCATGTTTGTCGAAAAACTAGTTAAAGACAGCCAAAGTAGAGTCAACCAGAGTGTCTGTCAGCAGGTGAATGAAGACAATGCGTAATGTAAGCAGATACAATGGAGTATGACTCCACCTTCAAAGGGGAGGAAATGCCTTTGCGATTAGACAAGTGGGACTGAAACAACAACGGATCTTGAAGATGTATAGAGAACAGAGTGGGGTTCCCAGAAGCCGCAGGGAGATATGGGAGGTGGGGCATGAGCCAAGGGGGAAAGCCTCTATTAGCAGGAGTAACCATTAGGATTTGGCCACCACAGCTGCATGACCGCACATGCACAGTTGAGCAGCTAAGCAAAGGGTCTTACGTCTTATGTCATCCGTGTGCTGTGTGATTGTGCAAATCCTCTCTCCTCTCCTCCCCCTACTACCTCTATCTCTATCTCTCTGCTCTCTGCCCGTGCTTCTTCCCCAGGCTGGTTCTTTTGTCGTACCCCCACCCCCACCCACTTCCTCCTAATAAAGCTCTGATACTGGGTTTTGTCATGGCTCATGCCTCATGACCTTTCTGCACTGTAACCAGCGCCGCTTATCATTTTTAAAACAACATTGGTGCTGTGACTCGACAGGCTCTCTATGTGCTCTACATCCGGGGCTCTGTGTCCGGGACCCTGTACAGAGGTTTATTGAACCTACAACTGCCTGCTCCGCTTTTTTCATTTACCCAGCCTCCGGGACCACTACATACAACACATCGGCCGCCAAGATTGGTGAGTTTTTCCCTTTCCGATCCCCTGCCATTTCCCACGACTGTAGCCTGAGATATATTCCTCATGCCAGACCCCCGGGGGTACGACGACACATTCTCTCTTGACGAAGTACTAAATGCTGTCTGGACTCCCGGGGAGTCCTCGGGTATGTACGTCCCCCCAGCCCTTGCCCTTCTCATGATGACGATTGGGGTAACTTGTGCTGTTAATTTATGCTGGTCCTCAGAGACACTTAAGATGGGGGTCTGGGATCACTTTTGTTATTTTAATTTTTTTTTTTTTCTCTCGGCTGCAGTCATGGGACATGGAGGCATCCTCTTCTTGGTTCCACACCTCCTTTGAAAAATGCCTTAAATATCCCCAGATACCAGTAAATTTGGCCGTGTAACGGCTGCTTGAATCCCGATATTTCATGAGAATTATCTAACTTCTGCCAGCAAACAGACAAATGAAAAGAGTTACCTTATCCCCACACTTTTACCTAAGCTCTGAACCCTCCTTTTCTGAATCTTTCTCTCCTGCCCACTCGCATTCCCAAACCTGAGGAATCTCTCACTACAAAGAACCTTATCTGTTCTCTGCTCTGTTCTCTGGTACTGGGCAGGTCGCTAAGCATGGAAAAGTCTGGAAGCAGGCTAGGATGCATGCAAATAAGTTTATGATCAGGACCCACATTGGGATCAAAATAATCCAGATGGCTCTCTAGCCAGAGATCGGTTTACAGCCTGCCTCCTGGTGGGTCTTCCTAAAGCTGTCCTCAAACCACCAAACTATCAAAAAAAAAAAAAAAAAAAATTCAAGACATGGAATAAAATTCATCTCTTGTCTCCCAGAGTTCCCTGACATTAGGGCTAAAACTTAGCATCTGGAGAGCAAGGTTTCTGACCCCACAGGTGGAAGTTTCAGCTGTGTCATTTAAGGTACTGTGGGAGAGATGAGAAAGCCTGTGAACAGAATTGCCAAATGTTGGCACACACCATCCAAGCAGCTGCATAAGGGCTTCCAGGTCCCTGTTTTAAATATGTGCTACAAAAGGCCATGCGGACTAGTGCATGCCCTGCTGGGCCATCAACTGAGCCTTGTTCAAAGTGCTACCTAGAGAGATAACTGGTCAGCTGACTGCCCCATGAACCTCGTGGCATGGGGACATCAAACTAAGACCTCTAGTAGACCTCCTAGGCTTGGCTATGGGCTCACTGGGAACCAAGGATGCAGCATGGGGTGATCCATTTCCTTCCTGTTGGACACGGAGCCACTTAAGAAGTTCGGAGGGAGTTTTGGGGTCCCACCTCTCCTTCTCATTTCCCTATTGTCGAGGTAGGGGGGACAGCCTTACCCACCTCGCCAGACTTAATTGTTCTTTCAGAGTTAGTTAATGGGAAGAGATTTTCCAGCTAAGGTAGGAGCTTTCACTTCATTTGCTCCCTCCATGTGCCTCACTCCAGACGGGTCAGCAGTGCTTCTTCTCATGCACAGGGACACAGACAGGGCCCTGCTCTCTCTCTCTCTCTCAAGTTCCAGAGGACATCAGGATCTACTGCCTTGTCACCAATTCCAGAAGAATGAGGTCTCACCCCACAAGCTTTTCTCTTCCTGGTTCCCTCTTCTAATTAACTATTCAGCTAATTGTTACAGGATCACCATAGAGATGGAGTCCAAGGACCATCCAAGTCCAAGATATGCCCAGGTGTTACGGAACAGTAACAATTAAAAGGTGTTTACACCCCCAGACCGAAAAGGGTCTGGACTCTGCAAAAAACAGACCTTAATATAACAATCTATTACTGTTAGACGCTCTCAACAATTGATCACCTGTGTATCCCTGATGCTAAACTAATAAAGGAAACAGGGGCCTTAAAATAATCTGTCTCTGATAAGGCTTATCTCAGGTAAAAATTAAAAACATATCCTAAATCTCTCTCTCACTAACATTAACCAGCAGAGTACTAAACACTACAAAGGTCACTAGCTCAAGACTTTAATTTTCTCATGGCTGCTTCTTAATATGTTCAAAATTTTTCTGAACTCCAGAAAATCCACCTGGACAGGTCAGCGAGCTCTGGAACTGGCTTGAATCCACCTAGACAGCACCTTGTCAGATGATTTCCAAGGCAGCAGATGACCCCAGGACACCTGTCTACCTCAGAAGCCCCCTTCCCTACCCGCCCCCCCCCCCCCAAGAGTCAACCAACACCCACCAAGTCAGCTGGAAGCAGTTTTTCCAGTAAAAACGATGCCCCTATTCCTGTTCACCCGCTTTTTATAATAAACAAAAATACTAGAATGTAAGGATTCTGCCACCACTCCAGCTGCATCACCGTACATGTGCAGTTCAGCAGCTAAGTAAAGGGTCTTAAGTCTTACATCATCTGTGAGCTGTGTGATTGCGCAAATGCGTGCAGCGCAGTCACGCAATCAGCGCATGCGTGGCGTAGCTCCAGTAAGCCTACCTGCGCATGTGCACGGAAATACTTAAAAAGCCAGACACAGACTCCTCTCTCCTCTCTGTTCTGTCCTCCGCCCACCCCCCTCTCTCTCTGCTCTCTGCACATGCTTCTTCCCCAGGCCTGGTTCTTTTTTCCCCCCTTCCTCCTAATAAAGCTCTGATACTGGGTTTTGTCATGGCTCATGCCTCATGACCTTTCTGCACCGTAACCAGCACCCGCTTATCATTTTTAAAACAACAGTAACTATGCTCTCCCTTTGTGTGTGATATGCTACATATCATAGTGACTGCAATAAGTAATATATTTTTCACTTCAAAACCACTAAAAGAATACATTTCAAATGTTCTCATCTCAAGAAATGTTGGACACTTGGGGTGATATACTGGAATAAGTATGCACAGCTATAATTTTCAGCTTATGCTTTTTAAAACTTCAAAAAGAACAAAGACAATTCTACTCAATGTTAAGGCCCTGTTGTACATTAATATGCTAAGCATTATCTTCTCATAAGCAAATTCATTGTTCTTTATATTTTACATTCTTTTTGTAGAAGCCAATTTTGAATCTACAATAGATGTCTAACATGTTCACTTTTCTTCACTCAAAAATTACTTTTTTCCCTTCTTTAGGAAAAAAAAAATCATAATCGTGCTGGGTGTGGTGGCACATGCCTTTTGGAAAACTTTGTCTCCAAAAAAAAAAAAAAAAATCAAATTCTACCCTACCTTTCCATCCACAAACACTTCCCAAAACACATGGACAGTGACAGTGCGTAGTAATAAACACCATGTGGAGTGCCACCAACATGCACAACTTAGAGGCACACCATGTGGCACTCAGCAAGTACAAAGGCTGGGACCCCTGACCTCAGGAATCCTAGGAGCACATCTCCCCAGCAAAGCCTGTGCTCTTACAACCCTATGCACAGTGACAGCCCCTGAAGGAAATACCTGCTCTTACAAAGTTTCACACTCTGAAGGCTGAACAGCCAAAGAGGTAACAAGGGGCAAACGTTACTCTAGGCTAAATCCTCCTCAATTAAATTGGCCCATCTTGATACAGAGCTTTTCAGGGGCAGCATTCATGAAACATCTATAAAAGGAAATGCAATTAGGGGAATCTGTTTAATACACCAAAGTTTGACTGGGCCTGGCCAGGGCAGCCACTAAATTCTACTTAGGAACAGTGATAGCTGAAAGGCTGTCACATAAATTACAGGGGGGGGGGGGGGGGGGGGGGGGTGCAAAAAACTTTGCACCAGAAGAGGCAAATGAGATACCATGAAAAGGAGAACGAGACAGAACAGAGCTCTAACTGGGCCAACGACCACCCCAGTTTGTTTACCACCCCACGCTGCCCTTCCATCTCCTTATCTACGGCTCTGCCTCTCCTAAGTTAACGACACCGAAACGGGAAATTTCCCAGAAGTTAAGCTGCCCGTGAGTTGACAGAAGTACACTTTGTTCAAACTGTGACCCTTCTTGGTCTGTCATGGCTGCACACGGGGAGATAACACATGCTCAGGGCTTGCTTTTGTGTCTCTTTGACCTATATCCATCCTGCAGCAGCACCAACAGACACACTGATTCTAGATGCTTCCACAGATAAAGTGACACGTTCTGAAGATACAGGCTGAAGAGAGGCAGTGGTGGAGGGTAAGCCCCAGGGACAAGATGTTTCCGTCCCCTATGGACACGGGCTCCAGCACTGAACCGGCTGGAGTGAGCACACAGCGCCTTCACTCTGCTGTTCAGTATACAGTGGCTCCTACTAAGAGCCTGCCGGAGTTCACATTCTATCCCAAGCTGGAAGACGTCTAATTTCTTTAAGCCTGAGCTGTTAGGAATCTGACCTCTCTCAACTTTTCTGTCCTTCAGTAAATGACCAGCAATTAAGAGCAATAGGGAGAACTGAGAACCTTGGAAGAGTCCAAGTCGAAATTGGTGTCAATCATAGCCAGGGGCCCCCAAGCTTAAGGTTATAAGGTTAGAGAGGGGCATCGGGGTTAAGCGGGAAATCCACCCTTCCAATCAGTCCAGCCAAAAAAGCTGCTTCCAGCTAGAGAGCCAGAAGGGCTGCCTGGAGGAGGTGGCCCTGGAGCCATTCCATTTAAGAGCATGCGGGCAATGGCCTAGAGAGCTGGACTAGGGGCAGAAGGTAAATTATTACTTGCATGGGGCAGGGTCATCCAAACAAACTCTCTCGTTTACTGCTCCCTCCCAGGGTCACTAGGAAACTTCCCCTCAGAAGGCTAGACCTTCAAAACGTCCTGGCCAAGAACACGAAGTTGATAACTGGTGGAGGGGAGGAAGACATCTACTTTACAAAGCCTCAAAGGAAGCTCACCCAGCCAAGCAGCTGGAGACAACGGGATTCGAACACCTGCCCAACCAGACCTCCACGGCTCGTCACTGGCTGGCGCCCGAGCACCGCCCACTGCCCTGGAAAGGGCTCGCACACGCATGCACTGCACTCCCCCCCCCCCCCCGCTCGCCCTCCCCTAGTTTCTTTTTTTTTTTTTTTTTCCCTCTCTCTGCGGCAGGATAAAGCCAGCTACCGAACGTGGGCCGCAGGACGCCGCGACGTCCGCGCTCCGCCCGCCCGCGGATCCCTCCGCCGCCCCGAGCCTGCGCGCGCGGCCTCCCTCCCCACCAGCACACCACGAGCCGTTTCCCGCGCCGCGCCGCGCCGCGCCCCACCCCCCCCCACCCCGTCGCGCCCCAACCCCCACCCCAGCTCACCTGCCGCCTGCGTCTCCATGGCAACGCCCCCACGGCGGAGGGCCGGGGTGGAAAAAAAAGCCTCGGGTTCCTCCTGGGCTCCCCTCCCGCGCCCAGCGAGAAGGCCGGACACCCTGAGGAAACTTCGCTCTTAATTTTTATTTTTTTAGGGAAAGAGCCGGAGAGGTTATGGCGAATCTGCGGCATCCAACATGGCGGATGGAGTCTTCGACCTCCTCCCCACCGGGGATCCGACGCCTGCGTAGCGACGTCCGCCGCGGGGAACCGCCCTCGGCTCCCAAGACACACTGCGCATGCTCGCGGCTAGCTTCCCCCCCCCCCCCCCCGCCCGCTCCCCCTTTTGGTCCCGGCATGCCGCGCGCTGTTTTGAGCCACGCCCGGGAAGGGACGCGGTGATCCCGGGACGTGGGTGCGGGGATTGGGAGTGTCCTGCGTCCGTCCCCTTTGGGGGGGACGAGCTGGCAGGCTGGCTTGTGCACTCTTTTGCGCACTAACTTTCCCTGGGCTCAGTTTCCTAACTTGCCCATCGGGCTGGTTGGCAGCAGCTTGTAGCGGCGATGCCGTCCCTGGGACGCCCTGCCGAGGTGTGGTTGGCACCGCTTGTCCGGGCGTGCAGCCCCACGTGAGGATGCGGCGCCCCTCCAGTTCTCTAGCAGAGCCCGGTTGGATGTGAGCGTGCGTTGCACATCGTTTCCCTGGAAGCGCAGTGAACCACCTTTCGGTTTTTCCTGTTGGGAGGTTAGAGCCCCCTCGGCACCCTGTAGAGGTGTCTGTCCCAAGTAACTTTAGTAGAATCTGTCCCTGCTAACGACGAAGTCGCTCATCTCCAGCAGTCTTGGTCACCCCGTTAGCATTCGAAACTGGGAATGAGTTTAAATGGGCGAATAAACATGTATATAATAGTAACAGTCGCATTTGTGCTAATAAAGCTGGCCTTTTTTAAATAATCATTGTAAAGAAAACGCCACACATGCAGAAACAAAACAAAAAATATTAAAAAAAAAAAAAAAAAAAAAAGGCAGAACGGAAATGACCGGAGTCTGGGGAACACAGATTTGTTTTTACGACGCCCCTGAAATACTGTTTTTCGGGAATAACCCTTGCCTTCTGTCGAACCTGAAATATTCATCAGACAGCTCCTGCCTGTACCCACAGAGGTCAGGGTCATGTGTTCTTTACTCCCTCCCCACGTCTAGGTTCGTCTACCTCTCTGCCATGGACTGAGTTTACTGAGCAGAGAGAGTCATGTAGGAAAGGTCCCTGGGTCTTTCAAATCTTTATCTTCCCACCGCAGGTTGCATAGTAATACCACTGAATGGACTCATTCATTTTGGTCATCACTTGTTTTTTTTTTTCTTTTTTTAACCATTGAAGTGCCTTTGGGCAGTGAGCCTTAGGATGATGACTGGTCGAATGCTCTGGTTTTTCTTCAATTAAGCACTGGTCCAAAACATCCCTCTCCTTTATTTCAAAGGACAGGTGAGAGAGAGAAGGACAGGTAGGTGTTCAGAAGGGTTGTAAAGCTTTCTGAGATCACACAGCCAGCCTGTGGCGTGTGTGGACCCACCTCTCCATGCCCCTTGCCTTTCCCACTTGACCACATGGCCTTCCAGACTGGACCCAATAGGTGCATTGTGAGGAGAACCATGAATTTTGTTACCTCATGCCCCCCCCCCCCCAAATTCTGCATCTCAGGTGGCTGGGAGGTTGGGGGGTTGGGACACGACAATGACATCTTTGATTTGAAAATGAACTGTCCAAAGGCTGCATTGGTGTGCTTTCCTTCTTAGAGATACAAATATTTACAATCACTTCTGTCGGAATCAATTTCTGTCAGGAAATGAGAGTTGTTCTGGCTGCTGACAATATTGGTTTTCTGCTGGGCTGCCTTTCTTAAAGCAGCATGGAAATGTTATTTATTGATTAACAGGTGGTTCGATTGCTCCTGAATGTTGTGACCAAAACAAGTTTGGAAATGAAGCAATTTAAAATACATCTCAAAACTCAATTGCTTCAGAAGATTAAAGCCAAATTTAAAAAGGAAACTGGACTGTAGATGATCGTCTTGGGGTTTGCGGGGGTAGCTATGGCTGATCGTCTTGGGGTTTGGGGGGGGGTAGCTATGGCTTTCTCCATTATTCCTTCTTTAAATCTATTCATCATTCAGAAAAGACTTACTGGACATCTGTTCCTCAGAACTGGGTTGGCCCCAGGCAGCTAGAAATTAATAAGGGAAGGTAGGGAACCCAGTTTTGTGAGTGGAGACATGAGTCCACATCTGGCTTCTAGCCTTCCTGGGTGATTTACACACTTCATCTGTGTGGGGGTCCATGAGTGTGTACACTGAAGCCAGAGGCTGGCTTTAGGTCTCTTCCTCTATTACTGACTACCTCATTTTTTTTTTTTTTGGTTTTTCGAGACAGGGTTTCTCTGTGTAGCTTTGTGCCTTTCCTGGAACTCACTTGGTAGCCCAGGCTGGCCTCGAACTCACAGAGATCCGCCTGGCTCTGCCTCCCGAGGCTGGGATTAAAGGCGTGCGCCACCACCGCCCGGCGTTTTTTTTGGTTTTTCGAGACAGGGTTTCTCTGTGTAGCTTTGCGCCTTTCCTGGAACTCACTTGGTAGTCCAGGCTGGCCTCGAACTCACAGAGATCCGCCTGGCTCTGCCTCCCGAGTGCTGGGATTAAAGGCGTGCGCCACCACCGCCCGGCCTCATTTTTTGAGAGTCTTTTGATGAACCTAAAGCTCGTTTGGCTAGACTGGCTGGCCAGTGAACCCCTAGGATCCCCCTGACTCTCTCAACACTAGGATTGCAAGCCCATTACACCTAGCTTTATATGTAGGTGCTGAGGATCCACACTCAGGGCCTCACCTCATGCTTATGCAGCAAGCCACTGAGCCTTCTCCTCAGCCCTGACTGACATTTCGGTCTTTACATTTACAGATGCCTTCAATTAATAGAGAAACATCAGTGGAATTAAATGTTAATCACTGAGAATTTCATAATGAATAGTGTCCTGCTCCAATGGTTCCTAGAGGAACAGCCTGCCCACTGGTGGCATTCTACCTTACAGGGTAGCTCAGGAAGGAATTTCTGTCACATCTATGGACATGAGATGGTATTTAGCTACATGAGAAATGCAGTTGACTTGCATAATTAAGTATATTTGTGTCAGTTTAATAACTATATCAGTAGCTGGCAAATGCTTTTGTATGAAAACACAGTTTAGGCACTTAATTTTATAAGGTGCTGATTGAAAGTTTTGATGAAGGATACATATGACCTTAACATATAGGTTTTGAGACACACAACTATTAAAAGCAAAGGAAAGAAAAAGCGTTTTAGTTAACATGCTGAAAACCTAAATAAGGGTGTTGTCAAAATGCATTTAAAATTATATAAAAGGGACTGAGGCTTAGCTTGATGTGTGCAAGACTCTGGGTTGGCTCCCCAGTACCACCGAGACAGTCACACCAGAACAGGATGAGCCATTAGTATCAACATGATTGTGACCTTAGAGAGCAGTAAGGGCCACGGAGTGCCATTTCCTCATATCTCCACGTCTTATCCACCTGTGTGTGCCGAGTACCTAGATGTTAGTGTAATTTTCTTTATAGGCCATAGTCAGGGACCAGTCAAGAAGCTGATTCCAATGTGGACAAGAAAGGAAAGTCAGGATGGCCTGGAAGTTCTGTCATCCTCCAAAAGTAGGATGCTGTGAAAATTCCAGACCTGCAGGAAAGACAAAGGAGCCAGCTGAAAAAGAAATAGGTCCCTCTTTAAGGTGCTGATTTGCATGCTACAAGTACAACTGCAATCAATAGTTGTTGGTCTTTTAAGTACAAGATGTCTCTGGAAAGCCATGAGTTCTTGAAAATTGGTGGGGGTAGGGGGGGCTCGTGTGCCCACATGTGTACATGTGAAGGCTAGAGGTTGATGTGGAGTATCTTCCCCTATCACTTACTCTCCACCGTATTTTTTGAGACAGGGTCTCACTGAACCTGAAGCTTGCCCTTGAAGCCATACCAGCTGGGCAGTGAGCCTCAATGTTCCTTCTGTCATCCACCTCATTCCACCTCTCAGGGCTGACTGTCAACACAGGCTGTTGAGCCTAACTTTTCCGTTAGGGCTGGGAATCTTAACTCGGGTCCTCTAGCTTGTACATCCAGTTCTTTACTCACTGAGCCATCTTGATGATAGGGCTGATGGTGTAGGTGCCCTGGTAGAATACATGCTTACCATGAATAATGCCCTAGACTTGATCCCCAGCTCGCACGGGTACACACACACACACACACACACACACACACACACACACACACACACAAGTCCTATAGACAAAAACTTCATGTGCTACTTTAATTACTTAGCTAATCATATGTAACAGATAGAAATTAGATGTTTTAGCCAAGAGGTAAGTTTAGTATATGTGAGGTTTAGTTCTTGAAGTTCTGTGTGTCCCTCTACAAAATGGTACATGTATAGACATTGAGGATGGTAGTTATGATTATTATTAAGAGATTTCCAGAAAATCTTGGAGCTGGGAAAATAAGGAATGCAGGTTGGGGCCATAAATAACCAAGTGGGAAAAGTTTGGAAATTGGTGTTACAAGTGAATGGGTTAGGAGAATAGCTGAGAGATCAAATCATATGCCCCAAATGTAATGTGCATAAATGTGGGTGGTGCAGGAGAGTTGAGTGTTGTAGTACCTTTGCAGCCCTTTTGTGCATGTCCCAGGAACCTAAGATGCTGGGTACTCACAGACATCAAAGACTGACCTTGGACAGTGACTCCAAGTTTGTTGCTAAGGAAGACTAATGATGCTAACTCTTGTGGGAGTCTGGAAAGTAGAATGAGCAATTAAGGAAAGTGAGAGACCCTCCAAGAATGGGAAGGGTGTTCAATATTGGGGGGGAAAAAAAGGCTGTTGGATTTACTTTGTCTAGGGTTATTTTTGTTTTTGTTTTAACATTCATTTACCTGGAGGGGGGCTGGACCGAGCCTGTATGTGGAGGATAGTAGACCACTTGAGGAAGTTTTCTCCTTCTACGATGTGGGTTCTGGGACTCAAAGGTCAGATCATTAGGTTCAGCAGTAAGCACCTTCAACCACTGAGGCATCCCACCAGCTAGGTGTTTTATAGCACAATAGCAAAATCTGGACAAAACTGAGAGGAATTCTCAGAGTGGTTAATTCTCCAAGCTATAATGGACTACACCAACAGAGGTCCCATATGCTCTGTATATGTCCCCTTGCCCCAACCAGGCAGTTGTTGATCACACACTGCTCACCAGTTAGGAGTGGTTGGAGCCCTGCTCTGTCGGTCTCTTATTCCATCTTTGACCTTGACTGGCTGCTAGCTGTTAGTCACTAGCCAGTGTCGCTGCCCTCCAACTTCGCAGGTGTCTCAAGTACTGTTAGTTAGACTGAGCTCTCTTTCCTTACATTTGAGCGGTCAGTTTGTAGCTTCTCCATGGCAGGGAGTTAGCTCTATCCCAGCTACCAGATGCATGTGCAATCTTTCTTGGTGACCTCACATTTTAGCTCCCTATGTGTCTGCAGTTGCTCCTGAAGTTGGTACAGACTTGCTAGTAGATATCATTATGCTTCGGTCTGTTAGAATTAGCTGTATTAGACACAAGGACATGTGAAAAGACAGCAGTGCCTTCCATGTGTTCCTCAAGGGTTTGGAGTGGCCTGCTGTCACTGGCCCTGAGCCCTATTCCTCTTCTTATCTAGCTTGGTTAGCTCTTACCCAGTTACAAGCCCTCTTACCTTCAATGCTCCAAACTGTCATTTTAACCCTTAATCTTCCTTTCTCCCCAGCCTGTTCACACTGCAACATTGTATGAGCAACATGGGATTGTCACAGTGGGCCCTTTTCCCTCAGTACCTACCGAGAGCAACTCCTACCCTCAAGAGCATTGGGAGAACTTGTCCTGAACCATGTTGACATAGTGACTGAACTTGGTCTGAAGTAGAACCAATCAGCAAATGGAAGCTTCCATTTAAGTCACCTTGGAGCTGGGTGGAGTAGTACAAGCCTATAATCCCAACTACTCAGGAGGCTGAAGCAATAGTATCAAAAGTTGACTGCTGTCCTGGGCAGCGTAGCAAAACTCCATCTCAAAAGAAAGAGGGAGCGGGGACAGTAGCTGGGACTGTAGTCCAGTGTTCCAGCATTGTCCTGACAAGTCCAAGGTCCCAGATTCAATCCCCAGTTCAAGAGAGCAGGAGTCACCTTGAAGGAGTCACCTCTGTTCTAGGAATCTATCAGCCAGTGGCCCAGAGGCTATGAATTTAACTCTCCTGGGAAGAAGATAATCCTCTTTGGGGTCTCATAAGTGCACTTCTGGAGAAGTACAAAAATGAGTTTTGCAGAGATAAAGAAATTGGACAGATCAACAGCAGTGCTTCTTACAAATTTAGGTATACACAGGGGAAAACTTGTGTTCTTAACATGCCCAAAGCATGTAGGAGCAGTTACATGAGACTTGGTTGAAACTGGATTATTTGACTGTTAATGTTTAAGACATTCTGATTTAAAAGGTTTTAAGTTTTGTCTCATCAGTTGTGTTTAATTAAGGGAATATGACAACACTTATAGTTGTTAAATTTATTTCAGGAGCAAGTGAACCATGGAAAGAAAGTGGGGGAATGGTCCTGGATCCCAGCAACAAGGAAGGAAATAGACCTCCCAGGGCCTGGAAGGATGCCAGGCCCATAGTAAGGACCCAGTAAACACTTGCTGAGGAAAGGGATAGGTAAGATTTATTTCAAGAGTGAAGCCAGTAAGAGAAGGAAAGGGGAAAGCAACATGATTAGACATTTATTTTATAATGTGTAAACAGCACTGTTTTAGGTGTCAGACTAGAGAACAGATGGGGAGGGGCTTCATCGTGTGGTATCTAGGCACATTTAATGAGCAATTCGGCCCCCCATGGAAATAACCATGCAGCTATTGGAAAGATTTAGATGACCCATGTGGAGATGAGTCGCCCATCCACCTCTCTAGGGCATGGGCAGGGTTAAGCACTGTTCAAAATCACTGTCAGAGTGAATGGTGAGCTCTTTACATTCTTATTCTAAGCCCCATTCATGTTCGTTCATATTTATGTAAATAAGCAAGAGTGACAAGCGATGGAGCAGCTTGACTCCCTGATTGTTGCCCTAGCTGTGTTGCCTCGCCTGTGTTGCCCTAGCTGCCTTAAGCCACAAGACTGTCCGTCATATGGCCAGCTAAGTCTACCCTTAGGCCCACACCAGCCACCCCGAGTCTCTAGGAATCTCTTTAAGAAAGCTCCAGGAAGATTGCGGTTGATGGCTCTGCCTCCTGAGACCGCAGCCGCAGCCAGGGCCAGTGAAGCAGTGTGTGCTGCAGCATTTACCTGTCTGAGGCTTCCGTGAACTCCTAATTATTCTGCAGCCATATCTACCTGGCCAGAGCAGGAGCACTTACCCAAAGGCCTACTGTGACGGGTGCTAGAGGCCAGGGCTGTGACAAGCCAGTTGTCCAAGCTCTTTTGAGGCGTCCACTAGGAGACACTCCTGGGCTGCCTTCCCTGGTGTTGCGATAAAAGCTGTACTCTCTCAGGCGGTCATTTCTTTTTCCCACCATCTTTCAGTAGTACAGCCAAGCTGGTGACATGAAGAAAAAAGGGGGGGAGGGCGGCAGGTTGGTAATAAGAGCAACAGCTGAGCGGTAGGCAAGCCAAGCTGCAGGCATGGCAAGCCATTCGATACATTGGCAGGCAGAGAAGCAGCTGAACAGGTCAAGTGACCAGGGCCGGGAGAAGTGCCTGTTAACGGAGGGAGCAGAGAAGGTGGAGAGCTGAGAGCAAAGCAGGACACAAAGCTCTAATGAGCCAGAGGAGAGAAATCACAAGCCATAGTCGACCAGGAGGGCACCAGATTGCCGAGAGGTCTTCAGAACCAGTGGTCTTCTCAGCCCCGTCCGAAAGTTATAAAACTGACCCCGTTGTAAGGGCTGAGACGTACTGGCCTCCTGGGCCTGGACAATAGTTAGAACACTGGCTGGTGTTAAAGGCTGAGGAGTCCTAGCTTCCAAGGCCTACACAAGAGCGGCAATACTCGTGCAGCCAAAAGTCCTGATACCAGAGGTCTGTCACACTAGAGAGCGAGTGCCTTCTAGAGCTGCTCAGACCTGCCTCTTGCTGCAGACCATGGAAGGAAACCCAGTCTGTGCATCAGCGTCTTGCCTACCCACCATCCCTATTTCAGTAAAGCAAAAGAAACACAACCAGTGAGTTGATAACAGATGTAGAGCATGTGTCAGGCTCCATGCGAGCATGGAAAATCAGGGTGCAACTAATTGTGTGAAACACTCTGCTATTGGCGAACTGTGTTTACAGGAATTTCATGAATGGGGGTTCTAGGTGCACAAGGAACCCGGAAATTTAGGGACAGTCGAGGTCTTCTAGAAGACTCAGGGTCAACTACTCTGTTCCACTTAATTCATTTGTGCAACTCTCACACCACATAGAGCATTTGGAGCACTGGAGACCACTGGGGTGTGAGGGAGCCTTGTTACTCTCAAAGTGGGGAGAAATGACATGGGATAAAATAACCAACCAAGGTCTTGTCAGCCAAGTTCCTGGGGTTTCCTATACTGTTTGGTATCTAACAGTATTGGTGAAATTATTAAGGCCACTCCACGTAGTTAAAAGGAGATTTATTTAATGGTGTAACTTACAAATTAAGGGATAGGTAGGTCGCGGGGTCTGGGGAAGGTGTATCGCAGTCCAGCGGTGTTCTCTGGAGCTCTGCTTGGCCCACCTCCACCATCCAGGGTCCCCGAACCGAGAGCGCTCGCCGATCCAGATCTCGGGTCTCCAGGCGCCTCCCTTGGCCCCGCCTTGTAGGCGTGACAGTTGCCCAAGTCTCAATGGGGGTTGGAACTTCCAGATCAAAGCTGGAATGGCTACCCACTACATAACAGCCTTCACACTACTGTGAGGTAAGGACATACAGACCAAAGAGTTGACCTGATGGTCACAGGTGACAGTAAAGTCATCTCTACCAGAATATAAGCCTCAGGAAAATAATCCCTATGCATTTTTCCATCCCCTGTATCACCTGATTGTCTGGAGAATGACCTCAAAGAAAGCTTGGTGGTGAGAGGGCATTCTCTGGTCACATGTCAAATGACCATCCTTCCCAGCTTCTACAGATGTAAGGTAGGGGGAGAAGACTTTCTATCATAAAAATTTCCACACATTCCTTTCTAGCCAAGGAGCTCACAGCATAGTGGGAGATGCAGACAGAGGTAAGAAGACATGAATGTTCAACTCCACTCAGTTGTTCATAGGACATACACACCCAGGCTTCATCTCAAACCAGACAAGTTGTAGTCACCTGACAGCTCACCATCTCTCAAAGATACCAGACTGTGGGGGCCCACAGGGGCTCCCTAGTAAGACCTTACTCAAGGACAGAGAATCTGAGCTTGCTTTACCCAGCAGGGCTGCGTAATTGGATGATTTGGCCACCGGTATGGTTACCGGGTATTTTGAAGTGTCTACACTTGGCTGTATGTTGTGCTTTGCTCTTGAAAGGGGAAGGTCTTTTGCCTTGCCCCTTAACATTGGATGAAAAGCCCTTTGGAATAAACCTCAAGGTGACTGGGTATTGACCCAGGACCCTCCCGGAGCTATCCTGTGTCTCTGTCTTTCTTCATATCTCCATCTATATTTCTATCTAATTCTTCTTCATTCCTCTCTCCTCCTCCCAAGAACCCTTCGATAGGTCAAAGCTGGACTCTCAGACCAGACACTTTTATACCTGAAGATTTCCCCACCACTTTTCTGATTGACGGACTCCTTCACCACTCTTTAAAACCCCAGACCAAGTGACCCCCCACTCTGAAGTTCTGACCTCCCAGGCAGTTAATGACTCTCACAGCCCCTTTTACTATTTTTACATCTGTGCCATACCTGTTAACATACCTCTCTCTTTCTGCTTAACAGGAGACTTCTGTGGGCCCGCAACAGAACCATCTCACTTCTCTATGACCTCTCCCCAGATGATCTGAATCTGATGGCTCAAGAACTCACTAGACAACTGCTACCTTGGTGTAAGGAAGAAAAACAACCATTGTTCTAAAAACAGAATAACTCTGGGGAGCAATTCATTATGAAGAGGGAGCCAACTTGCTCAATCATTCCTTCAGCGTTTATGGAAGGTCGACCATGGGTCAAAACCATTCTAAAGATACAGGCCACAGGATCTGTATTTCTTAACCTATGTGCTCAAAAGAAAATGAGGCCTAAAATGATGAGCGTGGGACAATGTACCATGAATGAGAGAGAAAAGCAAGAAAGACACATCGATCCTGAAGAGTCAGGAGGACAGCTGGAGGGTAACTCAAGGGGGCTAGTGGTCCTACAGAGACAGGACACATTGGTCCAAGATCCAGAAGCAGGACAGAGAAAACCAGGCTCAGGTTTGTGTAGTCATCAGAGGAGGCAGAAACAAAAGGATCACCCTAGCATTGAAAGGAACATTCAAAGGCTGCTTTCCTTGGCCAACAGCATTTAAGTGGCTCTTTGGTATCATTCCCAGAGTCCAGACCTACAACAAATGAAGCCTAATTCAATATGACTTGTCTTTCTAAAACCAAGTTTAGAACACAGACATGAAAAAAAGGCCATGGGTGGACACAAGAGATGAGATGGCCATTTACAATCTAAAACAAGGCCTCAGAGTAAAACCAAGCCTGCAGACTCCCTGGGCTTTGGCTTTTAGACTCGGACTTCTTGAACTTTGGAGTAATGGAGGCCTGCTAGTTAGGACAGTCATTCTGATATCTGCTATGTTGCCCTTAGCCAACTGATAAATAAGCTTTGAGAAACAGACATGAATGCTACTTGTTAGAATGTAGAATAATGTGGATTCTGATAAGCTAACTGGTCAACCCTCCATGGGTCACATTTCATCTCCATTCCTCCAAAGAACACCTTGAATATTCCTTGTATCATGTTGCTAAATGGCGTGGCTCCTTGGCTGATAGACCTCTGGCAGGAAGAAGATGGCACCTCAAACTAGGCAATCTAGGCAGAATAAAGAGACTAGGCAAAGATGTATTTGGGTTTAAAGAAGCAGAAAAGAGCTAATGTAGTACCTACCAGCTTTCCCCCTCACTCTAGGCCTGCAGGGAAGGAACTATGTCCTGTGACATGGAGCCTGGAAAGCAACATGCTACCAGCCCTTATACTTAGCCAAGGACACTGGGGAACAAATGTCCAGATAGTGCAGTCTTCCCAAATCCTTGGCCTCCTTCCCTAGCCTCCTTTTGAGCTGAGGCCAATCTATACACAAGTCTTGGCTGCCTTGCATTGCACTGGGAGGGCCATGGGCCATGGAGCTGCCCCGTGGGATCAACTGTCTCCTATGCTTCACACATAAGGGACAGTCCCAACAAAAGCATATTTCAACCTGGGAGAGTAGACAGTCAAGGCCTGTCATCAGAAGCACCTGCACATTCAGGTTCTACAGGATCTAGCTCAGAGAGAAATACTGTAGCGGCCAAAAGAACATGTGTGAGAAACCTTGAGAGAGAAGCGTCCAAAGACATTACATTCATCACCAAGTGTTTAAAAAACAGAGGCAGGTGGATCTTTGTGAGTTCGAGGCCAGCCTGGTCTACAGAGCGAGATCCAGGAAAGGCGCAAAGCTACACAGAGAAACCCTGTCTCGAAAAATCAAAAAAAAAAAAAAAAGTTTGGCAGAGAAGAAGGACCTGCTTTGTCTTTTTACCATCTCCTCCCAATGTCCAAGTAGATTTAAGGGCTTTCGCCATTTGCTCCTTGACTTCATTTACTTACTTCCTGGGAGTTGTAGAATTGCTTTTGGTGTATCTTGGTTGGTACAGAATCTTCTGCAAGTTGGCATAAGTAGTCTCATGTCACCATTCGCAAAACAAGAGTTCAGGAGAGTGACTGGGGTAACTTTAGTGTGTTCAACTCTCTGCAGCTGCCACACCTCCCACCTGTCCCTAGAAAGTGATGGCAGCCCTCCTGCTAATTCTTGGGTAGCCACCTGGAGGCGGGAGATGGAGTGAGCTCTAAACCAAGTATGTTAGTCATTTTTCCCAGTACTGTTGCAGAACACATAACAAAAGCAGCCTAGGAAGAACTGACTTTGGCTCCTGGACAGAGCGCATATAGCCAGTCACAGTAGAGAAAGTGTAATGGCAGGTGGTTCCTTGACAACAGGAGTGTGGGGCTGGGTGTCCTCGACATATATCTCTGTGGAGCAGGAAGCAGAGACTGGAATACCAACACAGCTTTCCTCCTTTTTAGGTTTATTTAGGGCGTATCTTCAGCTCGCAGGATGCTGCCACTCATATTCATAATTGTGGATCTTTCTAGAAATGCCCTCCCAAGCATACCCAGATTGTATCTGCCAGTGATTCTAAATTCAGTCACACTGATAAGATGATTACATCCACTCTCCAGTCTAAGACAACAAAAGAACACTGAGAATGGTAACCAAGGGGCCTTTTGTTAATAAATGCAGCACAGATGCTGACTGAGCAGAATCCTCTGTTGGATCAAGCAAGACCCTGGGCCAGGGGCTGGACTGGAAAGGGGCGGTCCGTGTCACTGGGATCTCATCTTGGCTTAACCTTGACTCGCTGGTATTTGTCATCTCCTTTGAAAGGATTAAGACACAGAGCATGTAGTGTAGAATATAGAAAGAATTTATTAGAGTAAAATGTGGCAACCTCAAAAAGTAAGAGTAGACAATGGCCGGGGAGGCCATAATGCAGGGCACACTTTAGAAGTGAGAATGGACAATGGCCAAGGGAGTCCTTGTGCCAAGTTATATTTTAAAGCAGCCTTTGTACTGCTTTTTGATTTTTTTTTTTTTTGAACAGACAACTTCCTGAGGAGTGATTTTCTGCACAGGTGATTGACAGGCCCATTTGGATTGACTCTTCAGAGAGAGGAAAATGGTATGTCTTTGTGCGGTTTTTTGTTTGTTTGTTTTGGTTTTTTTTTGTTTTTTTCTTTCTAGAAAGCCCCTGGCTAGATAGTGATCTTTTGATCTTTGGGGCAGTTTAGAATGTTACTTCTCTACCCAGGACCAGAGTAGGACCCAGAGCCTACTCTTCTGACCAGTTGTCAAAGTCCTGCAGATTTAGTTTCTGATGTCATAAGCTGCTAGTTATGAGAGAGGGGGTTTCATCCTCACTGACTTTCCTACTAATAGCTGACTAACTACCTGTGGTGCTTTGAATAGTTATGGCCCCCAGAAACTCATGTGTTTATTCATAGGGAATAGCACTATTAGGAAGTATGGCCTTGTTGGAATAGGTTTGGCCTTGTTGGAGGAAGTGTGTCACTGTGGGGGTGGACTTTGAAATCTCCTATGCTCAGGCTATACCCAGTGTGGTTCACAGTTCTCTTCCTGTTGCCTGTAGAACAAGATTTAGAACTCTCAGCTCCTTCTCCAGCACCATGTCTGCCTGCATGCTGCCATGCTTCTCGCCATGACGATAACGGACTAAACCTCTGAAACTGTAAGCTAGCCCCAATTAAATACTTTCCTTTATAAGAGTTGCTGTAGTCGTGGTGTCTCTTCACAGCAACAGAAACCCAAATTACCTCAGAACACAGGGAAGGGACTGCAGCAGCCACTGTTACTAAAGCAGTAAATATGTAAATATCTTGCTATTGTAGTTAATACTGTGATCATACCTGTGTCTACAGATTGACTGGCAGCCTTCTTGTCATGGTACCTACTTTGGTCCCATATAGTTTGGGACATTGTTTTAGGTCTGGGTTTTAGTGCTGCATATCCCAGGTTCCAAGATTCTTATTAGTACTACCCACAATATCATTGCAGTAGCTGTGGTGTCTACAGGTGAGGTCACCTTTGTCTGTTTTTTGTTTGTTTGTTTGTTTGTTTGTTTTTTGTTTTTTGAGACAGGATTTCTCTGTGTAGTTTTGTCCTGGATCTCACTCTGTAGACCAGGCTGGCCTCGAACTCACAGAGATCTTCCTGCCTCTGCCTCCCGAGTGCTGGGATTAAAGGCGTGCGCCACCGCCGCCGCCGCCGCCGCCGCTGCCGCCGCCGCCGCCGCTGCCGCCGCCACCACCACCACCCAGCTTGTCTGGTTATTTTTAATCTCATCATCCATGTCTGTGTATGGTGTTAACCTATTCAGAGATTTTCTGACCTAAGCAGGTGGATAAAGGCTAATGTCCTGCATCTTTCCTGGGCATGCATTCCTGAATATCCTAAATACTTCCTGGGCATGCATTGCTGAATATCCTAAATACTGTCATCATCTGCCTGATGATTTTCTCCCTAGAACTGTAAATGTCCTCAGGGCACAAGTTCCAGTGACTGACAGAGAATGGGCATTCCACCAATTTGAAAGGAATCACATAGCTAGACAGAAGCCAACGGATATAGGTAAGCTTGGCTCTTCTGATGTGCTAAGAAAACTACATATCACTTCCAGCTTGGTATTTGTCCCGCCATCCTGTGTGAAGAGAAAAGCCCTAATTTTAGTTTTCCACTGTGAGGCAAGGCCTAGTGCTGAGACAAGCAGAAGACTAAAACTCAGTAATTACCATGTGGCTTCTAATTATGCATTTACTCATTCCTTTATTTAATTAATGGAATTACTTAATTAATTAATTTTATTCATTCCATTAGCCAATCATTCCATTAATACCCTGTTTTCCTTTGAGACCGATGATGTGCCTGGACCAGTCCAGCCACTGGGGATACATACCATGAAGAATGAGATGGACAAGGGCCCACTTCTCGTGGGGTCTGGGATGATACTCACTAACCAAGCATAGAGAACTTCATCTCAGGATCGAGTGGCACATTGGCCAAAAAATAAATAAATAAATAAGATAGTGTTTCTAGAGTATGTGTGGAGGATGAAGGGAAACGAGTCTTTGGAATGAGTGGTCTGGAAAAATCTCTGCATGGAGGTGATAACCAAAGCTGAAGCCTGAGTGACTGAAAAAAAATACAGCGAGTTGGAAATTTCCACACAGAGGAAATGGCTGGTACAGAAGTCCTGAGGCCAGAAGAAGGCTTCTGTGCTTGAGGAGCAGAAGGCAGGGGGCTCTGCAAGAAGTGGAGGAATGGGCCTACTGATGTCTTTATTCCTCTCCTCTGTGTTGGTGTTATCAGAGACATTTGCTCCTCTTCTTTTATGGAAATATCCTCTTTCGGACTCTATACCCCCTGAAAATAAACCCCAAATTTCCAAAAACTACAAAGGAAACTTTTTTTTTAATGTTCTACTTATTTAGAAACATGAGCCAACTTTGTAACTACAAACTAAACCTATCTAATAATCTCAAAGGTCAGCCATCTATTATTTTTTCTATGAAAAGCCAGATAGTGTAAATATTTTTCATTTTGCAGACCACAAGATACCTGCTGAAAGTACTCCACTCTTCCTTGTGGAAGTAGTCAAAGGTAACTTGTGAATGAATGGATTATGGCTTGTCCCAATAAAACTTTATTTACAAAAACAGACAGCAAGTAGGATTTGGCCCCTAGACTGGAGTTGGTCACTTATAACCAACTTCTAATGATAATTATTATTTTAAAAGATTTTATTTTTGTTAATTTAGTACTTACCAGGGCCAAGAAAAACAAGGCCTTTGGGGAGTATTCCTGTGATCTGGAATTGAGCGGATGCACTGAACCAGGCATTGCCATGAGGGTGCCCCTGAATGGAACTTCAGTGACTATTTGTGATACTATTCTATTGAGATGTTTTTCAGACTGCGGTATCATTATTGTTCTGTTTGTTATTTTAAGACAGAGTCTCAAGATGTATTCTGCTCTGGCCTGGAACTCATTGTGTATCCCATCTGACTTCAAACTTGCAGCCTTTTTCCTGTCTCTGCCTCCCATGTTCTGTGGACCACCACAACCAGCTCAGTTATTTAAATTATCACATTTTTTTCTACTACCAAGCCAAAGCCATTTTTTTTTTTTTACCCTTTGCAGTGGACTGGTAGCCATCTACCATCATAAGTAGCTATACCACGTACCATGAAAGAGAGAGCAAACCTCAGATGGAATTATGCAAAACATGTATAAGCCAGCAAGTGTAGGCATGGGCATGCAAGCTTTTCCTGAAAGTCTGCAAGATCCTGTTTTTAACTCTTGTGAAGGTCAGTCTTGATTGTCAGTTTGATTGGCTCCGTAAACACCTAGGGAACTGCTGGAGAGATGGCTTGGCAGCTAAAAGCATTGGCTGTTCTTCCAGAGGACCCAACTCTAATCTGAAAAACATGGTAACGCACAACTGTCTGTTAACTCCAGTTCCAAGGGATCTGGCGCCCTCTTCTGGCCTCCATGATCACTGCACACAGGTTGTGTATAGACATATATACAGACAAAATATCCATACCTATAACATAATATAAACTTTTCAAAAAAAATATTCAAAAGAAGCATCTAGGAAAATAGTTAAACATGCTGTGGGTGTTACCTGTTAAGCATTCTCAAAGAGAACTAAATAGGGGAGGCATACCTGTCCTGAATGGGAATGCTACCATTCCATAGGCTGGGAGCCTGGAATCAAAGGAAGAGGAGAAATCCAGTGAGGATGGGCATTCTGTGTGTCTGTTTCCTGGCTGCCAAATATTGACTGCTCTGCTTTACCATGTTTCATACCATAATAGGTTGAAACCACAAGCCCAAATAAATCTTCTCCTAAGTTGTTCATTTAGGTATTTTCCACAAGTTGATGTCTAAGTCACTTAGACTAGACAGCAGCTCAAGAAAAGTTCCTATGAAGCAGATTCCCAATGATTCCACAGTAGGGCTTAGCTTTTTCTGTCTGGAGTAGCAGCAAAGCCCTGCAGTGAGCCCAGGGCACCATGATGAAAGGGGTAAGGATTCATGCTCACTGACTTCCTGAGTCCACCACACAGGGCAAGTAGGTCTGCATAAAATGCATGCCCATTCCAAGGTTCTCAAATGCCTTCTACTAGTGAAAATATAAGGCCATGACTTAATAAAAAGTTTCATAGCTTATAGCAGCATTCTTGAAGTTTGCATTCCTGAACAGAGCTTTTGCATGTTGACATTTTAGTGCTGTGCTAAAAGCAACCTACATGTATACATTAGAGTGTGTGTTGAGATATTTTAAATTACACAAAGTACAATGCACTTCTCTTCTTTTGTAATTAATCCCATTTTTTTTTTCAGTTTCTTGTTCTGGACCTCTTAAGTTGAGAGATGTAGTAAATTTTATGACTTTATTTTTAATTTGGATATTGTGTCAATATATTATAAGTAATTATTATATTCCAAAGTCTAAAACAATCCTTAACTGTTCTTCTTCTTACAACTGTATTATTAAAAAAAAAAAATACCTCTACCTCAGTAAGTAGTTCCACCAAACTAATTCTATATGACAGGTGATGGTCTGTAACACAGGCATGCCTAAGCCAAACACAGGAGATGCACTGACCTCATAAAATCTTTCAAGCATGAAAATTTGGGATGTGGCTTTCATCCAAATGTAGGACATGTGAAAATTAAAAATAAAAAAAAATAAAAAAAATAAACTTCCTGTTTCAAACTCAGCAGGTGAAGGTGCTTGCTGCCAAGGCTGATGATCTGAGTTCAATCCCTGGGACCCACATGGTTAAAGGAGACAGCTGATTCCTGTAAGTTATCCCTGGCCCTCCACACAGAGTGTACATGAACCCTACACACACACACACACACACACACACACACACACACACACACACACACACACAAATCAATATGTAATGAGACAACCTAAAAAAACAGCCAAGACAAGAATGTTAATTTATTTAACTGGACAGGTTCTAAAAGTACTCAGCAAAAGAGACGTAAAAGTTAGCTCTGCTGCATACAAACTGCCAACACTGTCTTTCAACAACCGTTCGATTATAATAGCTCCATGGGGGTTGGCTGTGAGTCAGCTGATCTGGGTTGGGTTCAGCCAAGCTTGCCTCCAGTGCAGGTTGAATGGGGACTCTGTTACAGGCTGAGCTCAGCTGGGCTGTTTTTGCTGTGGCAGCTCTGCTCCATGTAGCTTTCATCTTCCTGCTTGGGGGGAGGGGGAGTTAGACTTGGTTTGCCCTTCTTTTCGGGATGGCAGGCACAAAAGGGAGCAAAAGGGAGTCCCCAGTGCTCCCCAAGTCTCTCCTAATACATTGGCCAAAGCAGCATTAGTCTGGCCACCTCAGAATCAAGGGGCTGGGAAATGTGTGTGTTCTGCTTTTGACAGGGAGAAGCTACAAAGTGATAGACCTGTACGGTAGTGAAAATGTGGGATCATCGGTGCCTGTGTACTGTGTTTACCATCATTTGTCTTCCACTCAGCCAGTGGGGTCATATTTGTCTGGAAAAAAAAGAGCGAACCTTGCACCGGTTCAGCAGAAAGAAGAGTCCAAGGAATCACAGGCTCTGTTGTAAACTAGACGTGAGTCCACATTTGATTCCCACTCCCCATATCGGCAGTTTGGGAGACTTAGATGCCCTCCAGAGTGAATGCCCATTCTTCTCTCCTACTTAGCATCCTTTGCCCCTCCTGATGACAGCAAACTGCTGTAAGGGAATCTCCCCTCCCTCATGGAATGGTTATCCATTGGTAGCACTGCCAGGAAGTCCCATGGCCTTGGGACCACCCCATCCCCAGTCTCTAAAATCAGGGGATGGCTAGATTTGTTCCCACTGCATTTCACCCGGCTCACTATTCTAGCACAGACAGACAACTGGCCCCTGCCCAATTCTGACCTGTAGTCGATAGTCTCCTTGAAACATGAAGCTTTCTGATATCACACCTACAGTGGCATCATGCATCCAGGTGGGGACTCTGCAGTTTGGAGGCCTGAGTATGAAGCACAGCTCCAACCTCGCCAGTCTCAAACTTCCCAGCAGTAGAATAAGGATGATAGTATCCACTGTATGGAGCAGCTGTATGGTTTACATTAATCAACACTTAAGAGCTGTGTTTTCTTTGAAGATATTCAAAGTTTTATTCCTCTGTGGAACTGAATAGCTTACAGGCCTAGTCATTCCTTTTTCTGTATCCACCCCCACTTTTGCATTTTGGCACAGTCTGGGTCAGTTAAGCAAGACCTGTCTCTGTCCAGCTCAGACATCAGAGGAGCATCTGTCACCTGGACTTGGTGACCTGTCTCCTGGTCATACACACTGCTCACACTTGTGCCAGAGGAAAGCCAAAGGTGAAGTCTATTCTGGGAATTACTTTTTTATAAATGCAGTGTATCCTGAAAATGTTCAGGCTAAAGCTGGCACTCGCTTGTCATCAAAGGGAGCAACGTGCCAGGCCAGAGCCCGGATGACAGGACAAAAGCTAAGCCCACTCCTCCCTTCCCCTAGCTGGCCACTTAGCCTGCGGCCTCCTGTGATGTTCATTGGCCTCGACATTTCCCATAACTCTTGCCCTTTTAAGATGCATTTGGCACAGTTACAGCTTCCCATGGATGCCGCAGCATCCCCCAGGCACTTCCTCTCCTGCTTCCTGCCAGCGCAGTGTCTCTCATAAGAGAGACCTATAGCAGGCTGATCGTCTTGAGCTAAGGGCTGCTCCAGGAACATCCTGGTCATACAGGAACTGTTGATGAAAGAGTGTGTCTGTTCTCCACTGTCAGTGGACAGCAAAGAGAGTGACAGGAATGCTTTAGGGATGCAGCCGTCCCCTGTTTAGAGATATATGAGGAATGTCTTCAAGAGTTCCCTATGCTAACATTTACACAGAATGATGGAATTTAAGTGACCCTAAGGTTCTTTGCACTGAAACCCCTCACTTCACACAGAGGGACCTGAAGTCCAGAAATGCTACCTATGTTCGTTTGCCTGCCAGGATGACAAAGATGTGTGAGTCCGTATAATTGAGCAATGTTGAAGAAGCTGGGACTACCTAGGGTTCCTTCCCTAGGGATGGAGGTATTAAGTCTCAGAATAAGCACTAAGTTTTAAATATCTGAAGGGTTACTGTATTTTTTTTTTAAAGAGCTTTCTAAGAGATTAGCAAGATCCAGGATGAAACGGTTGCCTCTAGAAGCTTGAACGCCATCTCTGGAGTATCCAGTCACAATCAGATATGAGGAGGAAGCAGAAACATGAAGGCAGAGGAAACGACTAGAATAATAAACACTGGAAACGGCGAGTATTAAAGAACCGGAGCAACTGGAAATGTCCCTGACCCCTGCTGGGAGTGGGACAGTAGAGCCGGCATGGAGATGGGCAGTTACAGTAGGGTTAGCCTAGGTCTTCCCTGTCTTCAAGCAATTCTATTCCTAGGATCAGACACAGAATTGCATACACAGGCTTTGTCAAGGACATTCATGAGTTATTTCTACTGACTATTCCTAGCAGCCCAAAGGGGAGACCCAGGGCCCAAGAGTGGAATGGATAAAGAAAGGCAAGTATATTCACACAGTGGCATACTACTCAGGATTCAAGGTTTTCTTTGTGAAGACCACATAGCATTTTCAGCCTCGCACACCATATGTCTCCACTTGAGCTGCTCAGTTCTGTCAGTGTTGGGCAAGAGCAGCTACAGACAGACATATACAGAAATACATGGGCATAGATCTTTCAGGAAAACTTTTCAAAGCAGATGGCATACATGGTGTGTTCCCTTTTTTGAAAAGTCTTTAAGGTGCAGGGTTATAATGTATGTGAATATGAAAAGATTTATAGTTGTTTAAAGCAGATCTTTAAAGCTGAGCATGGTGGTATACAGCTACAGTCTGAGCCTTTGGGAAGCTCAGGTAAGAAGGTTGAGAGTTTGAGGCCAGCCTAGGCTATGGACTGAGCTCCAGGCTAGTTCTAGTTCATAGCTATTCTAGGCTGTAGGGCAAGCCCTGTCTCAAAAAATTCAAACAAGCCAAAAACAGTTCATAACAAGTTTTTTAAATAAATAAGGACTGAGAATTGGCCTGAGAGATTACTATGGTTTAATGACTAGTCTCAAATCAAAGATAACATCATACTGGAGCTGAGCCTCCTTCTGGTAAGAAAATTCGTAACTAGTGAGTAGTTCCTGTGTGCAAGGCACTCCCAATACCTACTCCTCATAAGAACCAAGAGAAGTAATTGTTATATGCATTTTTATAGATTAGAAGTGGAGGCCAAGAGAAGTGAACTTAGCCAGGATCACTAGTCAGCAGGAACAGTGCTACTGTTTGAGCCCAGATCAGTCTGATATTGACCCGATTCTCAAGCTGCCTCTGCAGGCTTTAAATGCAAACATGGGATCTTATATCAACGGTATAAAAATAAACCATAAGCTCCACCCCAAGAAATACTATCCATCTATCACTGGGTTCTCCTGCTAGCAGCCAAATCTGCCTAGGCTCTGCCTGCTGCCTATGGTAAACACTGGCACAGCTCGGACACAGGCTAGTCACTGACTTTACTCTTTGAAGCAAGCATGGGAAGGGTATGGAGAGAGCAAAATAGAACAGGATCCCGAGGAATGCCATTTCCACAGTTGGTCAGAGCAGAAAGGCAGGTATGCTGAAGTGGAGGAGCCTGTCATATGAGGCCAGTCCAGAAGGGGCCCCCAAACACACCCCTTTGGGAGTCACCTGCCATCCAGTAACATTACCTCTTGGACTCACTCCGTCACTTCCCCTTCTTGCTCCCAACACCTCTCTTCTTATAAGATAGCAGTATCTTCCTCATTGAAGGGGACCCCCAAACAGTGGAGCTTCCTCCTGGACTCTGGATGAAAAAAACAAACACACCCAAACACCTGTTTTCACAGAGAGAGTCTTTATTAAGCGGGAAAGAAAAGTTAAAGTGACTGCTTTCTGACTCAGCCGAAATGACGTTGCAGGTGTAATGTTTAAGAAGAGGAGAAGGGGAGGTCTGTGTTAGAATGAGCTAGGATGTGGTAGTAAAGGAGATAGGGGGTGAGGGAGAAGGGGACAAGAGAAAGGGGGAAAGGGTATTTGTCCCAGAGGAACAAAGGACTGCCTCTGGACAGAGGGGAGGCAGACGTGGCACATAGGCAAATGGAGGCTTATAAAGGTAAAGAGGGAAACCTGTGTTACAACAAGATTTTTTTTTTTATTTTAATTGGGAATGTTAATTAAGTGAACCAAAAGGGGGTTTTGATTGCTGGACTTTGGCAGTCAGCCTCAGAAGGAGGTAGTGGCCAAATAAGGGAATAGCTAGCTTTAGGAATGTAATCTAATAGGTTTTTTTTTTTTTTTTTTTTTAGTGTTCTGCTTGCATGTATGCCTGCGGGCCAGAAGAGGGCACCAGATCTCATTATAGATGGTTGTGAGCTACCATGTGGTTGCTGGGAATTGAACTCAGGACCTCTGGAAGAGGACCCAGTGCTCTTAACCTCTGAGCCATCTCTCCAGCTGTAATCCAATAGTTTTTAGCAAGGGAGAGGGAATGGGGGAGAAGGGCAAGGCCTGCCAAAGCCACATGCTTGTGTGGGCTCGTGTCCCTTTGCCCATGTAATTCAGAGAACTGCATAGGTTGAAGGTCTGCCTTGTTAGGTTTGAGGACTGTTGTGTGACAAAATTTTTCCTGGGGAGACACCACACACACACACACACACACACACACACACACACACACACACACACACACCTGCTCACCCCAGATAGAGAACCCATGACAGATACTACCAAAGTCCAACTTGGTGAACCAATGAGTTTTACTGGGGTCACTTAGAGGAGTATGGGTGAGGGGTTACTTACAGGAGCAGAAATGACTCAGGCATCTGCATCAACAAAGGCCACCCCAGCTTTAGTGACAGCTCACAAAACTGGAAACCTGGAGCACACTGCACAGCTTGCAGGCAGCTCAGTATGTTGGAGAGTGTCCTTTCCAAGTGAGTATTCAGCTTGGCTGCTCTCTGCTAATTCCAGGCAGCTGTTCTGGTTTCAGACTCTTTTACACAGCTTAGCTTGGCAGAGAGTGACTCCCAGCAGCTTGACTTGCTTACTCTGGGAGGGCGGGGCCTAGTGAATCTGGTCAGTTTCAGGGACTTCCTGAAGCTATTTTGAGTAGTTTGCCTTCCCTACAGGAGGAAATGTTTCAAGCTTGGAGGAAACTGTTACACAACAGGGCAAATTTCAGTGAGTTATCAGTGGTTTAAAACCAGGAGATTTGTTCATCATAGTGGTGCATGCCTTTAACCCCAGCACTAGGGAGGCAGAGGCAGGAGAATCTCTGAGTTCTAGGTCAGCCTGGTCTGCAGAACAAGTTCCAGAACAGCAAGGGCTGCACAGAGAAACCCAGTCTCAACCCCTCTCCCCTGAAACAGGAGATTTACATTAATACATGTATACTACTAAGTGAAAAAAGCTAGTCTGAAAGACTACATGTTATGTGACTCAAACTACACCTGATTTTCTCAATCCTATGGTGGTACAAAGTGGTAGATATTCAGTAGATCTCTATTTCTAATTCTGATCTTTTCCTAGACTGGTAAGTTATGGTTTAACACTTCTGATACTTGGCAGTAGCAGCATGCCATGTTGGTTGTGTGATTCTAAGAGTGAACAAGCTATACTCAGTGTTGGGGAGATGGCTCTACTGGTAAAGTCTTCGCTGTGTAACATGACGACATGAGTTCCACTCCCCCAAGTCCCTTGTTAAAAGCTGGGCACGTGTGTAATCCAAGAATTAGGAGACAGGAGGATCCCTCAAACTTATCCAGCTAGATTCAATGAAAGATCCTGTCTCAGAAGAGAAGACAGAGAGTCAACACTGACCTGAGACCTCTGTATGTGCAACTGTATACACAGTCACACACCCACATACAACTACACAAACAGCTACAGACACCACACACACATGGGGGTGGGGGACTGGAAAATATTAATGCTAAGCTAGGGAATATGGAAGCTTGGATTATTAAATAAACTTTCTAATTACAATGATTTTAACTTATGACAGATTTGCTGCATCATAAGTTAAGGTGTGTCTGTAGATAACACTGTGGAGAGGCAAAAATATACAACAGGCAAGATATCAGGGCAGTCAAGTATTTGTAGCTGGTAGAGGCTACAGAGAGAATAGGTAGAATCCAATGCAGTGAAACCTTCTATATGACATTGTTATAGGTATATGTTCTCCCACATTTTTAAAAGTCTTCTAAAACACAATCCAAAGAATAAAACCAAATGTGAACCATGGACTTCCACTAGTACCACACTAACTTTTCAATAACAGGAAACTCTGGGGCAGAGAAGGAATATCTAAGAACTTCCTTATTTATTTTTAATTTTTCTGGAATCCTAAAGCTATTCTTTAAAGTAGTCATAGCTGTATATATGTATATGCTTATACATGCTAATTATATATATATATGTATAAATATATAATTTGAATTCACCAAAAACAAACAAACCAAAACTTGATCTCTGGTTTCATGGGAAAAGTCTAACTGTGGCTTTGGGTTCATGTTCCCAGATGATCTGGATTTAACATACTCACTTTATCCCTCTGGAAGTGTATCTTTTCCTACGGGGCTCCCTCCAGTAGAACAGCCCTGTTTTGGCATTGCCCACGTGACCCAGTGTTACTCTCCAGTGTCTCCATCTAGCCTTTGGAGTTTGGGATCCCGGGGGTAAAGTATGTAATTCACTGTGGTGGTCTTCAAGGGATCTAGCGGCTCTCAATGTTCCTTAGCGATCTCCCTGCTCCTGGGGTGTCACTGGGGCCTGAGCATGGGCAGAGCTGTGGGACCCTGCAGGTCACATCTGGACTTCCTGGATATGATTTATTTCAGTAATGTGGTCCGTGGGTGACATACCTGTACAGATTAGTCAAATGCCGTCCTCTAACAGAGATGGAAAACTGAGGCTCAGAAAGCAAGCAAAGGAGGTAGCTGTGAGGTGGAGCTTGTGCTGTTTCTTACCCTTCTGAAGTTCTACCAGACACCTGACGTTCCTTTATTTCTAGTCCTTAGTCCAGAGAATTCCCATTTCCAATGCAATGACCGTGTGAAAGAGGTTCCTGTTATGGAACACCCTTTTCTTTTTTTCTTTTCTTTTTTTTTATTTAATGTGCATTGTTTTGACTGCATGCATTTCTGTGTGAGGGTGTTGGATCCCCTGGAACTAGAGTTACAGACAGTTGTGAGCTGCCACGTGGTTGCTGGGAACTGAACCCAGGTCCTCTGAAGAGCAGCCAGTTCTCTTAATCACTGAGCCATCTCTCCAGCCCCAGAACACCCCTTTTCATCTGCTCAGGACTACCTGTCCTTCTACCCTGCTTCTCCAAGAGGCCATTGATTCTCAGTCAAGGCCACGAGTTCTAATTAAAAGGAAGGGCTAATGAGTAGCATTAGTCCATGGATGCCATTGCATAAAATTCCACTTTCAGAGTGCTCAGCCTTGCTATGGCTGTGAGGCACTCCTTCCTGTTCTGAAAGGCCATGGAGGGCTCTTGCCGTGGAGCCAGTCTCAGTGCTTAGCCTGTGGTGCGGAGCATCCAGTCTGTCAGAGGTGTCACCCCCTCTAAGCTCTCTGATCCCAACTCACCAGCAGCCCTCTCCTCTTCAGTTTCTCCTGTCAGATCAGGCCCCTAGGGCAAGGTGCTCCTCCCACTTCCGGCTGCTCCTAAACTCTGACTAGGATGTCTTCTATCATCTCAGTCCCTTTACTTTTCAATTGGTTATTTTTTGAGAATGTCATGCATGAGTACCATATTTACATCATTTCTTCTCTTCCTCTCCTCCCTCTAACTCCTCCCATGTCCCCTCCACCACTTCTCAATTCATGGACTCATGTAGGTATGTGTATACGTATATACGTGTGTGTGCATGTATTGCATGCATGCATGTATTTGGAGCTGACTGAATGGGATTAAATAACTATCAGGTAGCTCACCCCAGAGAAGACTGGCTCTCCCTCTCCCAACAGCCATTAATTACCTTCTTCATGAGACTTCTCCCACCCACAGTGGCATGTCAACTGATAAGGTCATTATTCATGTCTGGTTCAAGTAACCGTATGGTTGCAGTTTCATGGTGGAGCTTTCCTGTCCATTTCTAGGAGACATTCTTAGAGCACACAAGGGAGTATACTCCCGGAACCTTAGGTGGAGGACTTACGTTGCAGATGGACAATTGGGGCTGGGCACTCCACAGCCAGTTCTCTGTATTCTGACCAGGTGTGGCTTTCTGGAATGGTTTCCATCTGCTGCAAAAAGAAGCTTCCTTGACGAGGGGTGAGAGCTGTACTCTTGTGTGGGTATAAGGCTATGTATATAGAATGCAGTTAGGGATTATGCTGGTTTAGGGAAGTGGCAGTACTTGGTTCTCCTCTAAGCTGAACTGTGCCACAGAGCCCTCAGCATCCCACAAAGGTTTATAATCAGTCATATCCAAACGCTGCAGGGAGCTGGCCTTCATCTTGGTAGGGAAAAAAATGCTAAGACAGGCAGGCATAGTGCCAGGCCACACAGGAGGGAGCAGCAAAAGCTACCCCAGAATTAGGTTGACAATTCAAAGGAGCTATCACTTGACCCCAGTCTTGCATATCAACTACCTCCTTGTTGGGAGGGGCATGTTCTCCATGGAGGGCACAGCATGGCACAGGCAGAGTATGACAGAACACTGTGTGTTCGCGGGAAGACTGCCGGCTTAAGGGTGCTGGCGTGCAGCTATGCCCTGCACAGAGAGACATTTTCTAACTGAGAAAGAACAAGCTCATGCAGCTGCTCGGTGGAAGGCATCAGGAAAGGGGGAGGGCAGCCTAGTAACCCAATCCTCTTAGCAGATCAGCCAGCTCTGTGCCACCTCCACTTCTCTGTCCCCAAGTCAGTAGCAACTCAGCAGTCAGGTCATGTGAAACACACCTGCCATTTGTCCTGTGCTTGGCTCATGCTGGCAGTCGTGAGATCACATGGGTGCAAGTGTTTGCTTGTCACCTGCTCTTACTGATGCTTGATTAGGATGGGCTGTCTGACTTCTGAGTCTTATATACACTCCCATGTGGCTTGGGCTCTTATGATCATTCTGAGTTAGTGGCAGGGTTGGAAAGACTTTAGAGCAGGCTTTGGGGTGTTGTTTATTTCTGTTTTATTTTTAACCAAGGCCCATGGCCTGAGGAATCTGTGAGCATCTCAAAAACTATGTACAAACTCTTGCTTCTATGGGTGTTTTCTGAGGAAAAGGCTCCCTAGCTTTCCTCCAATCCCCCCAAGTACATATAACCCTTTAAATTAGAGAAATTGCCAAAACAGTTCTCTCCCACAATGAGACACGGTATCTTTGGCCAAAGAGCACCATGCAGTGGGCAGCTGTCAACCTGTGTGAGCAGGCCAAGACTCACTTAGAAACAGACAAGACCTACTGTGGGCTACAGGATAGGATGGAACCAAGCCTTGATCCTTGACAGAACAGAAATATTTAGTTTATCCATTATGATAAGGAATCTAATGGGCTTTTCTCAAGCATTCCGTGTGTGTGTGTGTGTGTGTGTTGATTTTATTACCCCTTTTATTTACCAATGATTTTTCTCTAGTCCTAGAGTCTGGAAATGAAATACTAAGAAACTAGGGTAACCTGAGGAGTTGTTATAAAGTGAAATCAATAAATCACTCATAGTGCCTCTGGTGGAGATTAGATGCATATTGTGCCATTCCTATCAAAGTAAAGCTAACCCCAGGATCTCAAGAAGGAAGAACATGTTTTCCACAGAAGCCATGATTATGCCAAATAAAGCACAGATTGGGATCTTTAAAAGGAAACTAAAACTATGCCTAACATTACTGAATAGGCTACATGTAAGTCCCTCAATAATAAAACACACTTTATGACCATTTCAGACATTCATTCATTCTAAAGAGGCCATCAGGCAAGATCAGGACCCCGGCCACCCATCTTAGAAGGAAACTGGAGTCCCAGGCAACCTTAACACAAGGCAGAGGAGAAGAGACTGAGGTCCAGCAGTTCCCAAATGTGGAAACTGAAGTCCATGGAAAAGGCTGTCATGTGATTGGAATGTTGGGGAGAAGAGGGTCTCATGAGGCTCTCTTGAGGGCCCTTATAGTCCCATGAGCTCCCTCGATACATTCACACAAAGGAATGCTACTCTAGCCAAGCTTGGACAGGTCTCCTACTGGTCATCATACCCACTCCTTCAAGAAAACAAGTGGTCAGGTCTCACCTGAAGGGAACAGCTACGTGATCTGATCAACAGTTTTCATCCTTTGATGGATATACAATTTGATGACATTGTGTGTGATGTCGACCTAAGTTAGGAAGGAAGTGGGTCAGTACAGGACTGCTTATGAAGGGTCCCCAGCCTTTCTTTCTGGCTCTGTGCTTCTGGATTGTGTAAGGTAAGCAGGCTTGCTCCACCACATGCTCCCAGCCATGACAGTTTAGTTTTGCTTCAAGATCCACAGGAATGGAGCCAGCCAGCCATGGACTGAGATGTGAACCCAAAGAAATCCTCCTTCCCTTGTTTTCTCAGGTACTTTGTCACAGTGACAGAAAATTGACCAAGAGGAAACATAAATCCTTGAGGAGCACACGCCAGCTATACGGAGCATGAGATAATAAGGAAGCGCTGGGCCTCATGGGATTATAGATGGAGGCAAACTGTAGCAGATGCTCTACCTCCAGACTCCTAGTTCATCCAGCTGCAGACAACACACGTCCTTGCCTGCAGTTTGCTCTACTAATAGAGCCAACTCTGCCTTGCAGGCTGGGAAAGAAGAGGAGTGCATTTCCTCCTAAATGGCTGTCAACCGCGGGTGGAGGGCTACGTCAACGCCCAGGTTCTCCATGCTTTGGGTAGGGAACTCTGAGCTGAGTGTCCACCTTCTTTCTCAGAATCCTCCTTGCCTGTCTTCCAGATGCCCACATGATGAGGTACTCAGTCACACTCCTTGACAAAGCTCTACTCCTTGATCTTTCTCTCTGCTAGTCCCTCGCCAGCACTTCCTCAGATGGTTTGCTAATGACCTCAGGAATCAAGCTCATAGAAACACTGGACAATCACAGGTTCCTAATCCCTCCAAGGGTAGTGGATGAGAAAGAATCTCTGGCGAGAGTGAAACATGGATGGAGCTCGGGGGAGCCTGAATTTATACATGCCTGTGGGGTTTTATGCTGGCCCCCTGGTAAGAGGCAACATGAGCAATTATCACTACAAGGAGGATGACACTGTGACTCAGATCATGGCCCTGAAACCAGTGTGCAAGTCACTCAACAGTATCAGAGAATGTTAGTGTCAATCTACATGTTCGAAATTAAACAGACAAAGCTGTAGTAAAGATGACTGGAAGTGCTCCTGACAAACACCTAGTTCTTAACTGACTGCTTCCTGCTTCTTGTATCCAAAAGCTAAATAAACTTTTTCTTTGTCTCCAGCCTTTTCCAGGATAAGTCAGCTCAGCCAAGGTACCAGGGCTCCATGTGTAGAATCCAACTTCAGGCCTATAGAACTAGCATATAGAACATAGCAATGTTCTAGCCTCTGGAAGATCCCTTCTCTCAGTTATCCAAGGCCTCAAGATTCAGATATTGGCCACTCATTGCGGCTGGGAGCCACATCAAAAACTCCTCACTGCCTTCAGTATAGTCAACAGCAAGCTCAGGGGAGCTAATTAGTTAAACAGCATCAGATGAAAGGGCTAGGGTACATCATCTACCAGATCTGATTTAACACAGCTCTGAATACATTTCTAAGAGTAAGCTGAAAAGTCATTAAACTTGATGTACATCTTGTCTTCCCTTCTCCCTCCTTCCGTTATGAGAATCAGCTTAGTCCGCATCTTACAAATGGTCAGTGCATCAGAAGGTTGGTTTTTTTAAAAAAAATGACTAAATGAAAAAAATAGGAC
Organism: Peromyscus californicus insignis; assembly: GCF_007827085.1. Lineage (NCBI taxonomy): Eukaryota > Metazoa > Chordata > Mammalia > Rodentia > Cricetidae > Peromyscus > Peromyscus californicus. The sequence continues at coordinate 33,969,912 of NW_026294503.1, forward strand.
TTGGTATGTAACCCCACTGATAGGGTTACAAATCAAGCATGCACAAATCCATGGGTTCAACCCTCATCACTGCATAAGTAGGGTGTGGTGGCACAGGTCTCTACTTCCAGCCATCAAGAGGTGGAAGCAGTGGGATCAGAAGTTCAAGGTCATCCTTGGCTACATAGCAAGTTTGAGGCAAACCTAGGATATATGATAACCTATTCGGAGAGTGGAGGGAGGGAGGGGCAGAGGGCACTATTAGGTGGTGTGTCCATGTAGTGGGTAGCCATTCCAGCTTTGATCTGGAAGTTCCAACCCCCATTGAGACTTCGGCAACTGTCACGCCTACAAGGCGGGGCCAAGGGAGGCGCCGGGGGACCCGAGATCTGGATCGGCGGGTGCGCTCTCTGTTGCAGGACCCTGGACTGGAGAGGTGGACCGAGCAGAGCTCCAGAGAACACCGCTGGACTGTGATACACCTTCCCCAGACTCCACGACCTACCTATTCCTTAATTTGTAAGTTACGCCATTAAATAAATCTCCTTTTAACTACGTGGAGTGGCCTTAATAATTTCACCAATAGTCCATGTTCAGCTCCGATCTTCTCCACGGTTGGCTGTTCTTCATCTCAAGCTCCTTTGGAAACACTGTTAACAGACACAGCCAAAAGTGAACTGCTAATTTTCTAGGTATCCTTTAACCCAGTCAAGTAGAAAACCAAAATTAACCATCCATTTCTCCTATTCAGTCCAGCCTTTCTTCCGAGCTCTGGATAATAAGCCATGCCTACTGGTCTATTCCACCAGCAGCTCCAAAATGAATAGGCCAAATAATAATGAAGTATCTTCTCCAGCCTTGCTTTCCATGCTCTGGCTCCAAAGCCAGTGGATAGAAGCACAACATACCAGATACTCGAGAAATAAATAAGATTAGTATATTTTGTCTCTCTCTGCTTCGTCAACCCCCTCTTCTCACCCAGTCATTCGACATAAGCAATTCATTGGGATAAGAAGCCAAATTCTGCCCCCATGGTTTGATGCCTCATAGGTCTTAGATTCAAGGTCTCATTGAATGAATTGAGTTCCTTAATGGTGAATTGTCAAAAAATGGTCCAAATATGGAGTCATATGAGGAGATTTCTGAGTACTTGTGCTAAAACTCGAGGAAACCAAGACGAGAGTCTTGTGACCTCACTTTTTTCAAAACCATGGAATTGTCCTTGGATCATGCTTTTGTGCCCCTCCCAGGTATAGTAGTTTGGAGTGAGTTTACTTCAGATTATTAATTACAACTGGCTATTGTTATTTGTTTATATGCCTCTATGGCAAACACATTTCTGCCACATGAAGCTTGTCTGCCAATGTGAGGGGTGCCCTTGTGATTGTACACCATTTTACTCAGGTGACTCTTCTTAACCTTCAGAGTATAACCTCACTGATGCTTTGTACAAAGTTGACTATTGATGAGATTTTAGGCTAGCTCATTTGCGGGCTCCATTCTTCCAGGCTCTCATGCCTCTGGAGCAGTGAAGAGTTACCAATAACAGCTTTACTTCATTTGTCACAAAAATGTCCTGTGAGGCTGGAGGTGCAGTTCAGTTGGTAGATTGTTGGCCTAGAATGCAAGATATTGTGGATCCAATCCCCAGCATTACATGAAATAGGCATGATGGTGTAGGCCTCTCATCTCAGAATTTGGAAGATGGAGACAAGAGGATCAGAAGTTCAAGCTCATCATTAGTTATATATTGAATTTGAGGCTAGTCTGCATTATATAAAACTGTATCTCATAAAACTGTATCTCAAACAAACAAACTACCACCAACAACAGCAAAAAGGCCTTTGAGATGCACATATTACCATAATTTTTCCTACTTTACACATAAGGAAACTAAAACTCAGAGAGGTTACATAACTCATAACTTCCCCAAGTCATAGACCTATGTAGTGCTGGAAAGTACACTGAAGGATTTGGCTGTAGGACTGGCTGCCTCCAATGCCTCTGCTGGATTCCATTTGGGATGATCCACCATTTCCTTACCCCAACCCCTTTGCATGCAATCTTCCTTCTCTTTGAAAGTCTTTTGCCTGCTATTTTAAGTGGAAGACTATTCCAGATTTCATTGACTTTGATAGAAATTTCTTAATCTGAAATTTATCACTCTAAATTTTGTCTTAATTCTGTTTCTTTAGAAAATACAGAAGTGATCTGCCAGCCAGTCAATGAAAAAATCTTCTTCTGGTATCCATTCAAATATACAACAACAACTCTCTTATTCTAAGAGTGTCTTTCTTTCTTTTCTTCTCTTTTCTTTCTTTCTTTCTTTCTCTCTTTCTTTCTTTCTTTCTTTCAGATTGAGTTTATTCTGTAACTAAATATGAGCAACCATAGCTCAGCCCAGGAATACAGGTTCAGGTTATCTCAAATATCATATTACAATGTGGTACAGCTTTATGAAGTTGTTATAGTAGCAGAACTTAGAAAGTCCTGAATCAAAAGGCCTTAAAAATATATTGGAAAATCAGATAGGCTACATAGAGTAGATCAGAGACATCTCAGATACTACCTGATGGCATTCTTAGCCTTTGGGTTAGAAGCTATGAGTCTGTTTGTACATTCCTAAAGGATTTATCTAATAATCAAAGGGATGTTAGTTAGGTCATGCCTGTAAAGAGACACCATAATCATAGCAACTCTTCTTTTTCCCATATATTTATTTTACATCCCAGCAGCAGCCTCCCCCATTCTTCTCTATCACCCCCTAATCCCCTTCTCTTCCATATCCATCCAGGAAAGGGTAGGTATCAATAAAACATGGCATATCAAGTTGCAGTAAGACTAAGCACCTCCCATGTATTAAGGGCAGGAAAGGTGACCCAGTATCAGAAGTAGGGTCCCAAAAGCCAGTAAAATAATCAGAGACAGCCCCTGTTCCCTCTGATGGGAGTCCCATGAGAGGACCAAGCTATATATGCAGAGTGTCTAGGTCAGTCTCATGCAGGCTCCCTGGTTGTTGATTCAGTCTCTGCGAGCCCCCATGAGTCCAGGTTAGTTGATTGTATGAGCCTTCCCATGGTGTTCTTGATCCCTTTGGCTCCTACACTCCTTTCCTCCTCCACAGATTCCCAAACTCTGCCTAATATTTGGCTGTGGGTCCCTGTATCTGCCCCCATCAGTTGCTGGATGATGCCTCTCTGATGACAATCGGGCCAGGTACTAATCTGGTCACAGGAGATGGCCAGATCAGGCTACTTATCCACTATTGCTAGGAGTCTAAACTGGGGTCCTCTCCATAGATTCCTGGGAGATTCCCCTGCGCCAAGCTTCTACCCAACCCTGAAATACAACAACCCAGCAGTCTCCCTCAGCACTCTCCCTGTGTGCCCCTCAAACCCTATCACTCATATTCCCATTCCCACCTACCTTCAATCCACTCACAAAACTCTTCTACATCCCCTTCCCAGGGAGATCTGAATGTCCCCCACTGAACTCTCCTTGTTATCTAGTCTCTTTGGGTCTGTGGATTGTAGCATAATTATCAATTATTTTACAGCTAATATCTACTTATGAGTGAGTACATACCATGCTTTTCTTTCTCAGTTTGGATTACCTCACTCAGGATGATTTTTTTTTTTTCTAGTTCCATCCATTTCATAGCAACTCTTATAAAGGAAAACATTTAATTGAGGTGGTGGCTTACAGTTTCAGAGGTTCAGTCCATTATCATCATGGTGGGACATGGCAGCATGCAGGCAGACATGTGCTGGAGAAGTACCTGAGAGTTCTATATCTTGCAGGCAACAGGAAGTGAACTGAGACACTGGGTGTGTCTTGAGAATATATGAGACCTCAAAGCCTACCCCCCCACAGATATACACTTCCTCCAACAAGGCCACACCCACTCCAACAAAACCATACCTCCTAATAGTGCCTTTATCTTTTTTCTTTCTCTTACAAGTCTAATTGGTGCTGTCCATATACTCATGGGTATGAGACCATCCACTGAACCTACCAGCAGCCGCACTCTTAAAGAAAACTGATCCTCCCTCACTCTAAATCCACTACTTGCCAATGGTTCCTCAGGTAGTGGAGGAGGCTCATAAGCCCCTGCCTCCTCCATGCTAGAACGTTGATTGGCTTGATTTTATGCAGGTCTTATACAGGCAGACACAGCTACTGTAAGTTCATTCATGCAGTGGGCCTGTCCTCCATGACCACTGGCTCTTAGAATCTTTCTAGCCCCTCTTACCTGATGGTCACAGAGCCTTATGGGTGGGACAAGGTGATATAGAAGTTTGGGGCTAAGCACACCATAGACACTCATTCTCTGTCCTTTGATCAGTTGTTTCTGTGTTGAACGCCATTCACTGCCTAAAGAAACTTCTCAGATGAGATCTGAGAGTTGTTCTAATCTATGGATAGAGTGATACAGATTTAGAAGGCAGTTTCATCCTATGTCCGTTTAGCAGAATTGTTGGAGTAGTTTCACCCCAGGGACCCATGAGCTCTCCAGCTATGAGTTCTTGACCAGATCTGCAATCCTAGGCCTGTGTTTCCTTCTGTGGACCCTAAGTCCCACCAGAAAGTGACTGGTCCCCCCATAACATTCATGCCACCATTGCACTCGTGGTATATTTTATCACTGTGGTTGGTGTTGTAGTTCACAGGTGGATAAGACTATTAATGACGTCCCCAACCAGCAGCCTGTATAGGACTTTCCAATATGAAAAGTAGTCTCCATAAAGGAAGCTTCCTGTTCAGTACCAACCTGATTTCTCTATGTCCTCTGACCAAAGTGTGTGGTATCTTTAGCAGTAGATTATATAGTTCTGGGGGGAAAAAAAGAGCTGTGACAAGAGCCTGTGCTATTTTCAGGAGGGTCTCCAGAACACCCCTGCCTGTGGTCCGTCTTTAACTCCTTTATCGGTGAAATACCCCAAATTGAGGAGGGATCTACCATCTTTAACAGGTACAGAATACTGAAAGACCAACATTTACTTGATATGAACACTAGGTTTATGGTGGGTACCCTAAAAATCCTATTAGTTTTTAAAGGGCTATATCACACTACTATTTCATATTCATGTTGGACTTAGCTAAATTATAGGTCTTTCACAACTGCATTAATGCCAGGATGAGCCTTACAATATTGTTTAACTTCTTTTAGTTCATTCATTGTTTCATCCTTATTTTAGAACATGTTTTAATCCTAGAAAGTCAGAGTCTGTGATGCAATATATCAGCTGTTTGTCCAGTTTTCCCTTTCTTTATCTACACATCAATCAAGGCTTATAATGCACAAGCTAAAGATTAGAGATTTTTTGTAGGTTGATTTACCAAGTTCAATGACCTGAGAGTTTAAAACAAATCATTAAGCCCTTAACTGCACCAGTATCTAGACTTTATAAAAAATAGGATATGACACCTATAGCATTTTCTGTATTTATTAAACTCAACAATTCTCTTTAAATGGAAATGAGATTAATGATAATCTTTTCCTAGAAAAGCCACTCTGATTCTAAGTCATTATGAATGACCACAACCATCTGCTACAAATCATTGTCTACTATTTTGACAGGGGTTGAAGCATGTATACTTTATGTTACTATAACAAGATTCCTGAAACTGGATATTTTATAAAGAAAAGAGGTTTATTAGCTCAAGTTCTTGGTGTAGTTCAGGAAAACAAAGGGCTATTACCAGCAAAAATTTTTGTAAGGGCCTCATGATGAGGGGGGATTAAGGGAGAGAAGAAGAGAGGAAGGGATATAGGTAGGTGGGTAGGTGGAGAGAGAGAGAGAGAGAGAGAGAGAGAGAGAGAGAGAGAGAGAGAGAGAGAGAGAATAGATAGATAGATAGATAGATAGATAGATAGATAGATAGATAGATAGATAGATAGATAGATCACCCCCATAGACTCATATTTGGATGCTTAGGGAGTAGTATTAAGAGGTATGGCCTTGTTGGAGTAGGTATGGCCTTGTTGGAGGAAGTGTGTCACTGGGGGTAGGATTTGGGGTTTCAAATGTCCAAGTCAGGCCTAGTGGCTCTTCTATATTTTTGCCTCAGGGACCAGCCTCTATGGCAACACTCAGGGTTCGAAGAGAAATACACAGAATTGGTGCCTACTGGATCTTTTCAATCTGAGGGGGTTAGGAAAAAGATACTCACACATTCTCTTAATCATTTCCTTCTTTATTCATCAGCTTCTTCTGATGGACTGACTGGGCTGGACTCAGCTGTCTTGGGTTTGGCTGGCTTGGGGGAACAGTCGTAAAAAGGCATATTTATAGATTGTTACATAAAGTATTTCCTCATACCAAGGTCTCTAACCTTAATTTACATGTCTTACTGAAGGGGAGCATCACATGCTTTCATGACTCTAGTCCTTCATTATGCATTGTGTGTAATACACAATAATACAAGAGCCCCAGGTGTGTCTGAAGTGTCTTGTGACCAAGGTCATGGGATGGCCGAAAGGCCCCCTCAGCAAAACAATCATTGTTTTTTCCGCAAGGATTCTTTAAGGTCAATGAACTTCTAAAAAAGATCTGTTTATTCTAATCTCTAAAAGTGATTTTGCTAAATTCCTACAGAGTACAGGTAACATGTTTTTCATCTCCCTTACATGATTAGAAACAAAGCCATCCCAATATCCCATATACATTTATATCTAAGTAACTTATTGCAGATCAACAGAGCGTAAGAAGACAGAAAGCATCTTTTCACAGACAACTCCCTTGCTGGCAGGGCGTATACCAGGCTACCAAGAAAGAATTCAGTCTATATTGAAAGTTAATCTTACAAGGAATCCTAAAGGAATCACAAACCTAAACTTTTGTACATAACAGACAATCAGTCAACTGTGCTTTATATCCTCAGGCTGTATACCCATCTATCACTAGTTTCTTATATCAGTGGTTTGACAGCAGGAATGGGTACAAGGAGTTAATCACCACCTTTGATCAACAACCAACCTTAACAGTTGGGCTGCCTTGTATTTTGTAACCTCAGCTATGTATCCTTATGGACATTAAAGTTATTGTCAAAACATCTGATCTAACCTGATCTTTATTACAAAGCTTGTTTCAGCCAAATGATGCATACAGAGATCTGTGACTGTATCTTTCTAGCATTAAGAGAGCTAGGGCCAGTCTGGCTTCCAGAGAATTCAATTGTTCTCCTTTGATCACTAAGCTGAGCTGTTATCTAAAGCAGCTTCTAAGGTGGAACTGAAAGGTCTTGGTGAGATAAACACATTACCTGACAGCCAGTGGGGAATTTCCCCATACCCAATTCAACCACGCCTGATATCAGAGAGAGACAGCAATGTCAAGCATGCAAAGACACAGCAGGAGCAAAAGACATTCCTGCCCTGCCCCCCCCCCCCCCCCCCCCCCCCCCCCCCCCCCCCCCCGCTGTCTCCGGGGGCCTTGCCTACCAGAAAACCATCCACCAAGGGGTTGCTTCCTGCTGGGCCAACACCCTGAACCTCAATTGTCACCTGCTGCTGCTCCCCCTACCCTGACATAGCTACTGGCACTTCTGCCTGTGGATCGGGATGTAGAACTCTCAGGCTCCTCTCCAGCACCATGTCTGCCTGTGTGCCACAATGCTTCCAACTACAATGACAATAGACTAAGTCTTTGAAATGTAATCCAGCCCCAGTGAAACGTTTTCCTTTATAAAAGTTGTCATGGTCGTGGGTGTCCCTTCACAGCAATGGAAACTCAAACCAAGACAAGACTGACTGACAGACACACAAGAGAGAGAGAGAGAGAGAGAGAGAGAGAGAGAGAGAGAGAACACTAGGTAAGAGAAAAAAGGAGCTGAGAACCTGAACTTCTTTAACAATAACCCACTCTTGAAATAACAAATCCCATAACAAGGGACAAAACACACTTCTAAAAGATGGACATCAATCCTTTCCAAGGATGGTTCCCCCAATGACCTAATCAGTTTCCACTCCTAAATGATCCTACCACATAGAGATATCATTATAATGGGACCAAGACTGAAGCACATGAGCCTTGGGGGAAAACCATATTTATGACACAGCATGTTATAATTTCCTCCTGAAATATACAGTATCTTCTTTCTAGAGATCTTTGGAATGGTGAGAAGCCTTGTTGAGATATCTATCTGTCTGTCTGTCTATTGACCTATCTATCTATCTATCTATCTATCTATCTATCTATCTATCTATCTATCTATCTATTGATATATTTGCATTTATAGTGTTTCCAAGTGTGTGTGTGTTTCTAGGGTGGCATAATAGGAAAGTGGTGTAATCTTTAAGATTTAGAACACTGTAGGAGGTCCTCATGTCACTCAGGGTATTCTCTTGAAGCAAAGAGTTGGACTGTGCTAGCTAGTTTTATGTCAACTTGACACAAGCTAGAGTCATTTGGGAAGAGGGGACCTCAATTATGAAAATAATACCATCAGATTGACCTATTAGCAATCTTGTGGATCATTTTCTTAATTAGTGACTGATATGGGAGGGCCCAGGCCACTGTGGATTATGCCACTCCTAGGAAGTTGATCCCAGGATGTATAAGAAAGTAGAATGAGCAAGTCTTGGGAAGCAAGCCAGTAACCAGCACTCCTCCATATCCTCTTCTTCACTCCCTACCTCCAGGTTCCTGCCTTGACTTCCCATCTTGACTACCCTGTGATAGAGTATGACTAACACGGAAATCATGGGCCATTTTTTTCTGTTTCTTTTTTGCTACCTAGCCAACCAGTTATGGTTTGTGACTTCCAAAACTGTGAATTAAAAGAAAGCTTTTTTCATTGTAAGTTACCATCTTCAGTATTTTGGTACAGCAATGGGCCCAGGAATAGTGAGATGGATGGATGAAGGACCTTTCTATCAAGCCTGACAATCTGAGTTGAATCCCTAGAACCCACATGATGGAAGGAGAGAACCCATGCCTGAAAGTTGTCCTCTGAACTACACACACACACACACACACACACACACACACACACACACACACACACACACAAAAGCATGTGTGCATATATACATAGAATATGATAAAATAAAGCACACCTTTTTAAATATCCTGCATGAGTGGTTATATAAACATATCTTAATAGATTTTAAAACACAATACTATTCTATTAATTCAAAACAACAAATCCACAAGGTCCTGAGGATGTTTTGAACCACTATTAATTGTAACTTACATGCTGTCTTAGTGTTTCTGTTGCTTTGATTATACACCATGACCAAAAGCAACATGGGAATGAAAGGATTTGACACCATCAATGAAGGAAACCAGGAAGGAACTCAAAACAGGAACCAAGAGGCAGGAACTGATATAGAGGTCATTGTCTTAGTGAGGGTTTCTATTGCTGTGAAGAGACACCTTGACCATAGCAACTCTTATAAAGAAAACATTTAATTGAGGTGGTAGCTTACAGTTCAGAGGTTTAGTCCATTATCATCATGGTGGGGAGCACGGCAGTGTGCAGGCAGATACCTTGCTGGCTACATCTTGATCAGACGGCAACAGGAAGTGAAGTCTCAGTGTCACACTGAGTGAAGCTTGAGCAGAGGAGACCTGAAAGTCTGCCCCACAGTGACACACTTCCTCCAACAAGGCCACTCCTCCTAACAGTGCCACTCCCTTTGGGTGTCATTTTCTTTCAAACCACCACAATCGTGGAAAAGTGTTGCTTACTGGCTTACTCAGTTTGCTTTCTTATACACTCTACTCCTGGTACCAATTTCTGTCTTAGAGTTTCTACTGCTGTGATAAAATATCATGACCAAAATCAACTTGTGAGGGAATGGGTTTATTTTGGCTTACAGTTCCACAGCACAGTTCACCATTGAAGGACAGCAGGGCAGCAACTCAAGGCACGAATCTGAAAGCAGGGACTGAAGCAGAAGCCAGGGAGGAATTCTGCTAACTGGCTTGTTTCTCATGGCTTGCTCAGCCTTCTTTCTTATGCAATTCAGGACCATATACCTAGGGGTGGCATCATCCACAATGGACTAAGCCCTCCCACATCAATAATTAATTGAGAAAATGTACAACAGGCTTATCTACAGGGCAGTCTGGTGGGTACATTTTCTCAACTGAGGTTCCCTTCTCCATAGCTTGAGTCAAGCTGACATAAAACTAGCCAGCACACACACTTTCAGATTTATTTGTTTTAAGTGTATGAGTGTTTTGCCTGCATGTACTTATGTATAATATGTATATTCATACCCCGTGTCCTCAGAGGCTTGAAGAAGGCATCAGATCCCCTGGGACTGAGTTACAAATAGTTTTCAGCCACCATGTGGGTGCTGGGAACCAAATCCAGGTCCTCTACAAGAGCAGCAAGTGCTCTTAACTGGTGAGCCATTTCTCTATTCCCTTAACATGTACTTTCAAAATATACCCAGATACACCAATCTTTGAAAGACAGGAATGAAGGTTAAAATTATGAAAAACAAATTTGGGTAGATTATGAATTGTCAGCTTCCATTATGGAATCTAGTCCACTTGATTTTCATAAGTTTCCCTCAAATTTTTTGAGGTGCTGTAATTTTGTTTTGGATCCATTCTTTTTTATAACGAAGGCATTGCCATTATATTGAGGTCTAGGTGGACCACTGGAGATGTGAATTTATTCTATTTTCAGATGCTGGCTGATGGCCACCTAGGTTTTGGTATGATGAAGTTCAGAGCTAATGACATGTGAATAACAAGAGTCAAAGCTTATTTCTTATTATAAATATCCAGAATCTGTTCAGCAGAATCTCTCTGTTCCATCATCAATATATCCACTCTGTCTCAGAAACGCCTGGAGTTTGGGTAGTTTTTTTTTTTAATGTTTTAAATTAAAAAGTCTGTTATGCAGATAAATGCATAGAATGTGTCTTTCCAGTTTGATGTATGGTTATTAAGTTAATATGCATGCTATCTAGAGAAGTCCCCTCTTACTCCTCACCTATAACACCCACTGCCCCCAGAAGTGACCAGTGTCATTTTATGGTAATAATTTCCTTGCTTTACATTGTACACTTATTGTCTGTAGATGAATTCCTAAACCACACATATTAGTTTTAACCTGCTTCTGGATTATTGAAATGGAACTCTGCTGTACTACATTTATGATGCATTTCCTCTCGACATTGTAAAATTCATCACATTGCTGCACGGAACTGAATATTTATTTCCTTGCTGTATAGTGATGCATACCATAAATATTCCATACACTGAGCCTCTCACTTATTTCTGGGTTTTGGTAATTATAAAAAATGTTGCTGTGGGCATTATTGTTCATTGTCTTAATCTATGTAAAAAAGTATATCTCAAAGATCAATGGAATGTCCACCTAAATCCAGTAATAAGACAGCCTTTGTTGTCTCACATTCTTATCATCAAGCATTTATATCTATCTATGGCCTGTTCCATATGTGATATTGCTTGGTGTTTTGATTTTTGCCAAACATTTGAGAATATTCTTGTATCTAATTCTGATTCTGATTTAATTTCTCTCATTGACTAAGAGGCTGTGCACTTTTCATATGTCCATTAGTCCTCTGGACATCACTTTCTGTGGGGAATATTCATTTTTTTTTCTATCATGATGTATTTGAAAGGAAGATCAAGTGGTGTACCAGGAGTGGGTGCTTAGAAGGTAATGTGACCTGAGAACTTGGATCCCAGAAGAGATTTAGGCATGGTTTGAAGCTCAGAAGGAGAGACACCGAGTGTGGCTCCATCAGAGTACCTATGTCTTCCCAGAAAAAAAAAAAAGTTGCATTCTTCCAAAGTCCAGTGCTAGACAATATTATGGCCCACAGAGATCCATGCAGAAGTCTGGAGCTGGCCAGTTTTCTAACATATCCAATTATACATCACCTCATCTCTCACCTCCTCTTATTTACATAACTTCATCCTACACCTTCAGTACATAATTTAAAAAATTCATTGAGCATCTGCCACTGTATCATCCACAGTGGCTACAAAGCTGATCCTTAGAATTCCTCTCTTTCTTCAGTGAAGTCCCCTCTCTCCCTTTGTGGACAATCATTTGCCAGGGTAGCACAGCTTTATCTGGTCCAGCTTCTGCAGATCTCATGTTCAGTGTCAGAAAAGCTGTACTAAGCTTTGAGTCAACTTCTTCTATCCAAAGTCGCTCCACTGAAGATGCCTTTCTTTCTCTTCCATCCAAAAGGAGGATTTGAGGAGGGTTTGGAGAGAAGATGGGAAAATATCTTAAGTGACCCCTGCCGTACTCTGTCAAAAACGACAGTGAAATGCAGAAAGGTGATTAGACACCTGGTCTCCATGATGAATCGGTACCTCCTTTTGGTTCTCATCTACATTGGCTTCTGTGTCTTTGGAAGTGGTGTGCTACGCCATACAATCCCATGCAAGTAAGAAGCACTCAACAACTACAGAGAATTAAGAATTAGGTTCCCAACTTCAAACTGTAGCTCCGACTTCTAACACACGTGTTACTGTGGGCTTCTCCAGAGTCCAAGCGCCCTGCCATTCACTTTGGTAAAGACTAATGTAATGGCACAAACAAAGAATGGTTTGTCCATTTCCTACAGGATCTTCTCTCTTCCCCTTTAAGTTCTTCACAGAAATTTTGACTAGATAGAAATGGTGACATGAGGACTGTGTGGTGTGATCAGGATACTTAACTAAATAACTGACGAAGCAGCCAGGCATAGTGGTGTGAGACTCTAATCCCCACACAGAGGAACATTGAAAAGTCAAAGCTGCCCTTGGCAAGACCTTGTCTAAAAACAAGAAGAGCAAGAATGGAGAAACCAATTTGACCATATATCAGTCAGGGCACACACAGTCCAGCCTTCATCCTTGCCAAGACATTGTGTATTGGAAGACAGTTTTTTTTTTCATACTTTCAAAATTAATTAAGCTAGCTATAGTGTTGGTTGGTTTGTTTTTTGTGGAGCTGGGGATGGAACCCAGGGCCTTGTGTATGGTACATAATGGATTTACCACTGAGGTATACCCTCAGCCTATGGAGGTATTTTATAAGAGAAATTACTGTTTATTGTTATAATATACTAATATAAAGTACTTAAATGAGAAAAATGTTACTGTTGATATAATCATTTGATAGCAATTAAGCTATCAGATTGTGTACACAGAGTTACAGATGGTAGGCTTGCCCCATGGGAGTCTCTGTTCTGATAAACAAATTGGCAAACAGTGACCAGATAACCCTGCTATTCCTCGAGGCAGACATCAGAGGCAGCCCTGGCAGATGGATGGATGCCCTATGCCTAAGCCTTGGTCTACCAGTTAGCAGCACTTTGACCTCAGTGAGCTCTGAGCATCACCTCCTCTACAGCACAGGGAAGTGACTGTAGTTAATTTGAAAATATCTATCTTGCTTAATAGACTATGAACACCAAACCAGTTCCTTGCACACTAGCGAATCTACCCCTGCTGCTTTACAGTGCGCTTGGTTCACAGGGAGTACATTGTTGAAGGATCTGAAGTTCTGTGGACATTTCTTTATATTCTCTGATTCTTTGCTTAATCTCTAAAGCCCTCCCTTAACTTCCTCATTCTTCATGCCTATGCCTTGCATTCCTGCATTCCATTGACACTTGGGTAAGTCTCCTAGCTGGAATTCCTACTTCCAGCCCCCACATTCCTGTCAGAGTTATCTCTAGAATGTGAATTTGATTGCATTCCTCCCCCACTCCCTGAAGCTTTCCAACCAGGAGCCTCAGTAGGCTAAAGGCCAAGCCCATGAACTTGGCACGGAAGGCTCTTAACTCTTTGGCCTCCAGAGTCCTCTTATCTATCCAGTGACCTCCTTCACACTGCACCAATCATTTTCAGGTCATCTTGAGTTCTCCAAATGTCTCAGTAGATGTTTATTATTTTAGATAATGGGCATATTTCTAAGGCTGTCATAAAAAGTAAAAATACAGCTGGGCAGTGGTGGTGTATGTATACCTTTAATCCCAGCACTCAGGAGGCAGAGGCGGGCAGATCTCTGTGAGTTCAAGGCCAGCCTAATCTACAAAATGAGTTCCAAGAAAGGCTCCAAAGCTATACTGAGAAACTCTGTCTTGAAAAAAACCAAAAAAAAAAAAAAAAAAAAAAAAGAAAAAAAGAAAAAGAGAGAGAGACTTTCTCAACCTATACATAACTGATCAGTAACTGTTACCATTATTATGAACACCTGAGCATTGCCAAAGTAATCCACAAAATTTTTTTTAAAAAGTAAAAATACAGTGAAAAATACAGAAACATAGTAAATTATAAATCAATCTATTAGCTATTCAATTATCTACTTATATTATAAATGTTAGATCCTGCTTGTATAATCAGTTTGAGTTGCCCTAACAATGTCATAGACTGAGTAGCTTAAAAACAATGACTCAGTGCCAGCCCTACATCATTATTTAAGGCCAATGGGACATATCACTAGAAGCTAATGTGACACATTTCCACTATGGCGGTGGTCAGTTGTGTGTATGTTCTGTACTCCCCTATAAAGTCTGAGCCATCCCAGCCCTCTCACTCTCTCTTATCCCTCACTCAGAGGTGGCCTTTGGTGTTCTCATCCCCAATAAATCTCTTGCTGTGAGGTCTGTTGCATGGTGTGATCTTTTCAGCATTCCTTGGCCCAGCAATCACTGCAAAAACACACTCCCCCTAAGATGAGTTCAAGAGGTCAGCGTTGGACATGGGGAAGAAAAGGTTTTTGTAGTTTGGGGTAGGGGATTTCCAAATGTGGGATTTGGCTGGCAAATTGGCAGGGTTACAGAAGCAGGATTTAACAGGTGGTCATAACAACTTTCTGAAAGAAAGGCAGGGTTGCAAGATGGTCATAACAACTTTTTTGTTTGTTTGTTGTTTTTGTTTTTTATTTGTTTGTTTGTTTGTTTTTTTGAGACAGGGTTTCTCTGCATAGCTTTGTGCCTTTCCTGGAACTCACTCTGTAGCCCAGGCTAGCCTCAAACTCACAGAGATCCACCTGTCTCTGCTTCCCGAGTGCTGGGATTAAAGGCGTGTGCCACCACCGTCCAGCCATAACAACTTTTTGAAACAAAGACATGATTGCTGTTTCCTGCAACAGGCAGTACAGAACCATTTGTTGTTAAGGTTACAGGTGGGGCATAGCCCAATCTTTAAGAAACAGAGATTTAATCACAAACAAGAATGAACCCAGTTTGCCTTTAGTATAAAGATGGCTTTCAAGTCAAAGATGGAAGGAGGCTGGTTCATCACCTCCTGTGGTCCTGTCTCTAAAAGTCATCTGTACATTGGACTAGGGGACATAATCCAATCCATAGCACTCAGTAGGGGTTGCCAACCGTTTTGTGACTTGTTATGGTGCATCCAACATCTTGCTTAGTATAGCAGGATAACAGGAATTTCATGTTCAAGGAAGGCATTCTACATTTTAAAAAATAACTACATTTAATTAGAGTAGAAATCAAAAAAGTGGAAAGTTGAGAAGTGATGAGAAATTAGAAAGAAAAGACAGTCAAAAGTTTATTTTGGGGGTGGCTCTGTATTTACCAGTGAAAAAAGAATTTTATCTCACAAATGATGAAGATGGTATGGGAACTGATATTCACCCACAGGGTTGGTCATTAGTTTTAGGAGCTACCAAGATACTCATTTTAATGATCTTATATATGAGAATTCATGTTAAGAGAATGATCCAAAAGTCAAGAGAGGTAAGTGTATACAGATAAGGTTTATATTATG
Source organism: Peromyscus californicus insignis (assembly GCF_007827085.1). Lineage (NCBI taxonomy): Eukaryota > Metazoa > Chordata > Mammalia > Rodentia > Cricetidae > Peromyscus > Peromyscus californicus. The sequence goes on from NW_026294503.1 coordinate 33,985,616, forward strand.
ATAATCATAGTATCTGTACATTATTTATAATCAATATTATTGACTATATTTAGTATGTTATTTAATATAATTATAGTACTATTTATGATAAACCTGGAAGTAATTCACAGAGAAATAATCAAATAGATGATAAGTAAGGTTTGTTAGATGGACCAACACTTGTTTTTATAATTTAAAGCAATTAAAAGTAATTGGAAAGATGGCTCAGTAGTTAAGAGCATGGACTGGTCTGGCAGAAGATCCAAGTTCAGTTCCCAGTGCCCCTGTTAAGTGGCTCGCATGTAACTACAGCTGCAGAGGTTTTGTTATCCTCTTCTGGACTCCATGGGCCCCTGCACTTATGTATATATACACACTCACACACATACATATACAAATAATTTAAAAAAATAGTAAAAAATAAGTCTTAAGTCCATGGTGATGATAACTGAAAAATCTTTGAATAAACAAAACGTAAAGCTACAGTCTGCTACACACAGCCTTGTAATCATATAAACACAACGTCAAAGTTACACAGGGCTAGAGGACAGTAAGAATTAAAGAGATCACAGACTATTTGTCAGGTAATGAAATGATATGTCACCAGCATATTCTATTTAAAAGGCACTGGCAGTTTCAAAATCAAAAACCAGGCCAATCAAAGGTGATCTAGCTGCAGCTACGGCTTCACAACACAGCCTTTGTCTGGTGTCGGCCTGAATAAACACTTGGTTTTCAGTGACACAAGTAAACGGACAAAATATTTGGGTCAATATGGTGGAAGGACGTGTTGGTTTCATAATCGAGTGGAGAACAATGGTGGCTAGGAGAAGCGGTCGAAGGAGGAAGCAGACCTGATCTGTTAACTGAACCAAATGCTCCAGCCAAAGGGACCCTTTCTAGTGTGAGGCAGCGAAGCTGAAGGGACCTTCAGCAGGGAGGACAGCATTCATACCCAGCTTCTTCTCACTTGCAGCACATGCAGAAAGGCATGAGAACTAGATGTTGACAAGTTTTGACATTACCGGAGTTCACTCGGATACACTTTGTTTAGCAGTGAGTTTGTGGAAGGCTCAGGGACAGAAGAGGTGATAAAGGTAAAAAGGTGTCAGTGTCCAGGTCAAGGACATGCACTCGCTGTCTGATATAATGAAGTCCCAGTCTTGAGAGTCATGCAGACCCGCTACCGAACACAGACAAAACTCTGCGTCTTGTACACAGAGTTTGTGTCCTGAGTAAGTCACTCAGGCTTGCTCTGTACCAGCTTTCACCTATCCAAAGTGTGTGCTAGGGCTCAAATAAGTTGCCTGTGGTGGTTGCTGCCCACCGTCTGTCTCTTTACCATTCCTCTTCACAGCAGCCTCAGAATACTGTCTCTGTCTAACCCTCAGACCACACTCCAGGACATGGGCCTTTCTTCAGAGAAGAAGATTGCAACGGAACCCCCATTTTGGTCAGCACAGGTAGACTGAGAGCAAGGCCAGAGCCATGGGAAAGAGAGAATGGAAAACTGAGGTCTTAAGAGACATCCAGGGAGGCCAAGAATCAAACAACGCCTATTGATGGTCAGCCAATCAATAAAACCTATTGATTATTATTAAAAACACTACACTATTATGAACACCAAATACAGGTTCCCTGTTGGCTTTTCTATGTGAAAGGAATTAGATAAATGTCACATTTATTAGATAATAGGTACACAGCTTGAAAGGGGTGCACTCACTCAGTGAAGCCCTGCCCTCCACAGGCAATCAGTCAGATGGAACTGGTGAACATCTTCATGTCTAAATACTCCTTTTAGAAAAGGGTATGTTGTTTCACATGCATTTAAATGACATGCCACTGCTCTCTAAACCTGACTCTGCTTTTACCTTGCTTTTCACTCTGCTTCCCAGTCCACGGTCCAGGTTGCATGCTGTCAGCTCTTCCCAGTGCTGCTGCATGGCCTGGCAGGGCCCGACCTCACTTTACTTGTCCATCACTGACGCTTTAGCACGGGAGATGTGGAACTCTGTGTGCACTGCTCATTGGAAGGCAGACTGGCAAGGCCAACCTGGAGAAGAATCAGAACACTTGATCACATTCCAAGCTCACATTCTGTGGTATGTGTTCATATCGTGTGTTTAGGAAATCCAAGACCTGGAGAAAGGCAGGCAGTCTGTGGGAACTAGATATAAAACTCCAGAGAGCCAACATACATTTTCATGAATTTCTCAAGAAGGATTATACATACTCCATTTAAAAAATCAAATTATATGAACTTAAATAACTGCTAGCTTCCCACCACTATGACAACATACCTAAGATAAACAATTTCAAAAGAGGAAATGTTTAATGTGACTCACCGCATCAGAGAGTTCAGCCCATAGTCACTTGGCTCTGTAGTTTCTTGGCCTATGTTGGGGCAAAGCAACATTGTGGAAAGAATGCATAGAATCTGGGGAGAGGGTACAACTGGACACTAAGTACATTCTTCAAGGACCTGTCCCAAATAACCTACTTCCTCTATGAGGTGCCACCTCCCAAATTTCTACCCCCTCTTTATAGCTCATCAGGCTATGAATTCATCTTTCAGTTAATCTGCTGATGATGTCAGAGCCCTCCTGATCCAATCGACTGTCTGAACCCTGCTGTGGTGAAAATGAAGCCATGAGTACATGAGTCAAAGGGGTTGTTTTAGATACAAACCATACTGATGCATACTAAGAACAAATGTAGTAATCATGATGCGTTGCTTCCTAGATCCTAGTTCCTAGCTCTGACTATTGTCTCCTGGGCTGACTGAAGCCCAGTGCATCTCATGAGTAGAACTGTTATGACCCTGTCACTCATTGCTTCACAGTTCTGTCCTCAGGGACATCCCACTGGTAGCTTGAAATAAACCACCCTGGGAACTATACTGTAGAAATCAGCACACCCTATAAATTTGGGTTTTCTTTGTTTGTTTGTTTTTTTGAGACAGAGTTTCTCTGTGTAGCTTTGTGCCTTTCCTGGAACTCACTCTGCAGCCCAGGCTGGCCTCGAACTCACAGAGATCCGCCTGCCTCTGCCTCCCGAGTGCTGGGATTAAAGGTGTGCGCCACCACCGCCCGGCTAAATTTGGGTTTTCTTGCTATAAACATTTACCAGTTCACCAGAGACCAGCATTAACTCTGCTCTGCAAATGGAATAACAGAGCTCCAGCAGCTTAGACACCTGCCAAAAATAAGACAATTTGAAACTAGAAGAAATTGGATTCAGCCTCAGGACTACCTCAGATCTTATGCTTTACTTTGATGAAAATGAGTTAGAATGTTAAAACTAAAAAAGTCTCCAGTCTTTATCACCACCATTGACTGTATTTAGTTTTTTTTTTTTGTTTGTTTTTTGGTTTTTTTTGTAAAAAAAAAAAAAGAAATCTTGTTTTCTAGCACTTGAATCCAGTGTGAAATTAAGGAATGGCAGAGTTTTGAGAAACTTCTGATCACCTATTGTGCTTCATTAATTCCTCATGAGTGAGCTTCGTTCCGAGATGTGGGTGCTGTTGCTAATGGCATGTATGAGAAATGAATAAGCACAGCTTCTAGATGAGCACCACAAGGTTACACAGAGTACCTGCCATACATGACAGCCAAGGTATTTTAGGTATTGTTAAAGCAGAAAGACCTCTTAATACATGCGTCCACTTGCAGGCTGGAGGCTCTGATTGTGTCTATTTGTGCCACAACTCCCATGTTTGCTTAGATAGGAGTTATTCTCTAATTTTTACTTGAAATTTAGCCACAGTTTATACTCATTGTCAAATATCACCTCTTTTGTTACCCCTTCAGTCACCTATAAACATTTATAATGTGCCCATTTTAGAATCAATAATTTTGATAAGATTAGTTCTAATGTGACTTCTTCACTAAAATATTTTATGAATCAAATACTTTCTAATATAAAAATATGAGTCAAACATAATTTTCTATTCTTACCAGTCCCCAGCCTCCTAGACTCCTAATGTGATAAAATACGAGGCTAGACTGAATGAGGGTAGACAGGTATGAAACTATCAGATTTCCTCGGCTAACATTTTTTTTAAAAGCTATTTCTAAAAAGAGAAGACCAAAATGTTTGTAAGGACTACCAAGCTCCTCCTCTCATGGCCTTGAGGCTCATCATGATTCATCACATCTCCATCCTTAGTCCCAGAGAATTCCAATTACTTAACTTTTTATATACTAAACCCAGTTCTGTTCATCTCTTCTATTCTTCAAAAGCAAGCAAATGTTTGGGTATTATATGGATGTTTGATGCTACTTGTCATGACTCATTAATTTAACCATGCTATCTTCCAAAGACCCCAGGCTGTAGGCCATTACTAGTCCATAGATGATGGAACTAAGAAATGGAGGCGCCACCATGGCTGGAATTCCAACAGTTTATACTCATTGTCAAATATCACTTTTCTTAAACCCCTTCAGCCACCTATAAACATTTATAATGTGCCCATTTTAGAATCAATAATTTTGATACTGGTTCCAAGTACTACGTTTCTTCCCAGGACATGATAGCTGGTACCCAGGAGCCATGTGCTCCATAGAACACTGGATAACTCCCTAGAGCTTCTGCCTTCCAACTCAACCAATAGGGAGCTTTCCTTCACTCACTTCTCAGCTGGTCCCATACTCCCAACTGTCATAGAACTTCACTTCAGTGACATATTCTGCCATGTATATGATTTTGCAATGTTGGACTATTATCTTCCTTTCTTTTCTTATTTCAACTACTCCCAGTGAAATTTTCACATGTCTGAGAACTGAGTTCTCCTTAGAGCACATCATTAAAATAGTATATTAAAAAGTATCTCATCTCATATTGCTTTGTTTGGGTATTTTTGACTTATTGATTTTTTGTTTATATGTTATGCTTTTTGATTTTGTGTTTTTTAGGGTTTTGTTTCCTGTTTTTATTTTTATTTTTTTTAGTGAAGATATATGAGAGTTTCTTGTTTGGTTTTATTTTGTTTTGTTTGCCTGTTTGTTTTCTAAAGAGAGGAAGAAAAGGGCATGGAGTTGGGTAGGAAGGGAGGATCTGGGAAGAGTTGTGGGAGGAGGAAGTGTGATCATAATATAGTGTATCATTTTTTTCAATGAAAAAAATTAAAATAAATTTTAAAAAGAGACAAAGTAAAAATAAATAAATCTATTTAGTAATATTTTAAAAATAGAAAGTATCTAAACAAGACTATAATTTTCCGAAGAACATTTGTACTTTTCAAATCCTATCCTAATATAAAGGGGTTCCTAGACACTTTAGTTCCCTTTTTAATGCTAATAACCAAACACAGTCAGGCAGACAGGCATTGTTAACCAGACTGACAAAGGAAAAAAACTTAAACATAAAAATGTCCTATTTCCTGGGCTGCTCTGGACATAAGTGACAATAATAACTTAACCTATTGACCTCTAAATCTGAGTTTTTTTGTTGAAAAATTAAGATCTTCCTTTCTCTGGAAAGAGCCATGGAATGGAAAGAAAACAACAACAAAACAAGCATACAAACACACCCCATTCCCCAAGCAAAGGCATCTTGTGGAACCCTGGGTGGAATGGCAAGTTAGTCAGGAAGAATCACATTAACATAGGTATAGAAAGAAACAGTTGGCAGGTGGCAGCAAGTCAGAGGGCAGTGACTGGCCGCAAATGTCCTGACAGTAGCCACATTTCATCGTGCTCTGTTAGGGACTGACATCATTTTGAATCAATAATTCAGGAGCCTAATGGGCTATCTCCCTATGAGTCATTGGTCAAGGAGGCCCCAGAGGTACCCAAAACAAAGGCTTTTGCCGTTTTTCTTCACCGCCCATCGTAACTAGATAGTAAGACCCTATTGCTGAAGACACCACATACTTTAGATGGAAGACATAGAAACATCAACCTCAACTGACCAGGCAACTCTCTCCCCTTCACGGCTAGCTTATATAGTACCAGAAGGTGTTATACAGTCTGCTAGGGAAGAAAATATATCAATCTTCTCACCTGCACTGGAACCTGCAGGCTACCATACTGACTTTCTGGAAAAGATTTGCCCACCTGTGCCGCAGTGGCATGATGGCTATGGGGGTAACCAACCTCTTTCTGATTGGATATGAGGCCTGATCCGTAAGAGGGATTTCATGCCTAGTACTGTCAGACTGTGGAGACCACAGGCTCTAAGGGAACTTCTGTTGTTATTATGTTACAAATACCTTGTTTATACTCACAGATTTGTGTTACTCTCAACTTCAGTCCCACAAGCTTTTTGCATGGAGTGGCAGTTAATGCAGGGATTCTTATCTGGCCAAAGTGCCAAATAACAGTAACTGCTCAGCTGTGGATGAATCATCTGTATTAACTTCTGCCCATCCAAGGTTCTAGTAGCATTTTGGAAGAATGGGCAGAAAGAATACAAGAGCTAACAGATGAGAAGGAGATATTTCTGGACATGGTTGCTGCACACATCAATTCACAGGACCCGTGGCTACCTGTCCAAGATTTGCACATGATCAAGCCAGTAAAATCTCTGCATAAATGAGGGAGAGGCCCTCAAGAATATACCCTCAGTAGAGAGCCATTAATGGTTCATAGTTGCTGAGGGAGGCAGAGCCACTCTCCCTTGGGACCATGTCTGATGGTAGGTTGTCCATGCCTCCCGTGGATGGGCCCATACACATGGAGTAATTGGACTCTAAGGGTTATTGACAACAAAAAGTGAAGGACATGAAATTAGGAGGGTGACAGTGTGGGAGTTGGAGGGAGGTGAAGGTAGATGGATGTGATCAAAACATATTGTGCAAATGTATGAAGAATTTAAAGAATAAAGTATTAATTTTAAAAAGAACTCAGGAGCCTAGTGAGCAGAGAGTCATACAAATTCTCACAAGTGTCCCCTCACAATTGACAAAGGCATCCTCAAAGTTCTCTGTAGGCAGAAGCAGGAAGACTGAGAAGGTCTGTGATTGATCCTTGCTCTGCGTGGTTATATTTGCATATTACAATGACCACAGGCATCTTTATTTTAATCCTTTTTGTCCTTGTTTTTGCCAGGTGTGTTGTTACAGTGAGAACAAAACTACTATAGAAAATTATTAAAGGAATGGGGTCACGGCAATGACCAAACCTGACCATATAGTTTTTAGGCTTTTGGAATTGGTTTGTAGGAAGAATTTTGAAGAGTTTCAACAAGTAGGTTAAAGAACACCTAAAATCCTCCATGAAGAGATCAATAGATGATTCTACTAAAAGCTAAGATAACTAGAAAGCTGACAACAATGTGGACAGTAAATACTGTGCTCGTGAGGTTTCAGATGAAGTTCTAACAGGAATGGGGCTACAGGTCATTTATGTTACAATTTGGCAAAGAATTTATCTAGATTTTGTCAATGTTCTGAAGATTTATAGAAGGCTGAGTTTAAAGGTGACAAACTAATTATTATAATTTGTCAGAGAAAATTTCATAATTCAAGGGGTAGCATAATTACTCCTGGTTGCTATTAGCCAGATTTGTAGTAAGAATCTGGGGCAAAAAGCAGAATAGATTTTTTTTTAAACTTGTGGTCTTTAGTGAAAAGGACTAAACTATAAGTTGTTAAAAAGGAGGGCATGACTATTAAAGAGATTAGTACCATTACAAAGAAGCAAAGCACTTTGTATTGGGACAATATGAAATATACTTTGAGATCATCTCAGGAATTGGGAAAATCCTATTGAAGGGTCTAGGGTGTAAAATTGTAAACTCATTTGGCAGATTGTTTTCTAACTAAAAGAGAATGTTCACAGAACCCTACTCACACAGGACCACCTAAAAAAAATGATTTCTCGGGTTTAGTCACCCAGGAGGCTGTGGCAAGCATGACCCAAGGAGGTCTGGCTATGGCTCAAGCTAGTAAAAGACCTTGGCATCATACATGTGGTGCTGGGTTTTCAAGCATATGAGATGTGGAGACGAATTTCTAAAGTCATATTAAATAAGAAACACAGAGCCAAATACAGAGTTAAAGCCAGAGATCAGAGCAAGAGCCACCTAGCTTTATCTTACCACCCCCGAGACAGAGACAGAGACCTTCCAATGTCTGACTGGTGTTTTTATTGCTTTCCTGTTCTGCTTTCTCATTGGCTCTAAGCCCAGTCACATGACTTCCTCGTCACTGCCTGTCTATACATACCTCCTGGTCTCTATGGTTGTTACTGGGATTAAAGGTTCGTGTCACCACACTTGGCTGTGTCCTTGACCACACTGAGACTCTGCCTGCCATGTGATCGAATTAAGGGTGTGGGCTACCACCTCCTGCCTGACTGCTGTCCCTGTCTCGCTATGACCTCTGATCTCCAGGCAAACTTTATTTATTAACATACAAATGAAATCACATTTCAGCACAATTAAAATATCACCACAGAGATGTCAGCAATACTGATTTGTTCTATAACACTTTTGCTGAGATTTTAAAGAAAGGTCTAAAACGCAGGCAATGTATATCTCGTTTGGCTTCCCTACATGGACTCTTGAGAGGGCAACACATGAAGCTGTGGAAGTGAACCCTGAGATGCAGTAGAGACTTTGGATTACTGGGAATGCCAGGAATATAGAGCGTATGCTGAAGTAAGCAATAGAGAATGAACGGGGCTAGTCCAAGTGAGAGACAATCTGGGTGGCAAATGGAAGGGCAGGGATAATGACATCTTTGAAGTTTATCATGTCATTATGTATCACAGACATAGTATTTTAAAGCAAGGCCCTAAAAAATGCACAGTGTGAACCAGCTTTGGAGCTGCTGCAAAGAATCCTGGGAAGGCAATGCATGAAGCTATGAGGGTTAAACCTAAGCTACAGTGGAAGAATGCAGCAATCTGATTTAAAGGCTGCCCTTGCTGAGTTTTGCTCCTGATTTGGTCTCATTCCCACCCCCTTTGCTACCATTTCACTTTTTGGTAATGAAGCTGTCTAATCTGTGCCATTATATATTGGAAGTACATAATTTAAAAATATTTAATTTTACAAAATCAGCTAAGAGTTGCATTCCTTCTCAGAGGAACCTTTGGACTTTTGAACAGTCATACTATTGACTGTTCACTATTGGCAGTCAGAGTCTTTTTAATTGGGTTCATTTTGCACTATGAAATAGATACAAGTCTTTGGGTAGTGGGGGTAGAATATTGTGGGTTAAAGTGATGTACTTGGGTGTCAGGTTGAATTTGTGATGATTCACGTTCATTGTCAACTAGACAAGAATAAGTACCACTTAGAAAGATTTGTGAGGCAAACCCATCCCTGTGTCTGTGAGCATGCTTGCACAGATGATTAGCTAAGGGGAGACGACTCAAACTGAGAATGGCACCATCACAGGAGCTATGGTCCAGGATAGAATAAAAGGAAAAGGAGAAAGCAAGCCTAGTACAGGCATTTCTCTTTTTCTTGCTTTTGGTCAACGATGAAGTGAAGTATACCTCTATACAATCTTCCTGCTGCTATGTTAAGGCTAAGCATATGGGGCCAGACAACAGCAGACTAAATTGGCTGAAATCATGAGCCAAAAGAAATGCTTCATCTCATAAACTCAGTGGGTATTTTGTCTTAGGAAAAGTAAAGCAAACTGTGTAGCCAGTGAATAGTAGAGCTAAGATTTAAATGCATCTCTGAAGCCTTTGTGCAGTTCTACAAAGAGCAAACTCTTATTTGAACTCTTTACCAATTCTTGAAAGTTGAATTGCTGCCATCTCCAGGTGCAAAGGGTCAGATGCAACATGTAATCAACATCCCATTTAGGTAATTGAGTGGTCTCTTCAAGGGATGAAGTCATACTAATGGCTAAGTATTGATCTCTGCTACAGGCATTTTCTAGACTTTGATAAAGGCACAGGCACAGCTACCACTCTTGTTACCAGGGACACTATGCAACACCACCATGGTAGCTGAGGAAAGAAGTTGGCTGCTATCTTAAAGATTCATCCATTGGTTCTTGAGCATGTCTTTGGTACATACCTGTGTCAAACAATATTGGACACAGCAATCCTCTCACTTTGAATTTACTCCCATAGGGCCGTCTCTTGGGCTTTTTCCTAGACATTCTGATCTCTTTCAGTCTTGTCTTTTCTAGGTTCTGGACTGCTACATTGTTCACCACAGCATCAATGACCATATCTATTCATATCCTAAGCCACATAATTCATACAGGATGGATTGATCATACAATAGACAGCTGGGAGGGTTCTTCATAACCACTGTTTTGTATTTACAGAGAGCTATAGTGTGATAGCAGTATTTTCATAGGAAGCTAACATGTTTTCTTCTTATATTGCTTGGTTGTGGAGAGGTAGAAATAGAACTTAGAATAAACATTCTCCAACGAAGGGCCTACATCAAGTTGGCAGGATCTTCATGCAGGTAAGACTTTTCTCTAGGAAGCAAGTAAATATTGCTGCAGCTTCTGGTGTTCTAAGGAAGCAGGAGTCAAGGTCCCATGTATCAGGTTCTACTATTTCTTTATCTACATCCTGACCATCACAGTTCTTCTGGTTAACTGTTAGCTTCTCAGTTGGAAACCTGTGATGAGTTCCAGCAGCTTCTGTGTCAGAGGGTAGGCAGGAATCGCTGCTGTAACTGGGGGTGCTTTCAGTATTCTTTGAGGTCAACAGTTGGCAAACATCAGTCTGCCATTTTATTTCCTTCTTTAAAACTTCTAAAGATCATAAACCACAGCCAGATGCTTCTATATTCCTTAAAATTAACACTGAAAGCACAGTGCAAGTATTTCCAAGAGCACATAAGCCAGGGTCTTATTTTAGACCTTCTTCATTTAGTTCACCACCAGTGAAAACCTCATTAATTGTGATACTACTGCATGTGAGTGGGAATTGCCACCACTCCACTTTTTAAAAGCAATAAGGTCATCATCACTTTCTGATTGGTCCAATATGGACTCTTCATGAAAAATTCTGTTTGTTGCCTATTTGTAGCACCAAATGTCTCACCCAAAGAAGCATGACTGAGAAAAGTGTGTGCAAGCAATAATTTATTTTGGAATATAGTCCCAGCAAAAAGTCATGATAATAGGTAAAAAGGACAACCGAGACTGTGGGTAACTGACTGAGCTGATCACTGCTGAGAGGGACTTCTACTGGAGGCCCTAGGGTTGTATCTATATTGCCAGAAAATTATTTGTATAGTTTGAAGCATGGTGTGATTTCTATTGCTACTGTTAGATACGTTGGGTGACTTGCACAGCTCTAGGTTTCCTTGGTCATTCATTTGACTTGAAATTTAGCTAAATAGATTTATTTAACTAGTTTATTTCTGGCTCCCTTTTGTTCTGAACATGTTAACCGTTGGGCCAAAGTAGGAATTTTCAAGGAGGGTAGGGACTTCCTATGATTTGTTCTTTGTCATCTGTCTCTTTAGCTCTAGCATACAAGAAGTGACAGCTCTCTCTCTTTAGCTTGCAAGTGCCACCAAGACAAAGAGGTGGTAAATGCTGGTCTTCTTGTTCAAATTTTGCACCTTTCCTTAGATCTCATATAGCATTTCCCATCTCATTCTTTTCTCTTTTTTTGGTTTAACCATTATTTAGTAGTTTTTATTTTTATTTATTTTTTAAATGGGAAGCTTGATCTAAATGGAATATTTCGATACCCCAAAGAGAAAATCTTGTGATTGTTTTCACTAAGGCCTATAAATGTGCAAAAATTATAGCTAGACTAAGGAACAATTCTTTACATTCATAAAGGCACTGTACATTAAATATGCATGTTCAATATTAAAGGCAACATAGACACGTGAAAAAATCACTTATAATGATTTTTAAATCACTATAGTCTGGAAGAAAGATGAAGGATGCTAGGTTTTAAGATTCAACTGTTTCTGCCATCTTCAGCACTACTTGAAGCAGCAAGAACTGTAACACTGAAAGCAGTATGCTTAAATTTATTTTCATGAGTAACAATGTTGATCAAATGTTTCACCAACCCTCCTTTTGCTGCTGATAGTTCATGTTTCAGAAGTCCTCACTCAGAATCAAGTTCCTCTGCCCACATACCCTCTGTCTTGACTCACTGAAAAGGGTTATGTGGTTCTATAGTGCTGGATTTGGATAAGAAAAACTTAGAGATGTAGACAGTCTGATCCCAGCTTTTGTAATCCAAATCAAATATTCTTCCTGTTCTGCCATTTCACCTGGTGAGTTTGGGCAAATCACCTGAAAGTCATCCTTCTTCCCTTTGCTCTATTTTCTTAAAGTTAAACGAGGAAATAAAAAAAAAAATCTCTACAGTTCTCCTCCAGGCTCTGGCATCTCTAGAAAACAAATGGGCTTAGGTAGCTGATGAACCTACACACTTAGTAAGAGGTCTCAGTGAGGGCTGGCAACCTCCAGCCCCATCAGTGTTGGGTTTCTAATCTGCTTTTCTATACTGTGTTGAAGACTACTTTCATATAATTTAGAATGAATAATGATGCTCTAACCACTTTCTTATGTTCCCAGTGCTCATCTGTGGAATCATTCAAGATGTAGATTGATACGAGAGGATATGGTGAGGATTATGAACACCTAATAAATTTCATGCCTTAGAAAGAAGCTTTCCTCAAGAGAAAAAACAACAGCATATTGAAGAGTGAAATCCTCTTCCACCCTTAGGGGGAAAAAAAGCACACATTCTCACTTGTGGATGCAATGGGAACATTAGGTGAAATCAGCAATTCTAGATTTAGTTGAAAGCCATATGACTTTGGGTAAGTCACTAACCTAACTAGATTTTAATTTTAGTCAAATGGATATGAAATACAATGTTTCAAATTCTGTGAAGTCTGCAATGCAATTGAGCCCAATGCAAATGATCATCTTTAATTGACATCAATCTGGGCACTGAACACATCAATGGAGGGGCCAGTGGGATGTTTAGTTTTGCTTACCTGCTCCAAAGGAGAATGAAAAAGGGAGCCACAGAGGAAATTAACATCTTGGAGTGCTTAAAGTTTCTCACACCATGGTCTTTGGAACACAAAACTATTTTAGAAAAAAATGGAGGCTTAAGTCACATGTACCTGCAATACTCCTTAGCTGTGCCACACGTTGTGTGGGTGGGAAGGTTGCTTAACCTCCCAAGACTATTTCTTCCTCTATAAAATGGTAATTATGAAGATCTCCAAAGGCACTTCATGAAAAAGTAAAGAATGGTGTTTTGGATATATTAGGTATTCAACAAATATAAGTTCCTTTTTCTTTCATGTATAGGAATTGCTAGTTTTGAATTTTGTATTCTTAACTTTTTGGGGGGAAGATTCACCAAGACTCATCAATAGAATTGCTTATAGAAAGGAAAACTTATAGATCCCTTCTTATGACACTGGTCTGTGATCAGATCAGTATCTGGGAACAATAATGTGTCAACTAGACTAAAAAGAAACTAAACATTGTCTAAGAGAGATTTTGAAAAGTGTGTTATGCAACAAATAACACATTAACTGGACCAGCTACCATTCACTGTATTCCTCTGAGTTGATCCCAACCATCATGCAGCACTCAAATGAACAGCACTCTCCTTCCAGAGTATGGTGAGGTACTTAAAAGAAAAGGAGCAGACAAGTATCACTGCGGGCTTTCACATCATCATCATCACTAGGTCCACAAACAGCCTAAAGGGCTACATCTTCCACCTGAAACCTTAGCACAAATGCTTCTAAAACTTCATAGCTGAGTTGTCATTTGCAAGCTTCGTAAAAATTAATTATTAAAGCCCTTTCCATTAGTGTTTTGTTTGGCCTTCATAAAAACCATTTTTCTTTTGCAGCTTAACAAATAAAAAAAAAAACCCACTGCATTAGCTATAAATATATGGCACCAGATATGGAAGAAAGGTTGTGACTCATGCTAGACCATTCCCTATGGCCAGCTCTGCATTCTGGGAAGTATGCTGGGTCTACTCTTCACACACAGGCAAATTCAAAACCAGCTGGCCATATGAAAAGGACTTTCTTGTCAGGAGCCAACTCTTGTCAGTCCTTCCTACTCACTTAGGTAAAGGTACTGTGTCATTCACTTGGTCAGGAAATCAATCCTTCCTTCCTTCCTTCCTTCCTTCCTTCCTTCCTTCCTTCCTTCCTTCCTTCCTTCTTCCCTCCCTCCCTCCCTCCCTCCCTCCCTCCCTCCCTCCATTACTAACCTCTTTACTAACACATGCTTGACATTAAAGGTAGAATATCAACTAGAAATACACTCCAAACACAACACAATTACAATGTGGGGGAGTCAGACAACATATATATATTTCAGTGAACACAGAGGAATGAATGCACAGGAAACTCAGGCAAAGACAACAGAGCAGATTTTTAGAAGATGATTTTTTTTTTTTTTTGGTTTTTCGAGACAGGGTTTCTCTGTGTAGCTTTGCGCCTTTCCTGGAACTCACTTGGTAGCCCAGGCTGGCCTCGAACTCACAGAGATCCGCCTGGCTCTGCCTCCCGAGTGCTGGGATTAAAGGCGTGCGCCACCACCGCCCGGCTAGAAGATGATTTTTATCAGGGACAATTAAATGCCATCAAATCAGTAACAGTGAAGCAGATCAGGGGGAGCCCCGATTCCCTACCATTTCTCACCTAATGCAAACTCGATTAAAAACTTTCTTCTGGCTGGGCGGTGGTGGCACATGCTTTTAATCCCAGCACTCGGGAAGCAGAGGCAGGCGGATCTTTGTGAGTTAGAGGCCAGCCTGGTCTACAGAACAAGATCCAGGAAAGGCGCAAAGCTACACAGAGAAACCCTGTCTCGAAAAACCAAAAACTTTCTTCTGTCAATGACCAGGTTCAAGAGCAGCTGTATCTTTCTCTCCTAAACTTTTCTACAACCCATTCTCAACCCCAGGCATATTCAATATGCCTGAACTTGACAGGATTATGACCTCACTGATATGGTAGTAGATGCCCTTATCTTTGTGAGCTAAGCAGTCAAACTCAACATGCAGGAGCCAATGAGCCTATTACCATGCCAAAAGCAGTTCTTGTGCAGAACAAAAGACAAGAGCTGCAGATACCCTGAGATCATGTGCAATGGCTCACTGTGAAAGTGGGAGCCTGCCCATTGTCTCCATGACCTTTCCTCCTCATGGCTGCAAGGAACTAGTCTTGGAATACCTTACCTGGGTATTGGCTCCCTAGTGCTCTGCATATACCCCCAACAAAGCCTCATTTGGATGTTACTACCTCTTCATGAAGTGACAGAATTCAAGGTTGAGTAGGTAACACTAGGAACTGAGAGCGAGTAACCATGCAAGCTGCCAAGGCTAATAAGAGAGGAAGGATGGGGGGCAGTCATTGCGGGAAAATAGCAAACTTGAAGACACTGGGTTACAGGCAGGATGCTTTGGAAGAAATATATATGGCAAGTTTGTTTCAGAAATAAGGATAACAGAAGATGGGCTCCTGCAGTGGTCATCTGTGTTTTTCAGATGCTGCTAGGGAGAGGGATCAAGAAAAGTAGTTAGTCGACACGTGTATTTATGTGCCATATTTATTGGGGTTTGGCAAAATGGTGCTTTTGTGAATTATTAAATTTAAATTTTGTAGTAGGGCTAAAGGAATCTAACTCAGAGTTTCACGAATGCATTGTAGTCACACACTCCACCACTAAATTATATTCCTAGCACTAAAAAATGTAAAGAACAGATGCCATTACAAAAAAAAAAATATTTGGGAAATATTGGCCAGATAATTGTGTGTGCTACACCGAGGATTCTAAACCCATTCCTGAAATCAACACTAAATAGACTGTATGAAAAAGTCTGTTTGTTCTTGCCTCATTCACCACAGGACAGAGGGTTTCTACAGGAGTAATGAGGGTAGCTCTGAAAAACACAATTACAAATCTATATTATAACATATCAACAATGCATACTAAAGGAAACAAAATCTGTCAAAACTGGCTGGTAGAGTCTGAGTTAAAAATGTCGCAAAACTGCCAAGCAGGTAATGGTAGCATGGACCGACTTAGATCCCTTCCTGACTGGTTATTATAGGAGGCTATGCACATGGAGATTCACTGTGCCTAACTCTTACAAAAGTACTAAATACATGAAAATTGAAGTTACAATTGCCTTATTTTATTTTTTGAGACAGGGTCTCAAAATGTAGCCTTGGCTGGCCAAGAACTCAGTTATCCGCCTGCCTCTACCTCCTGTGTGATGGGATAAAGGCATGTGCTGCCACTCCCAGTACAACTGTCTTATTTTCAAAATGAGGCTTCTGTCATTCAGTCTGCTTCCTCTTATTTGGGAAATTTGGCCAAAAGTATGATTTATTTCTCTTTAAAGATCATCATCCAAGGAAGAAATTTACAAAGGTAAATCTTTTGAATCAGAAAGTCTTTAAAACCACATCAGAAGACAGAAAAAAAAATTGCGCTAATCTTTCACAGGCACAATGTCAGTGCTATTTGAAAATAAAACCTGACATCTACAACAATCTTGAATTTCTCAAAGTGTTCTGATATACATTTGTATCCACAACCTAAAATAATGTGGAGACTGGCTGTAACATTCACATTTTAATGTATACACTCAGAAATCAGATTGAAAGGGACAAAGTCCAAGTCAACTGAATTCCATCCCAGTGTTTCAAGCCCCAGCTTTCTGCTGCCTTATACTACCTAGTATAATAAAAAGGGTTTAAAAGTATCCGTTGCTATCTATAGAATGTACCATTTTCCTATATGGTGTATCTATAAAATTAAAGATATAGTGTATAGCATTATTCTAACATTCAAGTATGTTCTGGAAATATCTTCAATCATTTCCAGGTATCTTCATTCTTCTAGTCTGTATCAGTAACCACTCCAACCCCTATTTCTAGTCCTGGAATCAAATGTTGCCAGGGCCAGAACATTTATAAAGGTGAGATTTTGTTTAGTATTTGGATGCTATCTCCCATTTGATTTTCCTACTAACTCCTAGAATTATTAAGCTTTGTATTCTAGAAAGGTAATTATAATTTACAACGCATTTTCTTGATTACTGAAGACTCTACAATACTTAAAATCTAGTGCCCTTAAAAATCTTACCATTACAAATAGACACTCAACTTGGGGTTATCTCTGCTAACACAACAAGTTTTTTTTTTGTTGTTGTTTTGTTTTGTTTTGGTTTTTCGAGACAGGGTTTCTCTGTATAGCTTTGTGCCTTTCCTGGATCTTGCTGCATAGACCAAGCTGGCCTCTAACTCACAGAGATCCACCTGCCTCTGCTTCCCGAGTGCTGGGATTAAAGGCATGCGCCACCACCACCTGGCAACAAAAGTTTCTAAAAGAAAATACAAATCAGGATATTGCTTCTCTTGTAAATCTCGGGTGAATGTAATGGCTTGCTGCCAAAATAGAGTTAACTTCTGTTTGTAGAAAAGCTGTAGGATTTTTAGAAAATAATTCCCTTCTTTCCTGTTTAGGTGGTATCTCCACATCTCTTCAATCTATAGCTTAGTGGTTCTAGCCTCATTTTTTTCTTCCCCTTTTATTGAAAATATATTCTTGTATAACCTTTTTGCAGTTTCCTCTCCCTCTATTCCTCCCAGTTCCTCCCCATCTCCCCTCCCATCTGGATCCACCCCCTTTCTGTCTCTCATTAGAAAAGAACAGGCTTCTAAGAGATAATAGAATATAACAAAAACTATCACGCTATAGTTGGACAAAAGAAACAGAAAAGAAGCCAAGAGAAGGCACAAGACTCAGAGACCCACTTGTTCACACACCCAGGAACCCCATAAAAACACTAAACTGGAAGCCATAATATATGCACAGAGGACCTGGTATAGGCCCATGTAAGGCCTGTGCATTTTGTTCCAGTATCTGTGAGTTCACGAGCTTTGATCATGTTGATTTAGAGGGTCTTTTTTCTTTGGTGTCCTCTGTTCTCGCCTCTGTTCCTTACACTCTTTCCACCTCCTCTTCTGCAGGGTTCCCTGAACTCTGAGGGGAGGGCTTTGATGGAGATATGCCATTTAGGGCTGAGTGTTCCAAAGCTTCTCATTCTCTGCATAGTGTTTGAATATGGGTCTCTGTTTGCTTCCATCTGCAGAAAGTTGCTTCTCTGATGATGGCTGAGCAAGTCACTGATCTATGAGTATAGTAGAATATTTTAGTCATTTTATCACTACAGTTTGTTGTTTAGAACAATAGTATTTAGTTTTATTCTAGGTCCCTGGGATATCTAGTCTCTGGTTCTTGGTCACCCCATCCATCCATAATTATCTATTCTATTTTCTTTTCCTAATTAGATCTGTAGCTTCTAGTCCCTTACTCTATAACTACCTTTTGTAGTTCTGTTATCCTTATTTTTTTCATCCCAAAGATCAACCTCTAAGTTTCCACAGGTCAAATAACTAATCCTATCAACAGTAAAGTATTTCGGGTAGGAAGGTGTCTTCAATTAAGACAAGAATTTCACATGACCTTGGGCAAGTCACTTACCAAGGCCTGTTTTTAGCCTTAAAAAATAGTTTGAGCAGCTGAGTTTTAGCACAATCATTATAACTTCTAAGTTGAATTAAGCATAATCCTAACTTCTAAGGTAAGTTGACTTAAATAAATACATTTAAATGCTAACCTTTTTGTTTTAAGGTCTAATCTTACTTCTTTCATGTTTGAATTTATTTTCAAATCTTTATGTTTGTGTGCATACATGAATGATGTGAGTGGGCTTGAGTGCCATGGAGATCAGAAGACAACTCCGTGGAGTTGGTGTTCTCCTTCTACCTTCATGTGTTTGGAGGATGGGACTCAGGTTCTCACGCTGGTACACCAAGTAGTTTGCCTCACTTAGCCATCAGACCAGTCCTGACACTTTCTAACTTTAGAGAAACTTTTCTATATTACTTTTTCTTTGTTGCTGTAACAAACTACATGAACAAAGCAATTTTAGGAAGTTTTTATCCTTGTGCACAGCTAGATGGTACAGTCCATCACAGTAGGAGAGTCATGGTGGCGGAGCTTGAGGCAGCAGATTACACTGCACGCAGTCAGGAAGCTGAGTGAGCAGAAATGAGATGGGCTATTGACTTTTTTTTTATACTCTTTGCTCTGTGGGGGAGCAAATAACCACAGAGACTTATTCTTTCTTATGAATGCCCAGTCTTAGCTTGGCTTGTTTCTAGCCAGCTTTTCTTAAATTAGCTCATCTACCTTTTTCCTATGGGCTTCTACCTTTTTCTATTTTTCTTTTTCTATTTGTTTTCTACTTACATCTGTGTATCTTTTCTTTACTTCTTACTCTGTGTCTGGTTGTGTGGCTGGCCCCAGGCACCCTCTTTTTTTTTTTTTCTCTTCCCTTTCTCTTCTCCTTCTATGTATTCTCTGTCTGGCAGCCCCACCTATCCCTCTCCTGCCTAGCTATTGGTCATTCAGCTCTTTATTAGACCAATCAGGTGATTTAGAAAGGCAAAGTAACACAGCTTCAGCCTCAGAGTCAAACAAATGTAATACATCTTTGCATCATTGAACAAATATTCCACAGCATAAACAAATGTAACACATCTTCAATATTCCACAACAGGCTATAAAATCTTTAGGCCACTCTAGTGACCCACTTTTTCCAACATAGCTCTACCTCCTCCTAATTGTTTCACAACCTTCCGAAACAAGCCACCAGCTGGGAACCAAGTGTTCAAACTTCTGCAAAGCCAGACAGCAGATACTTTGGATTTTCAGGCCACGTGTGATTTCTGTTGTTCATCAAATAGTTCAAGTAGTCCTATCAGCATTCTCAATATCGCTGTACAGGTCACCAGCTCATTGAAGTTGGGCAAATGGTAACACTGCCAGTTGCAGTTTATTACTGTAGAATGTGATACCTTATACCAGCAAAGGGGACTATGACAAACCCAGAAAAGACCAGGTGCAACACTTAACATGTTTGTTCAGATAAATGTGTATAATTAATCATCCCAAAATGATGCAGGACATTACAGAACACTGTCAATCAGGAAGCTGTAGTTTGAAGTTCTCCTGGACTGTAAAACTCTACTCATCCTCGTGAGGTTACACCTTCCATGTCTTTGGCTTGGTCTATCCAGTTTCCTAGCATTATGCCATGCCCCATTTCTTGTGGTTAAACTCCGAAAGCACATTGGTAAGGCGCACAGCTAGAGAGAGCATCATGCCCCAGGGTCAGTGTAGATTTCACTTCAAGGTGTCATTTCCCTTTCCTTTTTTGTAATTGGTTGTGTACTTATCTGACATCTGGACCTGGAGCGATAAGACTGTGTGGTCGGATAATCTGTTCATTTAGTTGGCCACACCACCACTGCCAGGCCCATCCACCAAATACCCACTTACCTTGATGTTCTTCTCTTCCAGGAAATTTTCTAAGCTGCAAAACACAGACCAAACTGCTGAGAGTGACAATGTCTAGCAAGAGAATTTTGTTTCTTGGCCTTCACAGCAGCCAGTAGACAGCCATATGGAACAAATGAGACAAAGCAGGGAGTTTCTGAAGACTGCCTTTGTGACAGGAGCAGTAAGCTTTCTGGGTCCCATATCTTTCTTAAAGATATAATGAGAGTAACAACCAAAGCTAGCTTAGCAACTCTATGTAAGAGTTTTTTTAAAAAAATCTGCCCTGTCCAAGCTACTGTTTGGGGATTCAATTGCTAATTAATTGATAATTGGCAAAACAGATCAAAATGAAAACACAAAACAAGGTCGGAAGAAAATGTTTATTTAGTAAAATGATATGGAGTCTGTAGGAATCATGCAGAGGATTTTAAGAAGTTTCTTGAAAATACAGTAATTAAGAAATCATTTGAGCTCTTTCCGCCATCTTTCCGCGCCGGCACCATGGTGCGCATGAATGTCCTGGCTGATGCTCTCAAGAGCATCAACAATGCTGAGAAGAGAGGCAAACACCAGGTCCTCATCAGGCCCTGCTCCAAAGTCCCTGCTCCAAAGTCATAGTTAGGTTCCTAACTGTGATGATGAAGCATGGTTACATTGGTGAGTTTGAAATCATCGACGACCACAGAGCTGGGAAAATCGTTGTGAACCTCACAGGCAGGTTGAACAAGTGTCGGGTGATAAGCCCTAGATTTGATGGGCAACTCAAAGACCTAGAAAAATGGCAGAACAATCTGCTCCCATCCCGTCAGTTTTTTCGTCATTGTACTGACAACCTCAGCTGGTATCATGGACCATGAAGAAGCAAGACGAAAACACACAGGAGGAAAAATCCTGGGATTCTTTTTCTAGAGATGTAAAATACATTAATAAAAAGCCTCCATGGACTATGAAAAAAAAAAAAGAAATCATTTGAACAAAACTCCTGTAAGTAATAAATGTGCTTATTCCATAACCACAAATTTAAAAGCATGTAATGGTTGATTTTGATTCAGGAGTCATTGTTTCTCCACATCCACCTCTCATAGAGAAAATGAAATCACAAGACTCTGATGGCTTCTAAGGTTTTCTATATGTTTCTCAAGTTTTCAGTGACTCAACTGCACAGGCATAAAGAGAGCACTGCTGTCTGCTGTAACTATCTAAACTTAATTTTCAGATACACCACTTGTGTACAATCAATGTCTGTTACTATTCTTTGCACCAAGAGCATGATGGGAGAAAAATGGCTTGGTGGCCAGTTAGTATTTTAGCTGTTTTCTAGGTATACACAAGGATACCAAATAATTTAAAGGCTACAATGGGGTGTATGTGATGAAATAAGTTGACTTTTCTCAGGCTTTAATGCATAAATGAAACAAGATCCACTCAAGAAATATTTGAACATATTCTATTCTTCAGTCACAGTTCATATTGTATGAACATTATCTCATGTGAATCATTCTTATCAAATAGTACAAACCTTACTTTGTAGATCAAATAGATAACATAGCTTGATTATAACATAGTTACAAAATAGCAACAGCAGACCATCCTATGAACCTATAACTTTTAATTCTAACATTGACATTCTTATGGTATCATTAATTCTGCTTTCATATGATTTTGGATAAGAGTACTTTTTAATTCACATACAGTGGACTGTTTTCTTCACTTAGCATTTTATTATTTTAATTTTTATTATTTGGAGAAAATGTATGATGAATGAAGTGATGGTAGATTCAAGAACATGATTTTTCTAATTTTTTAAAAAGGAAATTGCTGTTGTATCCTTTGTTCCAGGGTTATCTTTTATTAAGAAAGGGAACAGGGGGCTGGAGAGATGGCTCAGTGTTTAAGAGTACTGGGTGCTCTTCCAGAGGACAAGGGTTCAATTCACAGCACCCACATGTGACTCACAACCATCTGTTAAGTCTTATTTCAGGAGATTAATTTGATACCCTCTCTTCAGGCCTTACTGAGAACCAGATACCAACGTGGTACACAGACATACATGCATGCAAAATACCCAGGCACATAGAAGGAAAGGAATGAAGGACAGAAAGAAGGGAGGGGAGGAGGGAGCCTCAACGCTGGCCATTATTATGCAGACAGACATATTAACAATACCAAATTAGTATTGGTGAATATAGACACACGTGGTACAAAGAAAAGGTCAACTTTACCTAGGAGGTCCAAATCAAGCTACTATTAAGACATAAGCTGAGTTTTGAATACAGCCTTTCCTGGGTACTTAATGGGGTTATGTGCTATGTAATTTACCTGGTTTACATAATCGAATAATCACTACATTTTAGAAGACAACTCTACTTTATAAACGAGCCCAGGCATTTAACCTAGAACTCACCCTGCTGAATGTGACACACATAAATACATATCAAGTAACTGGATGGAGTCACAGGAAAACAAACAAACAAACAATACTTTCATTTACATATAAGGAACACAAGGTCAGATACATTTACATTTTGCAAAGGTCACTTAGTGAAGACAGAGTGTGGCAATATTTTCTTTGTGCACTCCAATAAAGCTTATCTGAGGATCAGAGGAAAAAAAGCCAGCCACTATATTAAACACAGAAGTGGGGCAAGGGTAGCACACACCTTTAATCCTAGCATTCAGAGGCAGAGATTCATCTGGATCTCTGTGAGTTCAAGGCCACATTGGGAACAGAGCCAGGCATGGTGTCACACGCCTTTAAATTTCAAAACTAGTTAACCATAAAGGTGGGAAGGTCTGTACAGACAGACAGGAAGTGACAGAGCTGGGCAGAAAAATGAAGTGATGTAGCTGGGCGGAGAGAGGAAGTGAGATGGCAGGGACAGAAAGGATATAGGCATGAGTATATAGGAAGTGCCTCTCTCTTGGGCCGAGGATTTCCTAGCATAAGAACTTATGGCTGTGGCTTTTTCTGTTCCTCTGGTCTCTCAGCTTTCACCCTAATATCTGGCTCTGGGTTTTTTATTAATAAGACCGTTTAGCAATTCGTCTTACAAAAGAGATTTAATTTAATCTACTCCAGGCCCATCTGTTGAATGATTGCTTTGTCCTAAAAATGTTATTCTCTTGTTTTTTAACTCTTTCAAACTCATTAGCACTAAATTAAAAGCTATTTTGAATCAAATACCAGTTTATAGTCATTGAATGATGGCAGCACAGAGATACACACAATTAGCTACTATTTAAAATAAGATATTTACTATAAATATGTGGTTTATAGACAGTGTTCTGGAAAATTTTAACTGGTAAAACAAGTTGGCCAACTTCTACGATTACTGCTCCTTAAACACAACCTGTTAGACATGGAAATAAACACAAGAGATTAACTCAAATCCCAGGCCATCCAACATGGCTTAGCAAAGACTTCGCTAACAAAATCAGCCTGGGTATCTCCAAAGTACATCTAACCTTCATACTTACTATTCTAAAATCCCAGTATGGCCTGGTCCACATTGTGCTATCGAGGCACTCTAGTAAGTCTTTTCTGATGTCAGTCCTTGGGATTGTTCTGAGCTGCCTATGATATGCTTATAATCATATTTTACACGTAACTAAACAGAATACACACCACTGATATTATTTGCTCAGTTTGAAGCTAAAGATTTGCATTTATCTCAAAACTTTTTTGACTTTCTTAGGATCACAACATTATTTAAAATTTAAAAACATACCTTAAAGTTCAGTTAGCACTTTTGGATGCTGACTAGGATACATGTTAATGTTTGGAGATAGATACTGAGGGAGCCCATGGGAGAAAAAGGGTTTTACTGAGCACCTATGTTGCCAACACTGTATGGTTTCTTCACTTAGTGCTCTTATCTAATCTTTAGTCCTCATACCAACCTGATAGTTTCACTGTTTTCCTTTTGTTTTTAGTGAGAGAGGTTGAGCAATTTGTTCAAGGTCACCCAGATGTCAGGCTATGGAACCCAGATTAGATCAGGGCTCTAATTTCCAAGAGTATGTTTTTAACACAAATACTGGGTATTCATACCTTTTCGAAAACCCTTAGAAACTCTTCAGTACTGAGTGGCTCTGTATGCTAGTGAAATGACTGGTGCCCACAGCTTCTTGCTAGCTTCAGGATGGGCACAGTTACCAGAAAGTCTAAGGTACAACTAGAGACTTTCAGCCTTATCCACCAACTTCCAAGATCACCCATGGCCAATGATGTAGTCAATCAAGTCCTGTGTAAGGAAGTCTCCACAAACTCAGTAGGACAGGGTTTGGAAGAGCTCCCAACGGCTAAATATGTAAAGGCTCCTGGAGGGTGGCAAATCTGGTAGCTCTCTGTTCTTTACAATGTATCCTATGTATCTTTAGTACGTGGCTATTCATCTGTAGCTTTTGTAATCCTTTATAATGAGTAAATGTGAGTAAAACTTTGCTGACTCCTCCGAAGCCATTTGGCACATTAATCACATGAGGAGGGGTTTTAAGAATACTCATCCTCAGTTTACAGATGGTTCAACAGAAATACAGGTCACATACATGCTTACAATCACCATCTGATGTGGGTGCAGTTTTGTGGTACCTAACACACAACCTGTGGGATCTAAAGCTATCATTAGGTAGATCTCAAAACTCAATGAAATTGGGAGAACACCCAGTTGGTATCCACTGTAGAATCTTCTTGTAAGAATTTCTTTGACTGTGGGTAGGAATAAACTGCCACATGTAAGTGTTGTAAGGAATGTAAAAGAAGGAAAAAGTACTTCTTCCCTTTTCCTAGATGGCTAGTAATATTCCTTCCATTTCACTGAGCACCCTGCTCAAGAACCTGTGCTTTTGACATCTGTCAACTGATTGTGATACAGATGGCATTTAAGACAAATGAAAAACATTATAGGAAAACATTTACAATTCGGTTTGGCAATACAAATGAACAGTAGGCAATCATTCTTGACAACTGTTTCTACTTTAGGTACAATTACCACGATGCATCAAGATTCTTCATATCTCAATAAATACATAGGCACAAGTATATTTCACTTAATGTTACAGGTTACTCTAATATTAATTTCTATGTCCAATGTTTATTAATCTTGTAATAAAGACTTCCGAGCATGTAATCATGAGACTATCATACTTGGCAATACAGATTGGTCATTTCTTAAGAAACTGTTATGGAGAAGGGTATCTGAAGATATGATACTTGGAACTCAAACTCTATCATTCATTCACACTCATACTTATAGCTGCAAGTAACCCAGTATTTTGACCAATATTGACTATGATACGAACTATAGATAGGAGATTTGTACATTTGTGTATATATTACTGACTACACAGGAGGTAATTTTAAATAAGTGCTTGTTAAATATAAACTAAGATTCCTAAAACAAAAATTTTTAGATAATCTATAGCAGTGGTTCTCAACATTCCTAATGTTGCAACCCTTCAATATAGTTCCTCATGTTGTGGTGACCCCATCTTAGTTTGGGTTTTTATTACTGTGAAGAGACACCATGACACGGCAACTCTTATAAAGAAAATATTTACTTGGGGTGGCTCTCTTACAGTTCAGAGGTTCAGTCCATTATCATGATGACAGGGAGCATGATGGCATGCAGACAGGGTGCTGGAGTTGCTGAGAGCTCTACATCTTGCAGGCAACAGGAAGTCGACTGACAAGTCACACTGAGGAAGCTTGAGCAAAAGAGACCTCAAAGCCTGCCCCAACAGTGAAACACTTCCTCCACACCTCCTAATAGTGCCACTCCCTTTGGGGGCCATTTTCTTTCAAACCACCACACTTCCAACCATAAAACTATTTTTGTTGTTACTTCATAACTGTAGCTTTGTTAGCTATGAACTGTAATGTAAATATCTGAAAAAAGGATATCTGATATGCAACCCCCCATAAAAGGGTTGTTTGACCCCCAGAGGAGCTGCAACTCACAAGTTGAGAGTCATTGATCTATAGGATGAGGAATGCTTCTAATGCTCAAATTACTGGGCTACTTAAGGCAACTGTAAATGTTTAGGCATTTTACTTTTAACCTCCCTCCACAACAGGAATATCAAAAGTACCCTTACAAAAGTACTAGCTCACTTTCACCTAGAGGAATTACAAGTTCTTATGAAATCTGCATAAAGATCAAGTGACAATAGAACTTTCTCAAGCTACTTTAAAAAGCAGAACAGCCTAAATACTTTTTGGACAGGAAGGACAAATGCTGAACAGTCTTCAAAGAACCATTCTGAAGTAAGAACTCAAGGAAGAACTTTGCAACTAGTTATGACTGTATATGGAAAATCTCCAGATAGATAAGCAGCTGAACAGGTTCTCCAGCTAAGATGCTGATTCACAGAATAGTTTTATACAGCCTCATAAATAAAATGCATATTAAATTACAAAAATACCTGAGACTTGTTCTTTTTCATAAAATTAAGGGACATTATGGAAGAAATAAAAATAACTTGGTATTCATACAGAAAAAAATCTTAAATATGAAATTGCTCTTGGATTCATCATACACTGACAGCTTTGTGAAGAATTAAAATTTAAAAAATAAAAACATCTTCTATTTTAATGTGAAACTTTGAAATAGTATTTCTATTCAAAACAAAGCTTTCAACATGAAGTTTTTAGCAATGAACAGAGGCCACACAGTTGCTTATTATAATTTTGCATACTATTTTACTGTATAAATGCTTTCAGATTTACCAATTAAAAATATCTACTTTAAAAACTGAAAATACAAATAAAAGGTAAACTGTTACACACCATAGATTACCTCACCATAAAAGACTATCACTGAAGACCACAGGAGACATTACTACCATAGACTTCTTCTATTGGGAATTGCAATGGGAAAGCCAAAACAAACAGGGGAGAAACTATACATATAATGTGTGTGTGTGTGTGTGTGTCAATGTCCAGCAAATAACCATGAGAAGTGATAACTAATCTTCAAACTTAATTGTAGAATATATCTGCAATATTCATCCTAAGATATGAAAGAAAAGTAGTTTCTATATACTAAAGTTCAAAGGCAAATTGATGGTAAATTCCTAAATATGCTTAATTTGATAAAGACACTTTATAAAGCTACTCTTAAGATTACATCCCTTTGTGATCCTTTATAATTTTTGTTGAACTATATGTAAATTATAACACACTGTAAGCATTCAACCAAGTTCAAATAAACATAAAAGTTTGAGGTTTCTTAATTCAAGTGCATAACCAGCTTCCTCTTAATAGCAAAGGAAATAAAAGTATTTAGGTTTATTCAACAAAAACTAGAAAAACAGGACTTACTTCCATGAACAAGCCTCTATCTCAGTTTTGTTTTCTTTTGGCTGTTTGTTTGAGATAGGGTCTCACTATGCAGTCTTGGCAGGCCTGGAGCTTACTAAGTAGACCAGGCTGGTTTGAACTCAGAGATTTGTCTGCTTGCCTCTGCCTAGTAGTGTTGAGACAAAAGGCCTCCACCACCATGCTTTACTTAACATCTTAATTTAATTATGAATTTCTCACTAAAGTGTAGACAGCTTCCACAGAAGAAACATTAAATGTGAATAAGTATGGACAGAGGTCCGGCAGGAGCTTGCATACACATGCTTAGCTGCTGCAATATCTTTTATGTAGTTCTGTGGTTTTTGCTTTGGTTGCTTTTTACCTATAGAGAATGTGAATGTGTCACCAAATATTGAAAAGGCTTATTTCATAGAACTGAAAAACAAAACTATAAAAAGTAAGTATTTTAAAGAAAGGTACAAATATGGAAATAGAATTTAGACAATACACTGATCAGGTGTTAGCTTCTCCACCTTTATGGTGTTTAGAAACATGGCACAATTACATGTGAAAAAAGTAAGGGATGGAAAAGTTTTAAAATAGTAACAATGATAACTGTCCTATGTCAAGAACACTTAACTGACATTAACTTACTTCATCTCAACAATCCTGTCATATACTATGATAATGTAATTCAGCAGACTAAGGAAGGCACGGAGACCCAGGAAAATTAATACTTTCCTTAATTATCACAGCTGCTAAGTGGTAGGAGAGTCAGAAGCTAGGCTTTAAGACTATTGAGCATTAAATTACAGTGATTTATAAGATTCAAATTCTTTTAAGTCAATATATTGGAATTATCTATATTAAGGTAAGTGTCTATTTGAAACAGTACAGGAAGTATTTATTTATTTATTTATTTATTGAGTATCTGAATGTAAATAGCATTTATAATAAGTGGCCTTTAGCTGGGCATGGTGGTATATTCCTGTAATCCCAGTTAAGTTCTTTATCAATATATTAACTGGTGGATACTCCAAGACAGCTGACGTAAACATCCACATCCCAGCCAACTCATGTATGACAGCTGAGTGTAGGATGTTTACATGAACTGAAACTTGGCTTAGAGAGGGACTTGTGAACTCTTTACTATGTTTATATTTGGCTTTTTACTTGAGGCTCAGACAACTTTATAGAATCTGTTGAAAAAAGAATAGGCACAGTAATCCATATAATGAGGACAAAATCAACTTGAAAGATGTCTTCACATTAATCCAATGAATAAAGTTGTAACAAAAGAGGAATCCAAGTTAGAACATGCTGATGTAACAGGGGAGACAGTCTGGGTTAGAGGTTTATGGTCCTTTCTCAATCACGCCAGTACTATGGTTGTGCAGAGAAGTGGACTTGGGACCACAGAGACAGCCCTCAACCAAAAATGTATTTATTTCTATGAACATTTTCTAAACAGGATTTGAACAATGTACTCAGACTTGATAGAACTTCCGCAATTGTTTGCTGACAAAGTAATTCCTAAAGCATACACTGAGGGATAATATCATTTGCAGAATGGCTGAGAACTACTTTTACACTTAATATTAGGTGGTCTAAAACAAACAAATATAGGAACAAACTTAAATAGTAAAAGAATGTCTCAGTTTTCTAAATTCTGTCAAAATTTACATTTTCCCCTAAAAACCTAAATTAAAGGCCGAGAAAACAAACTGTTCTAAGTTTACTGGAAAATAAAGACAACCCAAGTTTCGTGGCTCAGTCAACTGTCAATCTTGCAGGCCAACAAGAAATTTGTGGTTCTTTAAAGTTAAAACATAAATAAGTTATCTGCAAATGACTAAAAGGCTGTGCTTAAATACACAGAACCAAGGACATTGAGGATTCAAGCTGACATGGTCTCTGATTTTCCTTCATTGGGGCAGAATAACACATGACGAGTGTTTCATAACAGACTGCCATTAACCCGGAAGCATCCAGGGATAACTAGACTTGGTAACCAGAGGATGGCAGCTTTCTGCAGAACGGTCACCCCTCTTTTAGCTTAGGTTGGACTTACCATTATAAAAATCATTTCAAATTCAAATCATTTGCAAATAAGTAGACCATGTAGTTTTTAATTCAATACCCATCCCCCTTGAATTTTAAAGCTATACATCAAGATTTTACAGAAAATAACCATTGCTACCTGGCCAAACAAAGTCATTCTATTACCAGAGGACACATACCACTCCACACCTGTCAGGGAACACTTTGTGGGCTCCTAGCAATGTCTCTTTCCAAAATGATGTTGCATACATGCTAACCATTAAGCCTTTAAGTACAAGAAGAAAGACTATATATGTCTGAAACAACTCAGCCCTTCTCCCAAATTAGTCTTGCCCACTACCTTTCTAACACAGCAGTACTTAAACAGATCTATAATAAAAGCTGGAGGTGCAGTTCAGTGGTAGGCCCTTTGCTTAGCATGCTCAAGAACACTGGGTTCAATCTCCAGCACCAATAAACAAATAAATGGAAATAATATACTGTCGCAATAAAATAGAGTGCTGTATATCAATATAAATATATTGATGCATATGGTACAAAATATGAACTTATAAAGACGTAATATCCATGGCTCCAGAAAGGCTATAATCTAATCCAAGAGAAGCATGTAAAAAACTAGATTGTCAGGAACTGTATTTTTTGTTTTAAGTCTATACTGAACCTAATCCAGCTTAATTATGATGATAAAATATCAACGTCTGCTGGGTGTAGTGGTGTGCACCTTTAATGCCAGCACTAAGCAGGCAGAAGGTTGGTGGATCTCTAAGAGTTACAGGCCAACCAGGGCTAAGTAATGAGACCCTCTCTCAAACGAACAATTGCCTTAAGAGTTAATTTTTAATAAAATTAGAAACTACCAGTAATCCAAAGAAAAATATAAAAGAGAAAACATTTAAAACTTAAAAAAAAAATCCCAACCAACCAACCAAAAACCCTAACATGTTAAGAAATTACACATTGGTTCCCACTGATTATCATCTATGTTAGAAGGCCTAGATAATTTAGTACTGTGGGGAGAAACAAAAAAGGAAACATAATACAACTACTTCCAAGGCAGCTGGGAGCCACGCAATAACTTGAAACAATCACGGAAGCTTTACTTAATCCACAAAGACATATAGAACCATTAGCAAATATTGTAAAGAGGTTTAGTGGTTTGAAATCTTGCAGATTTTGAGAACAATATTCTGATTAAGATTAGTAACACCACTAAGGGTAAAGAGAATAAGTAGGAGGAAGCAAAAGTTTACATATGAATCTCTTAAGTACAGGGAAAAATGAAATTCCTAGGTTGTAGACTGCTGGGTGGTAGAGATGAATAACCGCTACAGAATTTATAGGGGAGAAAGTCTGTTTTCAGGACTGCTAAGAAGTTAAACTTCTGGAAAGGTTATAAAAAACACACTTTTACTGATAGGGCAAAATAGGAATTAAAAAAGTGTTTTAAACAAATCCTCTAAGGCCCAGCAGAAGCATGTTCGGTCAGTCCCCTACACTGGAAGCTGCCAGCTTAAGTAAGCAGTAAAGGAACAGCCCTCAAGGTTTCTGATGTGCCCCCATGCACTTCACAGCCCCCTCGGCTCCAATCCTTAGTCCAGATTGTCCACAAAGATGCATGGGAAGAGCCGGTAGCAGCAAACATCTGACTGAAAGCTTGGCTGTGGCTTACAGCTTCCAGTCGGGGATGTTTACAGACACAGGCTTTCTGACAGCAAGCTAGCAGAGGAACAGAGCAAATGGCAGTCACTGTTTCTGCTAATGACTTTCCCAACTGCAGAACTGAATGACAACTGTGACATCTTGAGAAAAAAAGGACAATCAACAACACTAATTAACAAGGGAAGAGAGTAATTTCTCTTGAATTAGCTAATCAGAAAAGATTCATTACAAGCTTATCTGTTATTCCATATGAAGATACATTTTTCTACTAGATTTAAAAATGGATTTTCTTCTCCATGAACACAGAATTTCAAAATTAATAGTAAATAACAATCTGAAGATTACAGTGACCATACATCTCAGTTTCTCCAAATAGTATTATTAAGTGATAGTATTATTAAAAGTGACAACTCTCATGAACAAATCTGCCCTAATTTAGATAATAAATACAACAGTTCTATGCTGAGAAAGAGTCTAACATTTTGCTCCCTATCCTCAGCTGAACTAGGTTAGGAATGTAGTCCATGGAAATGAACTAAGTGGGTAAGAAAAGGAACACCCACCTTGGCTTTGCTTACAAAACAACACTGAAACATTTTGTTTCTTCTATTTGCTGAAAGAGAAAAGAAAGATTAAGTGAGAATAGTAAATTTGTATTTTACAGATTAACTTTACTCTGAGACACATACAATAACTTAAAAATATTAAAGCCCATTAAGGCAAGTATGTTTACAAAAAATCAGTGATTCCCATGAAATGAATATACAGTCATACACAAGTATCCACAGCACACGGGATTAAACACTCAGTAAGCCAAGGTACTACAGTGCAAGATTCCAACCACTGAACTGCCCTGCAATAATACTGAATGTTCTCTGAAACTCTTCTTCATTCACAGATTACACATAATTCTATTTATTACAGAAAGAATGAGGAAGGTGTATGTGGTCTCTAAGGATACAAGCTGAAACTTATTTTTGAAGACAAATACTTTAAAACAATTCAGTGGTTATTTACAACAAAGACTATTCAGAAAGTTATCCTACAACTGAAACTTTCCAGATTTAATTTAGGAATAAACAGTTATGTCTAGATAGGCACATGCTATTTGGCTGGGAGCAATGGGCCACTATTACAATTCTCTTTAAACAACTTCTCCCTCTATTCTCAGCTCAATTTTTTTTAAATCAATTAAGAAAAACTTGTCAGACAATCTTTTCTTTAGAGTTATGAAGGATCTTGCCACAGTTTACCTTTGTAAAATGTAAAAAGTTTAATCTGAACAAAGCTTACAGTAGCACTATTTTTTGGAGATGAACAACTATTTAGAAGACATTTTGATGTGTGTTTCATGTCCATTTAGCACAAAAGCAGTATCTTTCCCTGTAGGACCTTCCAACCATGGTCTTTTGACCAGGTTTACATAACATATGTGAATTCCCTCCTGTGGAATAGGCATCAATCAAATCCAATCAGAAAGCAACTGGTTACTCCCATAACAGATTTGCGACTATTAAACAAGAAGGCTCATCTTGCCTGGCTGGTTGGTATTGTTGCACACAGAGTTCACATCTGAGTAAGAATGTTGATAACCATTCTTCCCCAGTGGCCTGTGCAGTACCTTTTAGCACCATGAAGGCTAGCAAGCAGGAAGTTTCCAGCCAAGTTCCAGGTTGATTTCTCTCTGTCCTATGACCAAAGCATGTGGTGTCTTCAGCAGCAATAGTGTCTTACCTATTTCTGGAAGGTAACCAACAGCAGTGGTTATTGCCTGGAATGTTTGGGGTTACTGGGCTTCCCCGACTAACAGTGTATTACCCTTCTTGATGTCAGCATTAGCACTTTACTTTTCTGCTTAGCAGTATTTTACAAAAATGGCAAAATGTACATGCCCAAACAACAATGTCCAGTTGAACAGGACTGCTGTGCAATTAACTGGAGGTTTTCATAAACTCAGCCTGTCAAAACACTCACACAGGTATATACTAAACATCTGCTATAATCTCTTTTGGACAATATTGAAAACAAGTTGGATAGCTCAATAGAACTAACATGACACTCCATAAAGAACATTCTCAACAACATTGTCAAAAGGAACTGCTATGGTTTCAATATGCCCACCCTCAAAGTTAATGTTTGAAAACTCCCCACAGCAGTAGAGTTGAGAGGCCCTTTAAGAGGTGACAGGTAACAACAGGGTCTTTCCTTAATGAATGGAATAATGCTGACATAGAAGAAGTGGGTGGATTAGGTGGGAAGTATTCTTGATACAGTATCAATTTATCTCTTCTCCCCACTGTATGCTGTCCACCACTCCTCTGCTTACAGCCTGCTGTACACCTGTTCTTTTGCTCTGCCATCAGATAATGCACTATGAACTTTTACCAGATGCTGGTCCTTTGACTCACAACTTTGCAACTTCTAGAACTATGAGAAGTAATGACATATTACAGAAAGGGCTGTAAGACACTGTGGTAGGGGGATAACTGTCACCTACTAGAGGGAGGTAAAACATGGGGAAAGGAAAAAAAAATTTTAAATCTGCTAAGGTCAGGATGGTATTTGAATGAGGGCAAAATATCTAAGTAATTACCAATTTACTGGTAGTTTCAAAAAAGACAATATTACAAGTTGCTATAGGATGGAAGGAATAAACAGCAACAGAATGAAGACGATCCTAAGTACATTTTAAATGAACCTCACAAACATGAAACCATGATGTTTGAAGAATGGGAACAAAACTGCAAACATGTCTCTGATGTAGGGAGCTGCAAAGGACACTCACACAGAATCAATTCCATACAGCACAAAGGTGTGAAAACTTGGAAGTCCACTGTGTCAACTAGGATACCGCTGGGAAATTTGTGTCATTTCTAGCAAGGAAAATAGTACAAACTTCAATAACTAAAGTACCCTTATTCCAGTTAAAAAAACAAAACAACAACAACAACAAAAACCCCAAGAACTCTCATGCTGACAGAATGACAGGGCAGCAATGTTTACAGAAAAGACAGGCCTGTGTTGTCTCTCTTAGCTTCCTAAAATGACTACCAAAGCCACACCAGAGATTCTCAAAGTATTGATGTGAACATGAACACACACATTTGAATATTCTAGATCTTTTAATGCGGGGATCTTCTGAAAGTCTGCTCTTTAGAAGGCAGTATTCTATAGGTGGTAATTAAGAACCTGAGTTTTATAATCTGACAGAACTAGGCCAAACATTTAACTCTAGGACTTGGAGAAAATGACTATTTTTCTGTGACTGACTCCTTTCCTATTTGTAAAACCCCATTTAAAGTTCCTATCTTACTGGGTTATTGCCAGAACTGACTAAGATAATGTTAAGCTCAGTGACAGGCAAATGGCTAACATGCAATAAATGGAAAGAAAAATCATTCTTTACTTCATTCTAACTTTGTTCATATGATTCTTACAATTTTGAATTGTTGGTATCTCACTTTTTAAAGTCTTTCAAAAAGATCTAGTTCAAATGCCAAATTCTCTATGAAAACTTCACTACAACAAGCAACCTGAAAGGTATCACAGGTACATACCCTTACATAAGGCTTACTAGCTTTGTATACATTAACTCACTCAATCCCCATGACAACACTATGACATAGGAATTGTATCATTCTCTTTTGTTAAATAAAAGCAACCGGTCCAGAGATCGCACACAGTGCCTGGTTCCAGAGTCTGCTCTTGAACCACTGCTATGCTATCTGTACTGTTAATTGAGAAGGATGATTAATTATTGCAGGGAGATGTTCAATGACCTAGCAGTTTCAAGTGTCGTACAGCTGGAGATATCTTCAACAGACTCCAATCTTCCCTTTAGATACCTTATTTGCCCTTTCATAGAAAGTACATCCACAGTTCTGTTCCTTGGTTTGCAGGAAGTAGAGGGAAATAGTCACACTCACAATTTGGGTCCAATATTCTCAGTTAAAATTCTAAAATTCTAGCTTTCTTCTTCATAATACCCAGGAGAGAGACCAAGATGAATAGCTTTATCCTTACATGACCCCAGAGAAGGATAATGTCAGATCACCTGCCACATTAGACTGTCAAAAATGACTGTCATCTAATATTTTCTGCAGATGTAATACAGTTGTCAGGAATCAACTAATATTCTCAACAATGTATGCCATATTTACAGATTTTGGTCTTACGGATACATAAATTCTGACAGTCTTTTGTAGATAAAAGATATTCTTTAAACAAAGGCAGGCTCTGGGGTATGGAAATGAATTCTAAAAAAAAAGAAATATGAACATTCTTTGTGTGGAAGACAAAAAGTATCTTTCCTTTCAATTCAAACTTTATAAAACAGAATTAAGAGCTAAAATAAAATACACCTGGCCATGAGATGATGTTTAGATTTTATAGAAAATTATAAGCTCTTGAAAGAGAAAGGTTTAAAAGGAAGCTATGGTTTCTCCCTAATTACATAAGTGCTCCTTTATCATTTGGTTTCTGAATGCATTTCTGGTGTCTTAAGACTCTG
Organism: Peromyscus californicus insignis; assembly: GCF_007827085.1. Taxonomy (NCBI): domain Eukaryota; kingdom Metazoa; phylum Chordata; class Mammalia; order Rodentia; family Cricetidae; genus Peromyscus; species Peromyscus californicus. The sequence goes on from NW_026294503.1 coordinate 34,021,430, forward strand.
AATACAAACCAATAGTGAACTTCATGTGCTAGTTCCTTCAGGATCAGACATGCCATAAAGATAAACAGCACATATTAACAAGCAAAAAGATCATTGTTCCTCAGCTACCTTTTGAAATTATTTTAAAAAACGGAGAATTAGTTGGATCTGCTGGCATGTGCCTGTAATCATGGCTACTTGGCAGGCTGAGTGAGGGAGTGTGTGTGCGTGCGTGCGTGCGTGCGTGCGTGTGTGTGTGTGTGTGTGTGTGTGTGTGTGTGTGTGTGTGTGTGTATGTATGTGTGTTAGGGATAAAACCCATAGTCTTATGCATGCTATTCAAGTGTTCTACCACTTAGCTATACCTGCTGGCTTTTAACTGGGTTTCTATTTAAAAAAAAAAAAAAAAAATACATGTTGCCATTACAGTGGCTGTCCAGACAAGTACTATTGGTTAGATACAGATTAACCCACCAGGCCTGACACATGGGCTTCAAACTAGGATGTTTAGCTATGGGACATTGCAGGGAGGCTAGACAGTACAATTAAGTTCAAATAGCAAAGGCAATGTAATATATCACTGAAGACAGTCTAAGCACATCCAAGTCTATGTGGAAACAGACGTTAAACTTAAAGCTATTGAACAGACATGGTTCTACAACAATCTAAGCTTGCCTTTATCACAGCATTTAACTTACACATCAATCATTTACTTACGTGTTTTGACACTAACTGTGTGCCTCTATGACTTAACCTAGTGTCTTAAGTCCAAAGATAAGCATAAATAGTAGAGGTGTCAAACAGAAGACCAACAATGAAGAATGCAGTAGATAAAGCAAATGGATGCTCCTGGCTCCATATTTTCCTCAAGAATCTCTTTACCTGCCAGCTAAGAAGATACCTCAAACCAGGTCTGTGTTTTGGTTAAGGTTTATATAATGTATACCACTTACTTTCTTTGGATCAAAATTCTTTCATCTATAAAAGAAAGACTAATTTTTTTTTTTTTTTTTTTTTGGTTTTTCGAGACAGGGTTTCTCTGTGTAGCTTTGCGCCTTTTCCTGGAACTCACTTGGTAGCCCAGGCTAGCCTCGAACTCACAGAGATCCGCCTGGCTCTGCCTCCCGAGTGCTGGGATTAAAGGCGTGCGCCACCACCGCCTGGCAAGAAAGACTAATTTTTAAGGTCCATTCATCTCAGCAATCTCAAGATTCTATAAAGGAATCATGCACTAATAACCAACGTTTGTACATATTTACTGAAGACCACTGCAGCCCCATGGTTAGTTACTATGCTCCTCTGTGAAACCAAAGCTATACTCTTAATTATTCAGCTGGTTGACTGGCATAAGAACTTCAAAAAGAGAAGCCACATATATTGTTTCAGAAATCATATGTAAATACATAACAAGTCCTAGTAAATTTAAGAGAAGCAGTAAGTCTTTTCTCTAAATAGCCCACACTTGGATTTCCTAGAGTCTGGCTAGGCTTTTTGAGTGAGGGAAAATCAGTCTTTTGCTCTAAAACAGTGGTTCTCAACCTTTGTAATGTTGAGACCCTTGAATACAGTTCTTCATGTTGTGGTGACCCCCATCTATAAAATTATTTTGCTGCTACTTCATAACGGTAATTTTGTTAGTTATGAATCACAATCTAAATATCTGATATGTGACCCCTGTGAAAGGTTTGTTCAAATGGGTCATGATCCACAAGTTGAAAACCACTACTCTAATGCTTCCTAGACTACTAGCAATTCACCCTACTGAATTCTGAGTTTGCTGATGTTTCACTGATAGGTTGCCATTTCCAAAAGTCCCTGGCAATACACAGCAACATCTATGATTTTGACATTTCCATTTCCTCAGCATTAAGAATGCAATCCTGTCTTCTCATTCTGGCTCAAGAAACCCCTCCAACTACTACAATTTATCAGTATCTTTAGGCTTTTTAAACATTCTCTCAGTTTGCCTAGTTTCCCTACTCTAGAAGTTGGGTTTACACACCACTTGCCATGCAGGGCTCCTTCAAATACTGAGGTTTCTACTTTCATCTTACTATTCTCTGCCCTAATGACACACACTCAAGTCGGCACCCACTCCAATGATTCTTTCCCACAGCTCCCTCTTTGATTCTGTACTTATCACAACCTAAAATGATGCAGCTTATTCCATTCCATACTTTCAGTATGATTCCGTCACAGCACACTAGGATAAAAGTTTGATGAAAGCAGGATGCATGCCTGATGTTTTCACTCCTCTAATCTCATAATCTAGGAAATAACAGGCACACAGTGTATATCATTTGCTGACTGAAACAACAAATAAAGTGGGAACTATATCCATATAACATCACTATTCTAGGCTCCTTATAAAATTCCACTTCAGACTGCTTTACTGAGGCTCCATAAAAAGGGTATTATTTTACTTCACAGATGAGAAACTAGCACTCAAAAAAATTGTGTGACTTGATTGAAGGAAGACAGAATAAAGGTGATACTTACAACATGAACTTAGTTTTTTTTCTCAACATTTTCAATATTTTCTTTTTAGGTAACAGCAAATAATTCCGCCAATTATCTAGGCTTTAGGCTCCAAATCACCTACATTGTAAATATGTAAAATATTTAAATATTATGGTAATCTTGTATTGAAAATATAAGACTCAAACAAGACTAGATTCTTTTTTTTTTTTTTTTTTTGGTTTTTCGAGACAGGGTTTCTCTGTGTAGCTTTGCGCCTTTCCTGGGACTCACTTGGTAGCCCAGGCTGGCCTCGAACTCACAGAGATTCGCCTGGCTCTGCCTCCCGAGTGCTGGGATTAAAGGCGTGCGCCACCACCGCCCGGCAAGACTAGATTCTTAAAACAATGAGTTTGCCCCTTCTGTCAGACAGTTCCAATAAATAAGGAAAAAGACAGGTTAAATAACATCTGGACCTTTTTAAAAAGAAGTCTTATTTTTTAAGGAAAGTATGCTAAAAAATAAAGAGGATAATCCTAATATAGGGTGAAGAATAGTAAAAAGAGCTAAGAGAAACTAAGGTACTCCCAAATAGAGTGCTTATACCAAGGTCATGAGTCAGAAGGCTCATTGTGTTTAAGATACTGATTTTTTTTTTTTTTTTTTTTTGAGACAGGGTTTCTCTGTGTAGCTTTGCGTCTTTCCTGGAACTCACTTGGTAGCCCAGCTGGCCTCGAACTTACAGAGATCTGCCTGGCTCTAGATACTGATTCTTTTCAAAGTGATCTACAGATCTGATGGAGCCCTACTCAAAATCTCTATTGGCCTTTTATTCTCCCTTAAGACAGTTTCACTTCAGAGTCTTGTCTAGAATTTGCTATGTAGCCCTGGCTAGCCTCAAACTACTGCTCCTGTACCTTAGGCCTCCCCAATGGTGGGATTAAAGGCATGAGTCTCCATGCCTCATTTCTCATTTAGAATGAAAACTCATTCTAAAATTCATTAAATAGAAAGAATCTAGACTGGCAAAAAGAGTTTGGAAAAAGAATTAAAGTGAAGAACTAACACTGCATGACATCAACACTCATTATATTTATATTTAACACTAATTATAAAGTTTTAGTAACCACAATCATGAAGTACAGGAATCAAAACCAACAAACACTTCAGCTGGACAGAATAGAATCTGAAAACAGACACACACACACACACACACACACACACACACACACACAGAGACAACTGATTGTTGACAAATATGTAAAGGCAATTCAATGTAAACATGTCTGATTTCCAACAAATGACAATTGCCACTGTAACAATACTTATATTCCATGTTTTTCTATACACAAAATCAGCCCAAAATGTACCACTGACCTACATATAAGCCTAAAACCTTTGTGACCTTATACTAGGGAAAAAAAAATGGATATAACACTAAAAGCATAGTCCACAGAATCATAAACCGGTAACTAGATTTACCAACATTTTAAAACCTCTACTCTTCAAGAGACACTATCTGCTAAGAAATAATGGACTAGAGAAATGGCTGAGTGAGGAAGAGCAAGTACTGCTCTTCCAGACCACCGAGTTCAGTTCCCAGACCTTTGTTGGACAACTAACAACCACCTGTAACTTCAGCTCTAGGGAATTCAATGTCCACTTCTGTCCTCTACAGTCACCTGTGTGTGTGTTTGTGCATGGGTATACACAAATAGTTATACACACACAGGGATGGGGAGAATGAGTATGAAGACACAAATGACAGACTAACAAAAATATCTCTAAGTCAAATCTGCTCATGTACTCTTTACTTTTGAAAGTCAACAATTAGAAAAACACACAAGTCTATCAGCAGTTGAATGGATATACAAATTATTGCCAAACCCACAACAGAACACTACTTAGCAATAAAGGAGCAACCAATGATATATGAAAAAATACAGCATGAATAAATCTCAAAATAATCATGATGCATAAAGAAGTTAGCACAAAAGAAGAGAGTGTAGTTTATGCTAAGACATACAAATAAATGCAAAGTGAAAGAAAACAAAGAGTGGTTGCCTAGGAAATAGGCAAGGATTTAAATGACTACCAGAAAACGTGGGGGTGGGATATATTCAGTACCTTGACTCTGATGGTGGTTTCAGGGGAATAAACATGTCAAAGCTTATCAAATCTTTTGCTTTTCAATTCATGCAGTTACTGTATGTTTAAATGCTAATAAAGTTGTTTAAAGAAAAACATACCTAAAAAATGTGTGTGGCGGCTCATGTCTGTAACCCCAGCATTCAGGAGGCTAAGTAATAGGACTGCTACGAATTTGATGTCAGCCTAGGGTGTAGAGTGAGTTCTACAACAGCCTGGGCTATGCAGTGAGACCTTCTCTCTAAGTAAATAGGACTGCTATGAATTTGATGTCAGCCTAGGGTGTAGAGTGAGTTCTACAACAGCCTGGGCTATGCAGTGAGACCTTCTCTCAAACAAAATCAACAAACAATAGCACAAGAAAGAAAGACAAGACAGACTTGCCATAAGTATTAAGAAAATCGAATTACTTAAAATATAATCGTAGCAAAACTACAAATGAAGGACAGGTTAGTTCTCTGGACATGTTTACCAGATGCCGACTTACAGGACTGTTTCTCTCTTGAGTCAGTATTTTAAACATAAAAAACAGTCTTTAAATGGGGGAAGATAAATAAGAAAGGATGAAATAGAAAAAGGGGAAAAAAAAACAACCTGAAGCCCAAGACAGAAAGAAGACCATAAAAATGGAGTTCCTTTAGATCATATTTATAGAGTGTATTGGTTACTTTTCTCTTGCTGCGATAAAACACTACAACCACGGCATCTTTTAGAAGACAGGGTTTATTTTGGGCTTCCAGTTCCAGAGGGGTAAGAGTCCATCACCATAACAGAGAAGAAGCATGGAAGCGAGAACCAGGCATGGCAGAACAGCAAGAATGAACTGGGGACAGCAGGAGGCTTTTAAACCGTTAAGACTGCCCCAGTGACATATGTCCTTCAGCAAGGCTATATATAAACCTCCCCAAGACCATTACCAACTGCAGACCAAGTATCTGTTTGACCATATAGGGGAACATCTCATTCATACTACCAAGTAGATCAAGTAAAAAATATTGTAAGACATGAATGGCATGTACAGATTTGATCATTTGCAAGGAATAAGAAAGAAGCGCTGAGAATTTTCAGATTGAAATGAAACACAACAACTCGAGTAACTAGGAACTAGTTCCTTTTGGTATTCTATTTCCCCTGGTCATAGGTTTCCTAGTTTCTTTCCATTCCTGACTCCCGTCCTTAAACACAGGAGTTTTCCACATCCTTGTCTGCATTTAGTCTCACTCTGTGTCAGGGCTACAGGTCTCGCAGGGGCTGATGATTCCTTTTGAATGTGATGAATGTTTGAGGCCAAGACAATGTACGGTCACATAAAACTTCATGTCATTGTTCTAAAGGCTTGAAATACTCTAACAAAAAGTCGGGCATAATAGTAGTGGCACACATCTATAATCGCAGAATCCTAGCACTCAGGAGGCATAGACAGGTGTATCTCTATTAGGTTCAAGGTCAGTCTGGTCTATATAGCAAGTTCCAGGCCAGCCAAGGTTACATAGTGAGACCTGTCTCAAACCAAACCAAACCAAAAAACAACCTCTCCTGAAACCTAGCCAAGTGTTTTCTCCCTCACTTCTCACGTTAAGGAAACAAATTCTTTATATAAATCCAACCTAGTTTGTCTTTGAAAGATCAAATGCAAAACAAGGTGCACAGACAGCGACCACAATGGGAAATTTGAAAATCATGAGTAGGATTAGGACTTTAAAATTTTTAGACATACTGCATAAACAGTTCAACTGGATAGATTCCTACCTTATATAGTGAATTCTGACCTCAGGTTTATAAAGCAAGTGTTTAATAAGCATTTTGGATTAGTACATCCTGTTAAATAGTTGTTCTGATGGACTGGGTAGATGGCTCAGCAGTTAAGAGCACTTGCTGCTCTCCCACATCAGGGTTTGATTCCTAATGCCCACAAGGTATTTCATAACTGCCTGTGTAACTCTAATCCCAGGGTACCCTACACCCTCTCTTGTCTCTGCAAGCACTGCATACATGTGGTACATATACATACACGCAGATAGGCAAAATATACACACACACACAAAAACAAAATTTAAAAGACTAAAAAAACCTTGTTTTTCAAAGGTGATTTGAATGAGGGCATAGAAACATGTCTAATGATTTTTCAGGTTCTAAGAGGTTCTAACAGTGAGTTGCTGGTTTACACAAAATCAGTTGATATCTTCAGACAGTCAAATTGGAGGAAGCTTGATAAAGATAAATCTGGGTAGACTTTTATAATAATAATATATGAAATATCCTATACTTTCAAAGGATTAACTGGCAAGTAAAATAGAGAAAAATCAGATTAAATCAGCTCACATGATGAAGAGGCAACATTTTAGTTGACCATAAGCTCAACATGATCAAAGGGTAATACTGCTGCCAAAAAATGTAATGCAAATTTCAAGCTGCATTCATGCAAGAGCCAGATAATAGCTTCATTGTATTCTGTAATAAGTCATACCACATCTAAAGTAGTCAGTTCAGTTTTGGCCTCTGTATTTTAAGAGGTACAGTGACAAAGACTTTGTCATGAGTTCAGAAATGTGGATGGGGGAAGGTCGGTAAACTATGTCATGTCCATGAAGCTTGAAAATTGGGGACTCCCCCCCTTACCTTATTTTGGCCAAAAAAAAAAAAAAAAGACTCAAGTAGGATGTAATATTCATTTTCAAATACATAATCCCTATTTGTTAAAGACCAGTAAGTGAAAGTTAGAGCGGAATCAGTTCTCACTAAGATGTAACCACTACCATTCAGAAACCTAAAAGTAAGGAAGCACAGAACTGCTACTAAAGAGATGAAACCAGGTTGGATCCTATAAACCTAAGTCACTTCCCTATGTAACCAAACACTTGCGGCGCTGCAAAACTTCTAAACAGCACGGTTCTTTCCTCCTTAAACACAAACAAGAACAACAGCAGCACGAACAAGAACTGAGCTAAGAAGTGAACCACATAGTTGTCTGGCCTTACAAGCATGCAGAGACATGCTGTTGAAGGGAAACGAAATTTTAAGGCTAGATAACATTAAACACAAACTCAGTGTCTTGGATTTTACGGAGGAAATGGGTGGTTTAGTCAAAATTATATTTATTCTACAAGTGTTTTTTCCCTTAGTATGATCTAACATATATCACTGACAGAAAAGGTTGAAAATGGCCACTGGAAAAAAATGCTGACATTAAAAATTTATCAAACCACAAGACTCTATTAATGTAGTGACCAATTTGCATAAGCATTAAAATTTCTTATGATAAACTACTACACAGCATGTCACTGTCATTAAAAAGCTATCACTTGCTGATGTTTTTGTCTTCTTATACTATTCAAATTCCATCATCTTCCAGTTTCATTCTTAGCTTACAAATTCCTATATAATTTCTATATATTCAAGTCCACGGTTCAAGGTCATGAACAATACATAAAGTCCTGGGGTATCTCAGTATCCCAGCTCCTTATTTTCAACACACTCAGCTAGCACAAAATGTTAAATATTTTTAATTTGTATCCAAAATGTGAATATTTATCAGAATATCACAGAATGCAGTCTTGACAAACTATTAAAGCCTTACCTGTTTTTTTTCACTTCAAGTACAAATCCTTTAAAATTTTTCTTTCAAAACTCAGTTGCCTCACTTGTAAAACTGAATGTGCCTATATTTTTTTTTTTCTGGAACAAATAAAACTCCAAGTCAAAACAAACAAAAATTTGAAAAGCTACTTATTTACTCTCTACTACCTTATGAAAGTTTAGGACTTAGGAAAGTTAGGACTCACTCAAGCTTGTTTAAGTACTTGTCACTGCAAATACCAGCACTAAGAAGAGGAAGTGGACACTAATTTCCAAAATTATTTGTAACTGATACCAGCTAAGAAAGAGAAAATCAGTTTTTTCCAATGGAGTGCCACTGGGTATGTCAGCTACACTCCAGGGAAGGGCTCATGCCCAGGAGGAGTTGACCAACACAACACAGACAGAGTCCATGGTTTTGTTTTCAATTTATTTTTATTTTTTGGTTTTTCAAGACAAGGTTCCTTTGTGTAACAGCCCTAGCTGTCCTGGAACTGGCTCTGTACACCAGGATGGCCTGGAACTCACTGAGATCCACTTGCCTCTGCCTCCTGGGTGCTGGATTAAAGGCAGGTGCCAACACCGCCCGGCTGTTTTGTTATTCTCTTACTGATTTTCTTTGCTTTCAGTTTGTCTGTTTTGATTTGTTTTTCTTGCTTTTTTTTTTTTTTTTTTTTTTTTTTGAGAATGAGAAAGAAAAAACACAAAGTTAGGTGGGAGGATCTGAGAGGAGTAGGGGGAGGGGAGGAAATAGAATCAAAATATATTGTATGAAAAAAATTATAATTAGCAAAACTACTTGCACTGGATTCCTAAACTCACAACTTTTTTCCACCCTTTCTATGGGTTCTACAAATAACTACACAGGTCAGGCTGCAGAAATCAGGACAACATAGTTTCAAATCCTCTAGGCCAATCCATCTAACAAGAATAATCTATAGTCCACTCAAGAGGAGAAAAATGAGTCAGTGAAGAGCTTTGTATTGGATATGCTAAAACAGGGGTCTGTTTAAAGACAGGGTAATGGCAGTAGTATGTCCTCCTGCACACATACATCTTATTTTCAAGGAGTACGTTCCAAGACTCTGAGTGGATACTTACAAAAAATACTGCATCTTATATATACTATGTTGTCCTCTCTGCATACATACCAATGATGTTTAATTTACAGATCAGGGACAGTACAGATTAATGGTAAAAACTAATAATATAATTATAGCAATACTTGATAATACAATTTACATGAAGGCAGTCTCACAAAGTATCTTTTTGTGCTGTACTATTCTTTTTATCTTGTGATATGCAATCACAATGACTATATAACAATATGGAGTAAGTGACATGCCCAGCTAAGTACTGCAATAGTAGACAGGTGACTGGACAGCCAGCCATACTGTAGTAGGTAGCAGATAGAGCACAGATACATTGGCTGGATAAAAGGATAATTCACACCCTGCTTAGGACAGTGTAAGACTTTATTATGCTACAGAATAGCATATAACTTAAAACGTATGGATTTTCTATTTCTGGAATTTTCAATTTAATATTTTCAGACTACAGTTAACTGGGAAACTAAAAGTAAAACCCTGAATGGGGAACTGCTACAAAATGTATATATGTAGTTAACTTGTATGGAGTATTTTTTTATGACACATTAACTTGCAATAATTCATACATACTCTCCACAAATAAAGTTAATAGCCTTATCTTCATTTTACAATTGAGAAAAAGGAAGCACAGAATGATCAAATAACTTGCCCATATTGCATAGCTAATGATAGGTAGAGGGAAGACTTGAATATTTAGATGGATTGCTTCAGGGCCCCTTTTTAACCTTTATGAGTGTGGATATTATATACCTTGACACTTGAATTCCCTTTTGAGCCTGTTAGCTTTAATCACATATGAAGAACTACTTCACAGGCAGCTAAAGCAGTATAGAATTATTAAAGTGCTTTCACAATCAAATTTTAAGATAAGATGACTGTATCTAGGACATCTCAGAAACCTCTAATACTTAATCAAATCTACTTTTCCAAATAATATATCTCTTGGCTTTATTATACTTTGTAAGTACAAGTAAGTGCCTTTTTTATGTTTAGCATAATGCCTGACACTTGCTAACTCCTTTGCACAGCCTCAATATTGGGATATTTTATTCACATGAGTATACATTAAAGCAATTCCACTACCATCAAATTCTGAACATAATCATTCAATAGATATCTGAATACTGAATGAACACAAAGCAGTATGGAGACAAGGTATAAAGAATTGCCTGTGCTCTCAAGAGGTCATAGTTATAAAATAATGTAAGATTTTTCTAGAAATATATACAAAATTCCAAAGGATTAGAGAACTCTCTGGCTAATGCTGAATGGTGGCAATCTGGTGTGCAAAGGCATAGGTGCTTTTTTCCCCCTTCAGAGAGCAGAAAACAATTTATGTAGGACTAGAATGCAGAGTTTACATGGAAAGGAAGCAAGAGCGACTAAGGGATGAAGAGTGATTTAAACAGGAGCTGGGTAAAGAAAAGTCTTATTAACAGTGAAAACAACAATAATAAATAAGATCACATTATAATGAGATGTAGCAGGAGAGTGGTTAGATCAAACTTGGGAACAACAGTGGTTATCACTTTTAAAAAGCAGAATCCGGGCTGGAGAGATGGCTCAGAGGTTAAGAGCACTGACTGTTCTTCCAGAGGTCCTGAGTTCAATTCCCAGCACCCACATGGTGGCTCACAACCATCTGTAATGAGATCTGGCACCCTCTTCTGTATACATAATAAATAAATAAATCTTAAAAAAAAAAAAAAAAGCAGAATCCAGGTCTCAAATGGAATCTCATACAAACTTCCACACTTAAAATTAATCAAAAATAAGCCGGGCAGTGGTGGCACACACCTTTAATCCCAGCACTTGGAGGCAGAGTGAGGCAGATCTCTGTGAATTCAAGGCCAGCCTGGTCTACAGAGTGACTTCCAGGAAAGGCGCCAAAGCTACACAGAGAAACCCTGTCTCAAAAAAACAAAATAAATAAATAAATAAATAAATAAAAATCAAGAATAGAAATGCACTGGTTGGATTAAAGAATACATTCTAAAGCACAGTGTAAAAACCAGTTTTAGAAGACAGAAACAAAACAAAAAGCAGAGCAAATATCTAGGTCTCTTTATTTCACGCCTTTCATGAAGTCTAACTTCTTAGGTGCCAAGATTCATTCTGGTGGTTTTTCATTAATTACAGAACTAGGTATATACAGAATATGCAATATTGTATCTTTAAGATTAATGACAAAATTTATAATATACAAAAGGAAAATAAAGATTAGTCTCAAACTTTTTATAAGTACTTTTCTTTTTCACTTGAGTGAACATTACAATTTAAATGATGACAGTTTCTAACCTCAAAATGAGAGTTCATAGTTGGGGAAATACCAGTGTTTTTAAAGCCACAAAACTGGTACACTGCTGGAGCATAGAGAATCTGATAACAGTTATTAAGTTCTTTTCAAGATTAGTCAACTTGAGATTTTTAAACAACAATTTTATGTCTAAACACCTACAGCTTAAGCATTTATTCTTCCAATTCTAAATGTGATCAGTAAAAAACAACCACCAGTCAATGACATGAAAAATAAATGCTTCCTATTTTCTTATAACCCCTATGCTCCATCAATAACATTTAGAACTGGCTGAAGATATCCTATGTCTAACAAGTCACCATTATTTACTCTACAGTAAGGAAGGCTCTAGGTTACAGTCCCAGAGAAAAGATATACACTGGTTCATTTAACGTTTTATATCAAAGCACTTAAAACTCATTGGGACAACCTAATATAGTTCCTACCAACGTTCTCTCTCCCTTTGACTTCCCACATTCCCAGTACTAACATTTGTGGGGAACATAAGTAAACAGTCTAAGATTTTTTTAAAGAATCACATACTTTATAAATAATAAGCTAAAACCAAACATTAAAAAACAATGTTTAACATATAATAAGAATTACAGAACAAGCCTACAATTAATAATTTTTTCCTTCAGATAATCTGGACTACTGGAGCATGTGTTAAAAGTTCTTTTGGAGTATGTGACTAGTAGCTACTATCAACAGCTATTGAAAGAAGACAGAGAAGCACAGGGAATCAATTAAATCCTTCAGTACATCATCTGGTCAACGTTTCCAATTATTACTATATTATACAACAATATAATTTCTGAACTGTTACATTTTCTGTATACTACAAAGAAACTACAAAATTCTGTGTAGCAGACTGGCACACAGGTTTTATTACACATTTTATGCTTAGGAAGTCTAGCAAGTATTACTCAAATATCTTAGTTTACATAACTTACACACACAGACACACAGAGACAGAGAGACATATATACATACCCTTAATCAGAAACAATATAAATATTATCATAAGAAAAATATTTTAGCATCGACTAACTAGATCATTTCCAGGCACACTCCAGGCTCCCTAAATGCACATGCACACGCACGCACGCACACACACACACAAAAAAGAAAAGAAAATGATTTCATTATAAATTTATTTGGGACAAAGATAACTTTGTACATAATAGCAAAAAGAAGTTACCTTACATGTTCCAATAAATTACCCATTGTAGGCAAATAGCTTAATAAATTATTCTTTTCCACTTCCTTCAAATATAAAAGTCTAAGGACTAACATCATCATTAAGGACAAAATAATTTGCTCTCTTAGAGAAGTTTCTGTTTATGAATCAAACTAAAAGCATATTTTGAAAATAGTACCACAGAACCAGAATACAAAAATCCCTCACACGTAGAATAAAAACAAGGTGATACTGGCTTCACACACTAAATATTCGACTACGTTTCACAGAAAAACTTCTATCCCTTTAAGCTCAAGTTTTTGGGGTCCTTTTGAAAACGATTCCAAAGACAAAATTTATCTGAAGTTTGTGGAACTTGCAATAACCTTTCAATTTAGAGTATCTTCTAAATAAACTATATTAATACTTAAAACTGAAGTCATCTTCCAGAGGGAATGACTGGGAGAAAATAAAGACGACAGCTGCTTTTTTAAAATTAACTTTCACTGACAGTATAGACAGGGTGACCTGATGAGTGGAGTTTGGAAATATAAACATTTAAGAGTGAAAGAAAACTGTTAGAAAGAAAACATGACTTACACAATCACTCATGACAACATCGCTGAATTGTAACATTTCTGTAGAGCATAAAGAAATTAAAAATTCTCTATCGTGGATTGGCCCATAAGTTTTATAAAACATTTTATGCTTAGGAAGTCTAGCAACTGTTATTCAACTATTTGAGTTTACATGAATTGTTCTGAACCTTTGATTATATTTTCCAGAAAAACCACACTGGGAAACTGAAAAATTATGTGACATTTTAAAAGTGACACTGAATTAAATGATTCATTTGAGAACATAAATCAGTCTTAATTTTCAATTAAAATTTCTAATCATTACTGATATTCTCACACATCATGGCACTTTATTTTTAGATGAAGCAATATTCTTACTTTATTTGCTTGTATTAAAAAAATCATGTTCTCCCTAACCCTAAATCCAATGTAATATTTTACTTATGTTCTGAAATTAATGATCTGTATTTATAAAACAACAACAACAACAACAATGGTATATCATTCAAGCTGTTCCTTCAACTTTATAATACTCAAGTATGCTAAGAGGGCTGAAACTGTGCCCAGTATCCCAAAGGTGAGCTGTGGATTCAAATGCAGCATTAAAATAATTTACTTTCTGATGCACATACAGAAACGAGACCCTGAGTGCTCTTAAAGCATTTCTACATTTAGTATACGCCTATGCTTAGTTCACCCTTCAATTCCCTTCTAATAAGAGTGCTCTAACACGGCAGAGTGAAGAGGGGTCCACGCCAGCACGCACAGTCTAAGGTAAACTGAACTGTATGAGTTATCTTCAGGGAAGTTTATGGCTACTTCCTCTTCTTGCTGCTTTTCCCAACATAACGTCTGAGCTAACCTGAAAGTCAAATCTAGCTAGATTAGTTCTTTTTAAAAATGTTTACATAACCGGCCGGGCGGTGGTGGCGCACGCCTTTAATCCCAGCACTCGGGAGGCAGAGCCAGGCGGATCTCTGTGAGTTCGAGGCCAGCCTGGGCTACCAAGTGAGTTCCAGGACAGGCGCAAAGCTACACAGAGAAACCCTGTCTCGAAAAACCAAAAAAAAAAAGTTTACATAACCAAAGCAAAACGGTATCAGAATTGAACTCCCCATGTTATTGCAACCCTCCTCTTGCAAAGCTAAATCAATGCAAGGCACTAATACAAAGGAAAAAAGGAAGAAGGAAGAAAGAAAGAAATGCATTCCCTAAAAATTTCAAAATGGCTTAGGAAAATCAAGCCTCTAATTCTGAAGATCTGCACCCAGGGGAAATGTCAAGGTTACAATTTTTACTGTGTGTGGACCTTCAACCAAATCTATTTATTTTGACTTTGCCGATGTCTGGGTGTAACTACTGGTTGGCCTATGCTGCAGGACCCAGCTCCTAGTCAGTCTGACAACAAGGCACTGACAGGAACTACCTTCGCTGGGATTCTTGTCAAACCCTGGTTAAAAGTTTACTCAATGGTGAAACCTTTAACTAGGTTTCAATGTACTCCTTAAATGGTACAGCATAAGTCAGATGACAAATTTTCCACTCATTAATTCATGTACGAAAATATGGGACAATGAATTGAACTCTGTCCCCAGGTAATTTGGGACAGCCACAATTCAAGGAAACATCCATAAGCCCCTACCGATGCCAAAAGTGTCTTACTAAATTGTACATCAAACAAATTTCATAAGTCAAACCACGTTTATTAAGTACTATTTAAAAGATTCAAATGTATCCTGTTCTGTAAAATTTTCATTGAACTAACCACTAATTAACTTGTTTTGTAACTTTAAACTTTAAAATATCAAATTTCTTAAAGTGGAGGACAGCGGCTCTCCTTAGCCAAAACAAAACAGAAAATAAACAAAAGCCCACCTCATTCCAACATTACTATTTTTCTATTTCCCCTCAAGCAAGCTCTAAAAATGTTAGCCTCCAAACCTGTGCAGCTCCTGTGTAGTAGAATATGGAAGCAACACTAGCAAATCTGAAAAATAATTGATTTTAAAATACAAAACATAAACGCATTTTATAACAAGGGTCAACAAATTACTTTACTTTTGGCATTGTTCATAATAAACACTCTATAAGATGATTTTTAAAAATGGAGACATGAAGCCAGGTGGTGGTAGTGCAATGCCTTTAATCCCAGGACTTGGGAGGCAGCGGTAGGAGGATCCCAATGAGTTCGAGGCCAGTCTGGTCTACAAATCGAGTTCCAGGACAGCCAGGGCTATTACACAGAGAAACCCTGTCTCAAAAAAGAAGAAAAAAAAAATGGAAACATGAATATCTCAAGTTACTTCCCCATGAGTCCTTATCACGTGGACTAAAATGCCTAAGAACTGTTTAATTTCATAAACACATGACCTCTGTGATGTCAGCAAGGTCAACAAACCTACGAGAGGGGGGTTATGCTGAGTTAAGTGCTGATTTGCCCATTTCTAGCTACAGTTTCCTTTAAGAAAAGGCAGGAAAAACAGACAAAATTATCTATCACAGTAACTGTTTTAAGGTGTTGTAATGAGTAACAATCCAACTATAAGATACACGTCAGTAATGGCCAGTGGAAGCAAGATCAAGAACAGGTACAAAAGTGACTGCTTAGGAAGAAGGAACAAGGATCAACTAAAGCTTCCCTTCCATCTCACTGAGAACTCCAGTGCTGGGCTCCAGGCCACAGGGACTCAATTTCAGAGTGAGTGTTCTCGGCTGCGAGAACTTTTTCAAAGTGATAAATAATCAAATATCCAGAATCAACAGGGAAAGTAGTCATGCATCAGAAACGCCCAGGGTGAGACAAGCTCGGATTTACTAAGCCTTCCAATTGACATCAAATACAGATTGCTCGGGTGTCCTTGGAGCGTTTCTGCACTATCATCCATTACACCTCTCACAAACCAGGGAGTCTTCCTGGATTAGATTTAAATTTTAACACACTTGGCACCTGGTTTAGACTGGTTTATGCCGTGGGGGAAGAGGGATCTCTCTCATTCTGAATACACTACACTGGAAATTTCCAAACTTCCAAATAAAGACACAGCAGGTCCGAGCGGTACCTGGTAATCTCAAAGTGATTTCGAGGAGAGCAGTTCACGGAGACAATTCACTTTAATGTCTGACAAGGAGGCAGGATCCATGCGCATATTATGATCCTGCTAAACTAAAAAGAAAAACTCCAGGTTAGCGACCGACAGTCCGCAAAGACCTGGGCTGGAACATTCTGCGGAGTTTCTCCGAGGGAAGCTGTACACTGCTGGGTGGCACTGGGTCAACGTGATTACTTAACCTTGCCAGCCAAAACTTTTAACTCCGCTTTGACCAGCACCAAAGCGTCTAACCAACGACTGCTTCTAGAGCACATCAAGTACGTCGGTGTCCTTCGAGTTTTCCTCCCGTGGACGTGGAGACTGACACCTGAAACTTCACACACAAACGCTACCCGTCTTTTCGGGGCTTTTGCATTTATTTTTAAAGTGCCACCGGCACGAATCAGTGGTCGGAGTGCGAGAGTGCGAGATTAACCTATTTCCTGCACACACAGGAAAAGAACGCATGACAATTCAAGCAGTTCCCTGTCTTCCAAGTAACTTTTTGGTAACCATTCGCCCTAAAATAACCAGAAGAAACAAACACTGAGCACTGGTCTGACAACGAGCAGCAGGCACGCCGGGTCCCCCCCCTAGGCGGGGTTCCTGGGTCTCGGTCCCGGTCCAGCCCTGAGCTGCGCCCCCCCCCCCCCCCCAGCCCCGTGTCCCGGCTGCGCGCGACTTTGGCGGGGAAAGAAGAAATGCACTTCGCCGGGCCGGAGGGGCGGGCGGGTTCGGCGAGGGCCAGAGTTTCCGAAGTGTCCCGAGCCCTTCCCGGGGCTTCGGCGACTCCCGGCTGTGACCGCCCGGGGGGCCCACCTGCCCCAGGGCCGCGGGGCCGAGCCGCTGCCGAGCCCCAGGGGCGGCGCCGCCCCCCGCCGGCCGAGCGCCTGTCAGCCGCGCCGCCGAGGCCGCGCCTCGCCCCGCACGCGCCCGGGGGGCCCCGCCGCACTCACCTGGCCGCTCGCACCGACCGGCCGCGCGAGGCCGGAGACGCGCGACGCGAGGCCGCCGCCCGTCGCCGGCCCGCCCGCCCGCTCGCTCGCCCGCGGAGTCCACCTCCCGCCCGCGCGCGCCCTGCGCCCGTCGCGCGCCCGGAGCTGCCTGGGAGGTGGTGGTGGTGGTGGTGGGGGGGGTGTTCCGCGAGCACGCGCGGGCGAGGGGCGCGGGCGGCGGCCGCGGGGGAAGCCGGCTCGGCCGCGTCCGTCAGTCATGGCGCGCGGCGCGGCGCGGCGCGGCGCGGCGGCCGCTCGCTCGCTGCGTTCTCTCCGTTCGCTCGCCTTTAGTTTGACCTTTCCCTCCAGTGTGTCGGAGGAGAGCGGCCGTGCGCGCGCGTGTGCATGGCTCGGGGGGGGGTGCGCGCGCGCGCGCGCGTGTGGGAAGGGGCCGGGTTCGTTCCCCGACGCCTGACGTCACTACCATGGCAACGGCAGCCTCCACCCCTCTCTTCCCGCTTCCTGTACCCGCCCCTTTCGGCACGTTAGGAGTTGGAGAGCTCACGTGCTCACTGAGCGCGCGTGCGCACGCACCCCCCCCCCCCCCCCCCCGGCGTGCAGCGCTGGGTGGTAACTGGGTGGCCTGGAAACTCCTCCTTCTCCTCGCCGCCAATTGGGCCAATCCGGAGAGGAGGCTCGAGGGGCGGGCGCACTTGGTTGCTAGGCTGTGTGAAAAATCTCCCGAGGTAGCGCGAAAACGCTCCCTCAGTCACTGCGCATGCCTGGGGGAAGGGGGCGTGTGAGCCGGAGTTGGGCGAGGTAGAGGAGGAGGTTTAGATAGTTATGAGGAAGAGGCTGGAATTCCATCCACCTTAGGACAGGTCAATGGGTGTGGAACTGGGACCACGTGGCTGCCTTCGAGTCATCTGTTCCATCTCCCCGTGTGACCGTGGGCTTGCAAGTTAAACACTCTGAACCGAATGTCCCTGCTAAAATGGGATACTAGGAAAATATGTCACACGATTAAGACTAAAAGCATTTGCGAAATGACTCACCTGGTGCCTCGTCAACACTAAACATCTGGCTGCTATTATGAAGTGCATGACCTAAGAATTTTGCCAGTGGGAACAAGGGTTTTTTTGAGACAGGGTCTCACTATGTAGCCTTCTCTGTCTTGGACCTTGCAATGTAGAGCAGGCTAGCCTAGAACTGAGAGCTGTGCCTGCTGGGATTAAAAGCATGTGCCACCTTCCCCAGAGCGATGTGGGACTCCTAATAAGATGTTAAATGACTTTGAAGGTCAGTTACTGTCAGAGATGGCCTTCAAGTTCAAGGGTAGCTTCTGAGGCCCCCTTTTAAGGCAGCGGAGAATGAAACATTGCATTCCTGAGAACTAGCCTCCCGGTTTTAAAATCTTCCCTTGTGACTGTGGGGTTACTTCTTAATCTCACCTCTCCTCTTTCCCGAAGAGATTTACAATTCAGAATGTAAGGGCTGGACAGCTAAAGATTACTTTGTAGGGACTGGGGGTTACTTCTGTAGCATCCACGGAGTCAACAAAATTGTCCTTTCCTCCGTTTCCTCAAAGTGTGTAAATTTCTTTAAAGGTGCTGCTCAAAGGTCTAGGTATATGAAGAAAAGATAATTCAGTTAACCAATATTTTCTAGTGGTCAGGTGGGCAAGAAGGCCTTCCCATCCTGCAAGCATCCAATGACCTGATCTGGGAAAGGCAGACTCCTTAGAATTCAGACAGGTTGGTTACTTCCTCAGTCCTCAAACCTCGGATTCAAACCCTTTAAGTTACCCCTTAATCACGGTCTGCCTCCTAGCGTCTTTTGGCTATCGCGGTACCATTTCTACCGTTGCTGTTTCTGCCTTTTAACCCCAAACCTAAACCTGGCCTTAATAGAGGGCATCACCCAAGCTCCTTAGATACACTCTGGAGTTTTCCACTCTCTTCTAAGAGTAGTAGTATTTATGTGCCCTTTCCAAATTCCCAAAAGGTTGCCCGAATTACTCAGTTGGAATGCATCAGTCCTTTTTTCCAGAGCAGTTCTCTTTGGACACAGTTGCTCACAGACTGCATATTCTGCTACCTGCAAAAGGCCACTGTGAACATCCATGCGTGGTTCAGTATATCACTTAATACTCATTTATTTAAACTTATGTATTTGCCTTCTTCCTCCGTCTATAAAACTGTAACAGAAGGAAACATGTCCAGCCCAACTTGGCTATATCCTGCCTGTTCCTCATACCACACACAGAGCCACTCAAGCAGCTACCTAGCAAATGACTGGCTAGGCTCTCTGCCTATAAGATTCTTAGAAGCAGACTTTACCAAAACCAATGACAAGTTAAGATGCCCAATAAGTCTTGGACTACTCTCAAAAGTAACAGATATTTCAAGGTTACGCCCCTGACGTAGAATAAAGTTCTGGCAGTAGCATAAATTACTGGGCAGAACAAGAAATAAAGGGACTAGTGAGGATTAGCTGCTTCTGGAGCCTGAGGTTTTCAGGTGTTGTTAACGATGGGATAACCAATAGGCAACAAGCCCAAGGTCTGTCAATGATGTTCCTCTCTGGAAAGAGAGAACTTACATGGGAAATGCCCATGTCAATCAGAGTCTATTGTTGGACCAGAAGCACCTGGCCCTGCATCTGATTTGGCACAGTTATCTGAAGCCCAATGACATTCTTATGTCTACTATTGTGATCCTTTGCGATGCTGTTTAATCTTGTGAATAAATCCTCCCTAAACTGAGTCCTCTGACTGCTCACTGTGCTCTCGGAACTGCCAAGCACACAACAGCATAGCCTCAGAGTCATTGTCAGTTTCTCCTATATCCATCTATATCCATTCTGTCCTTTGTATCTGCTAAAAGTATTCCTTTCTGTGGTAGAGGTCAACCATGAACTGTTCATCCCAGTCAGTTTTCACTGTCATGGTATGAGCCTTCTTCCTTTTTTGTAGACTTTTCCCAAACCTTCTAACTGGTCATTTTGTCTTGCCTTGGGACCATCCAGTCCCAATGTGTGCTTATACACTAGACTCCAAAGACCATTCTGAAAGCTTAAAACAGTACATCTTATCAGCTAGCTTAAAAGTCCTCAGGGTTCCTACTCACTGGCCAAACTTCTTGTGTGGTTTTTGAGGCAGTTTTTCTCAGCCATGTCTTTCACTCCTTCTGCAAGGCTTGTTTAGTTTTGTCTATGCTAAAAGTGTTCCTCTCCTCTGTATCATGTTCTTTGCAAAAAGGTCCACCTACCTAGGATTCTCTGCTCTGGTCCCTCTACCATGGTAATCTTATCTGTGACTTTGAAGTTTGTGAGAATTGCCCATGTGGTGTCCCTCTGGGGTTACTTCTTTTGTAAACACCTTGAATATTTTTAGGTCTTTTCTTCTCAGAATATGAGAACCTAGAGCTCATGAGCCTTGGCTCACCTCGTTCATGTAATGTATGTACCTCTGGCACCAACTGACTACCTGGTACATAATAGATATTTCATAATTGTATATTGAATAAATTAATGTATTGAGCCCTGTACTGCTAGACAACCAGGAAGATGGAATGTCAACTGAAAGATTACGTGCATCAAATTGTCATGTGGTCATGTGGTCATGTGGGGCATTTTCTTGATTAATGATTAATATGAGAGGGCCCAGCCCACTGTGGATAGTTCCACCCTTGGGCAGGTGGTTGTATAAGAAAGCAAGCTGGAACAAGATATAAGAAGCAGTTTCATAGGCAGTGTTCCTCCGTGGTTCCTGCTTTTGCTGTTTCTTGAGTTTCTGCCCTAACATCTGCAGTGATGGACTTCATGTGGAAGTATAAGATGAAATAAACCCTTTTCTCCTCCAGGTTGCTTGGTTCAATGTTTGATCACAGTAACAGAGATGCAAACTAGGTTAAGCTTTATTAAGGGGGAAAAACAAAAACAAAAATTATTGTACTTATTCAATTCTTCACCAAGCTATGTCTGGTATTATATGAGTGATCAATAGGTAATACATGAATGAAAGTGTTAGAATTAAGTACTATAAGCCTGCCATGTATCAGAGAGTATCTTAGGGTTTTATTGCTGTGACTAGATGCTATGACCACAGCAGCTCTTATAGAGGAAAACATTTAATTGAGGTGGCTCACAGTTCAGAAGTTTAGTCCATTATGGCCATGACAGGAAGGATGGTGGCATACAGGCAGACACGGTGAGAGTTCTGCATCCAGATCTACAGGCAGCAGGAAGAAAGAGCAGACACTGGGCCTGGCTTGAGTTTCTGAAATCTCAAAGCACATCCCTAGTGACACACTTCCTCCAACAAGGCTATACCTGCTAATAGTGCCATTCTCTATGGGCCTATGAGGGCTATTTTCATTCAAACCACCACAGGGAGTAAACAGTTCTATGGGCTAGCTCAGTCTCCAACAGCCTTTTGCAGTAGGCAATGCTATCCTTATTCTGCAGACAGGGAAATCAATGAGAGTGGAAAGTGACTGGGCCATAGTCATGCTTGATTGTGGGAGAGCAGGATTTGATTCTGGAAACAGGTGGTGCATTGTCGCTGCCCTCCTGTACAGCACTGGTGGTGGTAATGAGGACCATGTTCCCATTTCCTCTTTCTCTTGACTGTTTTGTCACAACCAAAAGCTTTCTCCGTTTTGTTAGAGAAATTCCTGCTCTCCTGCCAACATGAAGAGAAGTGATTGCTTTACACACGATGAATATGTGCAAGTCAAACCAAATGCCTTCTCTCTTTAGAGTCATTTATCTGTAATTGGGTTTAAATTACAGTTTTAAGGCCAGGCATGGAGGTGCATGCCTTTAATCCCAGCACTTAGGAGATAGAAGTAGGCAGATCTCTGTGAGTTTGGGGCCAGCCAGGGCTATGTAATGAAACCCTGTCTTAATAAGTAAAATTACAAAGTTTTAGAAAAATAGATGCTGAGCGTGTAAGGGTCTGAAGGACCCAGCTAATTAAGTCCCCTACCCCTTGACTCTTTTCCTTTCTTCCTTTTATTTTTCCTTGTGTCTCCCCACCCCTTCCCTCCTTCTTTTTTAACCCTTTCCCACTTTTTATCACAGGCTATGAAAACATTTTCCAATTCACAATATTGCTACTTACCAGAGAGAGAGAGCTGACTTATGTCTTGGTATTTAAAAGGCAGCTCAGAAAAAGTTAGGTATTAAAGCTGCTGTATGTGTGTTTACCTCATTAGAAAGAAAGAACATTTGGTTCCTGTCTTGAGGGACTCTCTTGCTTCAAGATTGCTGAGAGGATGGTGGAGTCTGCCTGGGCTGCAGCAAGGTCTAAGCATCCCCTTGACTGGAGGGCACTCTCCCCTGTGGGAACCCTTAACCTCTTTGCCATAGCAGGAACTTGAATGGTGACATGGTTGGATGCAGTGCTGGAGACCTGGTGAAATGAGGACCCACATCTGCCTAGTTAGCCAGTCAGTTCATTCTGTCCAGTTTATGGCCCTTGTGAATCAGCTCTTCAGGCCCCCCGTCCCTTTAGATGGATGTAAATAAGGCAGTGATATGCATGGTAGAACACCAAGGCAGCAATTTGCATGAACAATATCCTTAGGGTTATACTTGTATTCCACCTTAATAACATATGTAGTAGGGCTATGTCTCTCCAGTTTAGCAATTTAAATGATTATTCATCGATGATAAGAACATTTACACAATACCCACTAATTATCCCCCTTGCAAACACCAAATGGACTTTATTGCACAAACTGCTATCTAAAGACATGTGCCTATTTCAAGGTGCTTATTAGATTGATGTCATTATCATTAATTTGTTTATTCTGTAAAACAGAAGTTGGGCATCTGCTAAATTTAGACATAGTACAAGATAACAAATGTATTGAACACCAATTACACATCATAGAAAAACTATTTAACTGATTCATTCAAAAACTTTCCCTTTTATGCCATGTTGTAATAATATAAAAATGTTTTTGCAGATCCTCTTTATTTCAGTGACATCTAGTAAACCCTGAGGGTGACATTTGGTTCATCTGTTTCAAACAATCCAATCTGGAAGGGTGCACTAGTGAATATAAAGTTTTAATGTAATGCTATTTTTTCCTACCTGTATCAAAAGAGGTGTCAGGAAGGTAATTTGGCTTGCCGAAGGGTCTCCTGGGAACACTGGGACAAACAATCCTTATTGGAGGAATCTAGCAACCCATTATTCAAGGAAGAGAGGGCCATCAGGCTTGGATCCCCAAGGATCCTTGGAGCTGTGGGGAAGCTGTTCTCCAACCAGAGTCTAGATTTGGACTGTTATGTAAGCAAGAAATCACTGAAAATATCTGGATTTGTTGTTCCTGCTGTTGTTATAATAGCAAGCCTCCCTCCATGAATTAATGGGAAAGGGAAATAAATAGCCACATTTGCGCCCCAAGTGTGTGAAGATGCTCACACAAGAAATGGTAAGTCTTCACTTTGAGATAGCTAATTAAGTAAGCTTCTGCCTCCTTACTCATCGCTTTAAAGTCTTCCAAGTCTTTTGGTATGTGAGTATTACTTCTGAAAAATTATGGCAGTCTCTGAAGCTGATACATTCTTTGCAAAGGATGAGAGAGAGAGAGAGAGAGAGAGAGAGAGAGAGAGAGAGAGAGAGAGAGAGAGAGAGCGCGAGCGAGCTCTGAAGAACCAATATACCATATATGCTTTGAAGAGTCACCCACATCTAGAAAGAGACACACAACAGAGAAGCAGGCTACCAAGCCTGAGCAACTCTCAGTAATTTTTCAGTTATCACCATCAGTATTAATATATTCCCCATCATTATTTTCTAAGTCAAGATGCATAAATGGTCGGAAATTATGATCTTGTCTGTTCCTAACAACTCAGGAAGAACAAGTGACTTCCTCCAAGGAGCTGGTGGGCTCCCTTTTATGAGTGATCAACTTGTCGCTCTGTAATGTCTGTCTAGGACACTGTGAAGTGGGCAATGTTACATTGGGCACCTGTGTTTTCATGGCCTTCTGGGATCATCCACGAGCATAGAGGTGGCATGTCCTGATGTTTTTGACAGAAGCAGGAGAGATGTCTGTGGCATGGCTGAGTGGGCTTTCTTTTCTCCCTGGGAATGGAATGTAGGGTCTGCCCTACAGACATCTTAGCTGCTCTAAGCAGAGCCTTCAGTCTTTGTACTGGCCTTGTCACTGGAGCCAAGCTACAGATAATAGCTATAATGTACTAATGAATAGAGAGCAGTTTTGTTAACTGACAATAATGTCCATGCTTCCAGGGGAGCTGCCGAAGTTATCTTTTCCTATGCTTTTGAAGCCATAGCTTGCCATGTGCACTGATGCCATTGAATAAGGCCTTACTTACACTAATTTAAATAGTTCCTTGAGCACCTTTAGTCCTGTGCCCCAGTAATAATCATAACTCTAACCAGTGCCCTTAGCTGAGAATGGTGATGATTCTTTATGAGTAACTACCATATGTAAGGTACTTTGACCAATGTTTTATGTATGTCAGGTATTTAAGCTTCATGATGGCTTTGTGATGTAGGCTTAGGACCCCACCCTAAAGATGGGGAAACAAAAATTCAGAGCATGTAAGCAGCTTCCCCAGCATCTTCAGAGGAATGAATCTTATCCATGTAAAAAGCATCCTTGTGTCCTTTGACAATAGAACTTGAGTCTTGGGGCATGTGAGAGACGGTTCCAAATTCAGGAACATTTTAAGTAAGATTTTCATTGGAGAATTGCAAACATGGAAAAAATAGAGACATATTCTCATCAAGCAACTCCTACCAGGAATAATTTGGAATTAAAGGTCTTTGAACGATTCCTATGTTATTTTTGTTGGAGGGGAGCCAAGTTCTTAATAAGCATCTTGCTAAAAGAGGAACCTGGGGCTAAATCTTATTTATAGAGGCAAAAGATTATTTTTATTTCAACCTCACATCCTTACTCTCTGGTTGAATGTGCCAGTTTAGACAAAAGTAGCAAAGAACAGGAAGACTGAATTTGGACTGTTCAGTGTTCATCCCTGCTACACATACTCATCTCGAGCAAGAGGCAGATTTATGCTGAGTACAGTCTCCTCCCTTGCTGTCATCTGCAGCAAGACTGCAGGTGTGCTCCATAGTGGGTGGGGGGACAGGTACAGGCTAGTGTATGGTTTGTGAATGGCTAATTTAGAATTTGGTAGCATCACCAACGTGCTGTAATCTGTTCACACTGGTTCACCAGAGCTGACCACACATTTCTTCCCAATTTTGCGCCTAATCACACTGGCAACTGGAAATGGACCACAGTGGACACTGGTGAAGGCTGTATATCAGGACTGTTCTTCCCCAGAGAGGCAGTTATTAAATGTTTACTAGCACACTGCTGGGGAGATTATTGTCTCCAAAATATCTGCTCAACATCATTTTGGGTGGATTCCTCGCTGCTCCTCTCTGTGAGAAGGAGAAACCTTTTCACCCATTTTTACTAGTGTTGATATTGGGAATAACTTCGGTCCATGGAGCATAGCGAGAAGTATGCCTGTCATTTCCAAGCAGAGCATATTTGCCAGCTTTTTGTTACTACAAAAAATATCTGAGATAAGGAAGTTATATGGAGAAAGGGTTTATTTTTGTGTACTTTATTTTATAGTTCTTGAGGTTTCAGGATTGGATGACCCGGTGTTCTGGTCCTCTGGCAAACACAGCATACGGAGGAGTGTGCCGTAGAACAAACCTGTTCACCATATGAACCAAAGAACAAAGGAAGGAAGAGACCATGGAATGACAATGTCCTGTGAGGACACACCTCCTGTGACCTGAGACCCTCCCATGAAGCCTTGCACCCTAAAGATCCATTGCACCTCCCAGTAGCAGTCCCCGGGGCCCAGGGGCCTTTAGAGAACATTCAGCACCCAGATTATAGCACAGAAAAGTAAATGCCCGGGTTCCTCTCTTTTTCTGCCACCACATAGCATGATCCAGATCTGAAGGGAAGGAAAATGTTGGAAAATGACAGCCAATTTGTGAACAACAAGGAATAAGTCTTACTAGTAATAAGTTTTGGCTTCTTACTGCAGCATTCACTAGGCTAAACTGACCAAATCAGTAGTAGGGACTTAACTGAAGTGCCGCTGTGGTTATCTAAATTGTGTGGTGTTAATTCTGGAAGTCGGAATTAAAAAAAAAATGGCAATTTCCATTATGGAGTAGCAATCTACTTGATAACATTGTCAGCAGCCATCACTATAGAAACAGGCAATGTGTTAAATGAACTTTTGCCTCTAAGAGGTCATAAGATAGAATGTTACTCATATACCTGAGTTGCTATGGACTGCACACAATGAAGACTAGAAGAGAACTGAACTTGGGAAAGAAGGCTATTGTGAAGAGATCAAAGAGAAAACAGAGGGCCCAAGAATTTGAGGACTACAGCATGTAACTGATTCTGATTCCTAAACAGTAAAAGATAAATATGGGAAGGCCTTTTAAGGGACAAAGCCTGTAATTAATATTTCATCTCATGGCAAGGACCAGTAGTGGGTATGTCACTGTGTTCCAGTTTGCTTTCTATTGTTGTGATTAGCAGTAAGAAGCACTATGACCCAAAGCTACTTTGAGGAGGAAAGGGTTTATTTGGCTTGATGGACGTACAGCCCATCATTGAGGGAAGAAGGTAAAGCAGGAACTGAAACAGAGACCACAGAGGTTAGCTGCTTATGGGCTTGCTCTCAGGCCGACATCCAGGTCCTCTGAGCTTAGAATGTGGGACACTGTTACGAATGGAATCTGAAATGTCCCCCACAAGCTCATGTGTTAGTACATTTGGTTCCCAGCACTGCTGTTTGGGGGAGGTTATGAAGATTTTGGGACATGGGGTTTGGCTCACAGAAGTTAAGTTACTAGGAGTAGATCTTTAATGTTTACCAACCTTGGGTTTTAGGCTAGAGCTTTCTATTTCCTGATCTGCCAACATGTGAGAAATGGTGGCCATGAGCTAAGGAAGCAAACTACTCTACCATCTGATAGTGTGTGCTGAACAAAACTTTCCCTCACTTCAGTTGTTTCTACCAGGTCTGTGGTTGCAACAATGAGACAAACAACTAACATGAAGACTAAGGACCCAATCCGCCTGCAACCTGACATTTGGTCACATTTGATCACGTGAAGGAACAGCCATCTGTTCTGGAGGTTGCGTCTTGTGAGTGACTCCAGCTCAGGGAAAGTTCACTCACCACCACCAGAGAGGACAAGAGGCCATGTTGACATTGGAAAGAGAATCTGGGAGTCATGCTCTGTTTGCTCCCTTATGTTCTTAATGTTCCTCTGTTACAGATGTTTGGTGCTATTCATGTCTGAGCTTCTTGTCTTCACTCCAAACTGGGGACACCTTGCAGGCCACAACTGTATTTTGACCTCATCTATTTCCTCAGAACCTGAGATATATCAGTAGTCAGTAAATACTCAACAAATGTTCTCTTGAATCTGTAGAGATTTGGGGAAGTGAAAAGAAGGCTAGAAAATGAGGATGAGATATATCAATTAAGAACATTTCAGGTGAAGTCTACAAACCAGGATGAAGCTCAAACAATCTGACCCTGAGGGTTCTTTAGAGTAAAAACATTCATACAGCTGAGATAATTCTTTCTGTTTCTGGGGCAATGAGAGGCATAAGCTAAATATGAATAGCTTAGCCTGAGTCTTTGAACTTCAATCCCCCTCCTAATTTGAAAACTTTGGGATCTTTTTAAATACAATTTTTTAACACATGGGACAAATTGATAAATTTTTTAAAAGATGAGTCCAAACTCTTGGTTTGGTCTGTAAAGAACTTTTTGCCCTTCTTTCATATCATGGCTTTTAGGAGTTGATGATATATGGAGGCCTGTTTTGATTTTCAAGGTGTCAAAGCCAGATGCTTCTGGTTCAGAAAGTCTTTGAACTAGAGTCTTATCTTTGCCATGGAAGCTTGATAATAAACTGTGTGGTTGTAGATGGCGGTGTGCTTACATGTTCTGGTTTACCGTCTCTACATTTTTATACAAATTGAGTAATTGATTTCATGTCAAATTCTTTTGTAAACATATATACTATGCTATTCCAAGAATTGAAATAGCCAAGAAAGCCTAAGATATCAGAATTTTTACACTGTATGGAATGTTTGCAGATGTCCTTGGCTATTAGGGCATTGCTTGGCTATGCAAAGGAGGGCTACGTAAAGATTTTCTGACAGCCATCTTGTCTACCACATAGAAAAAGAATAAAACCCAGGAAAAGCAAAAGGGATGTAATCCTGCTGGACTTCTGGGAGCCCTCAGATGTAGTGTAAATGGAAGCAAGATGTAGTAGTTATTTCCGTTTTGTTATGACAAAAATATCTGACAACAGCAGGGAAAAGCATTTATTTTGACTTACAGTCTGAGGACACAGTCCATCACCAGGGCAAGTCTTAGAGGCAAAAGTGTGAGGAGGCTGGTTACAGTGTATCTACAATCTACAGTCAGGAATCAGAAAGGCATGTGTGTGTGTGTGTGTGTGTGTGTGTGTGTGTGTGTGTGTGTGTGAGAGAGAGAGAGAGAGAGAGAGAGAGAGAGAGAGAGACAGACAGACAGACAGACAGACACAGAGAGAGGGAGGGAGAGAGACAGAGACAGAGGGAGACAGAAAGACAGACACGGAAGGAGAGAAACAGACAGACAGACAGACAGACAGACACACACACACACACACACACACACACACACACACACAGAGCCTATCAACTCTGATGGTCTGCTGGCTTTTTATTTTTTTAAATGTAGGACCCTAGTGGAATTTACCTCCTGTATTAGTCAGGGTTCTCCAGAAAGAACTTAAAGAATGAATATCTCTCTCTCTCTCTCTCTCTCTCTCTCTCTCTCTCTCTCTCTCTCTTCTCCTTCTCCTCCTCCTCCTCCTCCTCCTCCTCCTCCTCCTCCTCCTCCTCCTTCTTCTCTCTCTCTCTTTCTACACACACACACACACACACACACACACACACACATAAAGGCGATTTATTGGAATTATTATTTACAGGCTATACTCTAGCTAATCCAACAATGGTTGGCTGTGAATGGAAAATCCACGAATCCTTGTGGTTCAGGTCACAAGGCTGGATGTCTGAGCTGTTCTTTTGTATATGCTGGAATTCTAAATAAGTAGGTTTCAGTGCCAGTGAAGGAATGAATGTGCTAGCAAGGGAGGTCAAGTAGGCAAAGAGCAAAAGCTTCCTTATTCTATGTTCTTATATAGACTTCTTGGAGAAGGTTTAGACCAGATCAAAGGCATGTGTTTTCCCGCCCCAAAGGTCCAGACTAAAGGTGGATTCACCTACTCCAAACCAAGCAAAATATCTCTCACAGGTGGGTCCTCCATTGTATTGTGGATTGTAGTTCTTTCCAGATGTAGTCAAGTCAAAAACAGCCATCACACTTCCTCAGATAAACCTCTCAGGAAACTCACATAGAAGCCCAGAGGGCTATGTCCTATGTGACTTTAAATCCGGTCAAGTTGACACTGAAGATTAATTAACAAGGTAAGGTAATCAGGTGTCAGCCTTGATGCCTCTACTGAGATCACTGAATCCAGCTGTGCCTGAAGTCCCTGCACTCTTTGTCCCCATTTATAGCCATCTGTGAAATAAGCTTCCTCTTCTTCTCTTGGCTTGCCTTTAATAGTTTGATCTAGGACTCAATCACCTGCAACTAAAAACCTTTTTTTGTTGTTGGTATAAACTGCCTATCACGGTTATTGTCAGGATAAATTGAGATGTGCACATGTAGTATTTCTTGGTACACTGTTAAATGTTCAATTATATAGGAGTAACTCATAACTAATATAGGCCAGAGGAGTGACCAAGAAGGCCCAGAGCAGTGTTGGGGAGAAGCGAATGGTAGAGTCATACAGATGTGAGCTTGAGCTCTACTCTTGTTCCTTGAATGAAGCTGGACTGAGTGCCCAATAATCCCACTTCTCTGTTCCCTCCTTTATAAAGCAGGGACACTATCTCCTTGTAATGATTAAAAGAAATAAATGATAAGGTGTGTACCATCCCCCTTGCCACCAGCTGCTGCCTTCTCCTGATGTACCTGCTACTACCACCACTGCATGTCCGTGTCTCCCTCTGCCCCTACCCCCTTGGCATAGAGGAGCTTGTTAAAGGAGAGTGGGAAGGGCAGTGTCCAGAGTGCTTTTCCTGCAATATCTTTAAAGGTACAGGAGGCTGTTGAATGGTTGTAAAGGGGGTTTGATTGGTTTAGATCCCAAGTGTTTTCTAGTGAGCGTTTTATATTTTCCCTACTGCAAGATGTGGCACACTTGTTGAGGTTTCCTTGTTTTGCCTGAACAAGAAGCACAAAGCTTCAAGATCACTGACTGTAACTTGGAACTTGGCGGGGGGAGGGGGGATCACCATAGGAAGGAGCCAGGGGCTAAGGACAATAGAACTAGGAAGAAGCTGGTATCTCTGGTCACACCTCTGATCATCTCTGGGTGATCACATGGCTCTCTGCATCTCTCTGTTTTCCAGTCATAAGTGAGGGAATAGATTTCCTTACTCTTGTGAAAATCAATTTCTTTGGAAAGTATTTCCTAACAAGAATGTGCTGGCTAGTTTTAGGTCAACTTGACACAAGCTAGAGTTATCTGAGAGGAGGGAACCTCAATTGAGAAATTGCCTCCATAAGATCTGGTTGTAGGGAATTTTCTTAACTAATGATTGTTGGGGGAGAGCCCAGCACATTATGGGTGGTGCTATCCCTGGGCTGGTGGTCCTGGATCCTATAAGAAAGCAAGCTGAGTCGGGCGGTGGTGGCACACGCCTTTAATCCCAGCACTCGGGAGGCAGAGCCAGGCGGATCTCCGTGAGTTCGAGGTCAGTCTGGGCTACCAAGTGAGTTCCAGGAAAGAAAGCAGGCTGAGCAAGCCAGTAAGCAACACCCCTCCACAGTCTCCGCATCAGCTACAGATTCCAGGTTCCTGCCCTGCTTGAGTTCCTGCCCTCAGTGCATTTGAGGATGAACTCTTTTATGGGACTGTGAGTGAAACAAACCCTTCCTTCCCAAGTTGCTTTTGACCATGGCGTTTCATCACAGCAATAGTCACCTTAACTAAGACAGGTAGCATCAGAGGATAGCATGTGCTAGGGCCCTGGACGGTCATTGAGCCATCTGGATTCAGATCCTGCTCCTACCTTTAGCTGGTTGTGTGACTCTGGGAATCTTACTCCGCTTGTCACTGCTTCTGTTTCTGTGTCTGAACTGTGATAATAGCAGAGTGACCACTGTGAGGTTCCTGGCAGTCAGTAAGCCTCTGTTACAGCTGACTCATGATGTTCAAAATCCAAACCTATGGACTGGCTTGAACTGGATTCCTAGGTTTCCTCTTGTCTGTCTTTGACTCTGTGCCTCTTTATTACACTGAGTTTCTTTTCCACTTCTTATTTCCCAAGCTTCTCTCCTCCCACTTCTTTAGCTAGCCATAATTAAGATTGGTCCATAGCTTTATTTAGCCATGCTTTAATATATGTAATTTTATACTTCTTCTTTTTAATTTAAGGAGTCAAAGAGTAGGACATTTTATATTTCCTTCAATAAAGAAAGGACATTTTGATTTGCTTTTTTATACGCTCCCATTAAATTTCATCTGCTTGGCTCTCACCCAGTGTTCCACACTGTCAAAATCATTTTAAATCCTGACATTGTCAGTTATTGGCTTTACTTTCCTCTCTGGTTTTATTACATCTGCCTTTTAAGCCTTCACCAGCCCTTGACAAAACCTGCAATTTGGGACTACTCTATCAGTTATCATCAGGTTAGATGTACGTGCTGGAAAACTGAGTCAGTGGCACGAGCATCATGTGCAGCTTTTGAAAACAGCCCTACAAACTCCTCCCCTGAAATTCCCACCCAGGAGGTGGCGGGTGTGTGTGTGTATGTGTGTGTGTGTGTGTGTGTGTCGGGAGGCATCCCTACTTCTAACAGGCTCCTAGGAGATGCTGAGTTGTGAGTGCCATGTGAACTAATGGCTCAGGCAAGTCAGTATTCCATTTTTTTCTCTTCAGTTTGAAGGAAAGGCCACTGGAGGGTACGCCAGGGTTTCAGAACCTAGATACTGTCTGTCTTATTCCTTTCACACATGACAGGCTTCCTATTCATGGTTATTTGACTTCCAGCCATCATGAGCACACTCAAAACAGTAAGGACAAGGAAGAGGAAAGGGATGTCTTCTCTAATTTTCAGAACTGTGTCTCCGAAGCTGTGTGTTTGGCACTTTGGCTAACTTTCATCTCCTTGGCTCAAATGGTCTCGCAAATCACACTAACTGCAAAGAAATTTGGGGACTCCATCTTCATTTTGAGTGTCATATGCCCAGCTAAAAATCCACATGAAGAAACTACATTCCTGACACTACTTAACATCAGTGTTATTACAATGGATGCTTTTCTCTAGCTTTCTAGCTGGGAGTTTGTATCTAATCCCCACTCTGTGTTAGACAGTTAATATAAAACTCTGAATTTCAGGTATCGTCTTGCCTGTGGTAGCTGTTATTTCTTTTCATTTCACAGTTCAGGAAATGTAGTCTTAGAGCAGTTTTCATGAGACTCTCTAGGAACTAGATCCCCAAATTCAGTTCTGCAAAGCCCAGACTCCTCCTGGTGTATCATGTACCTGTATCTGCGGATGAGCCTCATTCAGTGTGTGCTATGCATAACATGTAACTGCAAAGGTCGTCATCAGAGACATAGATGTTTATTTTACTCCCATGTGTGCAGGTCTGCTGGTGATACCTTCTCCATGCAGGTGGATCTGGTTCTGTCCCATGCTTCGCTCATCTTTGCAACCGCAGGCTCATTGAGGTGCAGCCTTCCCAGGCACAAGGCAGAAGATGCACATGGCACCACTGCTTTAGCAGGTCCACTGTCACTACTTTACTAAAGGAAGACACAGGCTAAGCCCTTCACTGTCAGGCAGTACACTCTTCCCAGGAGAGAGCCAGCATCTTGAATGTATACCCCAGGTGTTCAGGCAGGTAGGTGCATTGCCTGAAAAACACCATAGGAGCTGAGAGTCAGGAATCCTGAGTTCTTCTCTCATCTTAGGCATGAAAGACGTGTGTGACTTTGTACAAAGGACATGCTCTTTAAGGCCCTTGGGTCTGTTCTCTGGATCTCTTAAGATCTATTGAGACAGGCCCCTGAGAAACTGTGGTATACAAAACATCAGAGGCTGGAGGGCTGGTGCAATGGTTAAGGTGCCTGCAATGTAAACATGTGGAGGACCTGAGTTCCTATTCCCAGCACCCACATCACTATGAGGCAGGTGGTACCAGCCTCTGACTTTCATGTAGGCTGATGCACCCCCCCCCACCATGTGCACATATATGCATACCCCCCCACCCACACATACACAATTTTTAAAAAATTTCTGTAACCAGGGTTTCTCAAGTTCTTCTGACTGGAGAGTAGACTTGTTCTGAGCAGATAGGTGTATGCATACATGTACACTACACCTACCTTCTGAACCTTTAGGTCAAGATTCATGACTGCTAATTATCATAATGGAGCACAGAGCAGCTGGTCTTCCTGCTCATTGGATAGGTTTGTGGAAAAAATTGGAGCCACTGAAAGGCCATTGATGCTATGACCTTCTGCTTACACAGGGTGAATGCAGGCTGTTCCTCTACTTACACAGGTGAGCTTCACTCTGATGATTTATGATAATGCTTCTGAGTGTGCAGGTAAACATGCCATGGTTTATTTTGCAGAATTAATGAAGTCTGTTTAATCTCCCAGTTCCCAGCAGATTCTGTTCTAAGAAATGGAGCGAGACTGTCAGACTTGTGTGTGAGTTATAGAGGGATGGCTAATGGTATGGAAATCACCTAGAAGCCTCACAGCCTGGTCTTTTGAATCCAACGGATCTTTTGGCTGAATTCTGTGCCTTTGGGGTAGATGGCTGTGGGCCATGGCAAGATGCTGTAGCAACTTAGTATGTGGTACAGCAGTAGCAGCTGAAGTCTGTTGAGCTTTGCCTTGTGTCAGGGACTCCACCTTTTCTTGTAGCTAGAGTTTTCATGCCTGGCCCACGGTCAGGACAAATCTCTCTTACCTGCCAGTCCCGCAGCCGCTCAGACCCAACCAAGTAAACACACAGAGACTTATATTGCTTATAAACTATACGGCCGTGGCAGGCTTCTTGCTAACTGTTCTTATATCTTAAATTAACCCATTTCTATTAATCTATAAGTTGCCACGTGGTTCGTGGCTTACCAGTATCTTAACATCTTCTCATGGTGGTGGCTGGCAGTGTCTCTCTGCCTCAGCCTTCCACTTCCTGGAATTCTCCTCTCTCCTTGTCCCACCTATACTTCCTGCCTGGCTACTGGTCAATCAGTATTTTATTTATTAACCAATCAGAGCAACACATTTAACATACAGAACATCCAACAGCATTTTACTTCACAGACACCAGCTCAGTGTGGTAAGAATACCAGTCGACACCACGTCAAATCCTTGCCTCATAGCTTATGAGCTGACTCTGCTGGCTATAAAAGGTGAGCCAGGAAAAGCTAAGTGGCTCCACTGTTGGGCTCTTGGTTTCCTCCTGTCAAGTGGGATCCATAGTGCTTGCTCTGCCTAGTGCACTAGTCTGAAAAACTCAGTTTTTATTTGGCTCCCTTTCACAGAGAAACTGAGGACAGAAATATAGGAGGCAAAGCAGAAAACCAGGTCCCTTCATTCTCCAACTCACCTGGCCTTAAGTGTTTCCTTGACCTGCTTTGCTCCTACCACACTGGTCTATGCTCCTTCCTTTGAATAAACCAGATTTGTTCCTGTCTCAAGGCCTTTGTCTTTGCTGATTCTTTCTTAGCAGTGTTCCTCCCCTACTTTCTCATGTTCTTTAAGGAACTATTGGCCTTTCTGGCTATGCAGGTCTCATGGAAATACTATTTCCTCCCATGGGCCTTCCATGCTCTCTCATTAAAGGTGGTCCCTTTCCAGGGTTGCCCTTGGCTCATCACCACATTATATTTTTGCATATGCTGTTTTGTCTTAGTCTTATTATTAATATTGCTACATATTATCACTTCCTGAAGTTATTTATTTGTTGACTTGTTCAGTGTCTCCCACTGCTGTTTCTATTTGAGAAGACTCCATGTGTCATGCTTTCTGCTTATGTTGTCAATATGCAGAACAGAATTTATATTGTGGGCACATATTAAATATATCTTTTTGTTGTGCCCAGATCGTGACCCCCAGAGAGACCACCAAAGACGAGCATGCCGGAATGCAAAAGCAAGGTTTAATTTCGGGATATCCAAAAGCAATACAAGCCTAGGCAGGGACTTCGTCCAATACATCCAACGCAGTGGAGGCTGGAGGAAGCGCCCACCTATCCGCAAGCTCAGCTTTTAAAGGGAAAAATCACAAGGTTACATCATTTAGGGGTGCTAGTACGGGTACAATTCTGATTGGCTCGCTTCTAGGGGCTTTCTAGAAATCATGGCTTAATCTTACTTCTAAGGGAGTGGTTGCCCGCCACCATTTCTCATTGGCTGCCCTCAGGTGGGGGCATTTTTATGGTCAGTTACCTTGGAAACCAGGGAGAGGACATTCCATAGTCTGGCAGGCATTACCTCATGACTACCTTGTGACTCTGTACTTTTACACTTCCGGGTTTCTGGAATCTGAACTGACTGGTTTCAGTAACTAATGGCCTATTCCCAAAAGGAGAAATCTTAGGCCTTAATTTTAGGGTGAAAGTATTTTTGTCTTATTTCTAAGATGGCTCATTTTGGTCTCACATTTTGAATGAATGAGCTGGTTTAGATAAATCTAACTTTGTTTTGAATGTCTTTATCACATGATTCATAGATGTGCCAAAATTCATCTAACCAAATTTTTAGAAACTGATACTCACTTTGCTTTTTTTAAAATTTTCTACTTTTACTTTTTAAAAAATGTTCCTGCTTTAGCAAACAAATTAGTCTAAACTGTGTATACTGCTTTAATTCTTCTCCTAGAATAACTCCTTAGCAGTGCCTATCCTGAATCAAAGGGTATGGATGTTTTCACATTGTGATGTATATTCTCAAATTTCCCTATAAACAGTTCCATCAGCCTGCACCACCACCTTTCTCTCTGTGGCCCTCGCCAAGAGCACACTACTGTCGGGAAGCAGTTGCTGATTTCCAACATGTCCTTCAAGTGCTCTACCTATCTCCTCATTACCAAAGGCGGGCGAATGTGTGCGTGTGACGCATGCGCATGTGCTGTGCTCTGCTTCTCTGAGGTCTAAGGTCCTTTGTGGTTCTCTCATTCTCTGTCTGGGCTGTATTCTCTAGTGTGCTGTGGCAAACTAAGGGACATTTAAAGCACGTGGTATTATCCGTGAACTTTTGACTTTTTTTTTTTTTTTTTGGTCTGTTTTACCCTTCTTCCCCATCTTCATGAGAGGAAAGTACTGTCTCTACTCTCTGATTTTAATGTCAATCATGTGATTTTTGGTGTCAATCCTTGCCCAACAGGATTTTTTAAACAAATGTGATGTGAGAAGAGGTTTAAAATATGCTAGAGGGTCAGACTTGTCTTTCTGTCCATTGCCCTAAGATTAACCACCTTATTTCTTAGACCAAGATGATTGTTCAACATGTGACACATGTGAACTCAAGTTGCCTTTGGAGCTAAACCTGGAGGATCTGGGCCCAGATCAGTTGAACACCAGCTCTCTTGTGGCTGTGTAAGAATTTCGTCAGAGTCCAGTGAGGTTTTTCCATCTTATTTGTTATACAGCAAAAAAGCCAATTGAAGCCGGGCGGTGGTGGCGCACGCCTTTAATCCCAGCACTCGGGAGGCAGAGCCAGGCGGATCTCTGTGAGTTCGAGGCCAGCCTGGTCTACAGAGCGAGATCCAGGAAAGGCGCAAAGCTACACAGAGAAACCCTGTCTCGAAAAATCAAAAAAAAAAAAAAAAAAAAAAAAAGCCAATTGATACAAAGGCCAAGGTAGAAGTGGAAACTCTCATTTCAGGCTAATAACCCAGTCGAGTGTCAAGCATGTCAAACTCCAAATGCCAGACATCCTGTAAGGCAGCCATGAAAGAATATTGGGATCCAAATACATCTACCTTCTGTGGGTTTCATTGTGGCATATTAAGTACCAAGCATGTCAAGTCAAACATCCCCTCAGGTCGAGATAGCGGAGGTACATTTGAAACCCAACACGTTCACTTTTGTGTAGGCTGTGTTGAGCCTTGAAGAATAGAGAGGCAGAGATGAGTCCTTGGTGAAGTGAGAGAGCAGTGCTGTTGCTAGAAAAGCAAGAGCAGAGCAGAAGAAAGAACAGAGAGGCTCACGGTGGGGCAGAGCACGCCAGTGTATGTACCAGGCTTTTTCTTTTGGGCCCCCCACCAACTCCCAAATCATGACACAAAACTTCTTACTAGTTTTGAATGCTCCTGCCTCGCTTAGGCTCTTTCTGGCTAGCTCTTTTAACTTAAATTAGCTTTATCTACCTTTTGCCTCGGGGCTTTTTACTTTCTTTCCTCTGTATATCTTATTTTCACTGCTTCTCGTGTCCGCCTGGATTCTGGCCCTGGGTGCCTCCCTTATTCGTTCCTCCCTTCTCTCTCGTTCCTTTCCTTGAGCCTAGATTTCTTCTCCTATTTATTTTCTCTGCCTGCCAGCCCCCCTTATCCTTTCTCTGCCTAGCTATTGGCCATTCAGCTTTTTATTAGACTAATCAGGTGCCTTAGGCAGGTAAGGTCAAAAAATGCAACACATCTTTACATAATTAAACAAATGTAGCATAATGAAAAGCAACACACCTTTACATAGTTAAAGTGATATTCCACAGCATAAATAAATCTAACATATCTTTGCCCAGTTAAAATAATATTCCACAACAAGTGTACATGATGTTGAGCTTGGGAAGGTGGCAAAGCTTCAGTAAAGAAAGGACCTGAGGAAGCTACTTTGAAATGTAAGCCAAGGGAACCGTGAGTGTCAAACACATGGTGAGATAGATTAGAGCCTAAGACCAGGCTGGCTGTGGCAGCTAGAAAAGACTGGCCAGCTATTCCATTCCTTACTTCATTTGTTTCCACTTAGAACATTGTTATCAATTAAGCTCTGTTTAATATATATAATCATATTAATATATATTAATTTTTATATTAATATATTATATATTAGTTATATACAGTACAATATATAATTAATAATTATATCAATATATCAATTATTATATTAATAATTATATACATATAGTTTCAGGCTGCATTTTTATTCTTTAAATATGTTGTCTTCACAGAAAGCAGATATGATGATACAACTTAAAAATCTTCATAAATGTGGTCTCATGGTTATATAATTTCGAGAACACACTTCTAAACAATTATCTTTGTGAGCATTTCTTTTTTTACTTCATCATTCAATTATGCTAATATTCACTCAGTCATCTTAAAATATTTTGGGTCATAAAAAGTCAAGTAAGAGGGAGTTTGGATTCTAGACATTCCAATAACTAATTGTGTGACCTTGAAGAAACAACTTTAGTTACACAAGACTCAATTTCTTTTTCTTTTAAATACTTAAATGTTATTGTACCACTTTACCCCTTCCCTGTCCTCCTCAAATCCCTCCAATCCCCTATCCTCTTTTAAATTAATGGCCTCTAATGACTGCTAAAAGTGGGAGAATTAGCCTTTCCCAAGGATGAGCCCCTAGTTGGTTATCAAATACAAAGTGGTCAGCCCTGAAATCATATACACACAAGCCACAGTAAATGGGCTCAGCAGGATACACACACACACACACACACACACACACACACACACACACACACACATTCAGTTTTATATCTGAGACTCAACATCTTCATCTGAAAAACACTGAATCAAAGTTACCAGGTAAGGTTATTTAATGATAAAGTTAGTGCCAAAGAGCATTGGCTTTGTCTCCCCCTACCCAAAGAAGGACCTAGTAAATGCTCTATCTTGTTATTCAGTTCAGCATATTTTGAGAAATAATAGACAGCTGTGAGGCAGGGCCAAAATGAGGCACACAGAGAGAGACAAGATCTTGTCACCCAAATCTGAGAACCCAGGGACAAACAACCCAAGACTGACTAACGGCAGTGAGACAGGCAGTGGGGAACCTAGGCCCTGCCTATGTGCCATATTCTTACAGTGCCCTTGGGGTGACTGATCCAAGGGTGGGCACTGGCTGTAACTAGGTCACTGAGTAATTTTCTGGAATGTTGCTCAGATTCTAGATGGCAAGCACACTCTGCAGACTGTCAATATTGATAAAAATATTGTTAAAAATTTTGATGTTTGCCTTACAGGTGCTTTATCCACCCCCTCTAACACAGAAAGGATTCTTTCCCCCTTCCCTGACTATGTTCCTCCTTGGGATGGAACTGCATCCATTGCTCCAGCGTGGAATAGAATCTCACTGGGTTAGTTCATTGTACACTGAAGATATAGATGGGGTTTCAACTTCCTCTTTCCACTTCCATTTTCCTACAGGAGCCGGTTGGGCAAACTGACCTCGATTGACTGTCTGAGATAGCCCCCTCTTTTCTACCATGCTCTCTTGCATCCCCTGTCACTCTGATTCCATAGAGTTTTCTGTAGTAAGGGGGCCTGCGCACCTGTGCTGTCCACAGTAGTAGCCACTGGTCGTGTGCTTATTAGAAACTTGAGATACAATTGGTGGTTTTAGTTAAATGAAGGCCAACTAATTAATCTCATCTGAATGAATGTAAGGTCAAATGTAAATAATCATGGCCACAGACAGTCTCTCTGTGTCCAATAGGAAGGGATAGCTGACATTTATTATTTTCATTTAGGGCGTCAAAATTAAGTAAGCCATGTCTAACATCATGCCAGTCCCATTTTCGTTTATTTATTTATTTATATTTTTTTATGTGTGTGAGTGCTTTGCTTGCATGTATGTATGTATGTATGTATGTATGTATGTATGTATGTACCATGTGTGTGCCTACTGCCCATGGAGGCTACAAGAGAGCATTGGCTCTCCTAGAACTGGAGTTACAGATGGTTGTGGGCTGCTGTTGCGGGATATTTGTTTACACTGTGTGAAGATGTGTCTGTGTTTTGCCTCACCTGCCTAAGGCACCTGATTGGTTTAATAAAGAGCTGAATGGTCAATAGCTAGGCAGGAAGATTATAGGCAGGACTTCTGGGGACAGAGAGGAACTCTGGGTAGAAGAGAGATGGAATTTTTCCAGCTAGATGCAGAGGGAGTCAAATGTACAGAATGGAGGAGACGTAAAGAGCCATGTAGCAGAACATAGATTAATTAATAGAAACAGATTAATTTAAGTTGTGAGAGCTAATTGGGAACAAACCTAAACTAAGACCAAGCTTTCATAATTATTAAGAAGTCTCCGTGTCATTTTTGGGGGACTGGTGGTCCAAGGAAAGCCCAAGAAGAAGGTTAAACTACAAGGTGCCATGTGTGTACGAAGAATTGAACCCAGGTCCTGTGTAAGAGCAAGAAGTACTCTTGACTACCAAGCTGTTATTACAGCTCCCAGCCCCAGAATCTTGCATCTTAAATATGGAGGAGAGAGACAAGATGATGTTCTTTCTTTCTTTCTTTCTTTCTTTCTTTCTTTCTTTCTTTCTTTCTTTCTTTCTTCCTTCCTTCCTTCCTTCCTTCCTTCCATCCTTCCTTCCTTCCTTCCTCCCTCCCTCCCTCCCTCCGTCCCTCCCTCCCTCTCTCCCTCCCCTCTCTTGTGCTAGGGTTGGAACTCAAGGCTTCACACATGCTCAGATAGCTGTGTATATAAACAACACATCACAGCCCTTGATGTTGTTTCTTATACTGTCCTTAGCACTTTTCTTAGTTGCTTTCTGTATTTCTTCTATTTAATGTGATGAAAGTTTGAGGGCCTCTCCACACACAAGCCCCTCTATAGTATGAGTCTGGTTTTCTTATATTAACCTTTATATTGCCAGTGCCTTGGAGCTCTGTGAGTAAAACCTGATTTCCAAATGGAGAGTCTCTCCCCATCTGCTTGAAATGAAGCAGACCCAAGAGCCCTTGCTGGCTTTGCTGGTAATGAGCTGAGGCATGTAGATTGTTGGGCACTCTGAGTCTCTCCAGTGACATGTGGACAAATGACATCCAGCCACCCAACAATGGTGCTATGGGAGTCAAATGCCACCAGACAGGTGCAATACCGGGGGAGGTGCCTGGCATGTGGCAGGCACTTAACAAGTGAAAATGTGGCTATAATTGTGACATTTATCTCAGCAGTTTCATTAGAAATAGAAATTAACCTGTCTCCTGTCTTTTGACTAGTCATTATTTGACATAATTTTGTCCACCCCACCTTGGTTTTGTTCTTTGTCCTTGAAATTCCTAAGTGTTAAGTACAGAGCTTGGGGCATGGAGGCGATTAGTAAACATTACCTAGGCTGATGCATGCCACAGTTCCTGTACTGGGTGGAGAATGGAATGGCAATAGTCAGTCAATTCACAGAGGACAAGGTGAAACAACATAGTGACTGTATTTCTTCAGAAACCTATGGGTGTGGACTTATCTATATACTGCATCCCTTACAATGAATTTTTGTAAATATACTTGAATGCCTTACATTCCCTAAAGGAGACTTTCAAACATGTGCAAACACTTGACTGAATCTTCTAAAGGAACTGTTTATTTAATCTGAGAGACAGAGAATGAGGTGCTAAGAGTTTGGATGCAGGGCTACTGAGGATTACGTTCTGTTATCCGTGAAATGCAACACTTCCTTTGATGGATGGTTCATTATTTTATACAAGAAATGCATCGATTTTCATGGCAGGTACCATGTTTATTTCCAAGTTTGTCCTTGCACCATGCCTGAGTGGAGTAAGCTAATAAGCTAATAAGAATGTTATGTAAGGTATCATTTAATATCTATTAATACAAATCAGACATTGGGGTTGAGTGTGTATGTGCACCTTTATTTTTCATGTTGTAAGCAGGAATTTCTTACCCTAACTTCATATTTGGTTCTTCTAGGGGATTTTTTTGAAACTGCTGGTTTTCAAGCTGCGTCTGCAGGCATTCTGTGTTATCTAGTCTAGGGAGAGTTTGAGCCTGCAATGGTCAGCTGCATGCAAAGTGTACAGCAGTTATGATCAGTTGACTATAACGGTTAGTGACATGCATTGGTCAGTGGCACATGATGGTTAACTATATGAAATGGTCTGTTGTATGTGAGTCAGTGTCATTTGAGAATTGGCTCCATGTGGGGGTCACCTGCATATGATGATCAATTGCATGCAAAGGGTAGTAGCATGTGTTAGCAGCATGCTATGGTGATTGGCATGATAGCTACATGGGAGGATCAGCAGCATGTGATGGTTAGCTGAATGTAATGGTTAGGGACATGCGTTGGTCAGTGGCACATGATAATCAGTGTATGATATGGTTAGCTCCATATATATGCAGTGATCAGCTTCATGGCATGAGATGATCAGCAGGCATGTGATGGCAATTCCCCAGAAATTCTACTTATAGTCGTACATTGGAATCTGCCAGTGAGGAAGAGAACCTGCAGATACAGATTGTGGTCAAGTCTTTGCTCCAGTTGGTGAATGACATGGAGGGAGCTAGTCACTCCTTCCTTGCATCTTGGATTTCTCATCTAATACTAGGTTAGACCAGTAGGTTAGAATATTAGGCTAGAGTAGCAGTTTTAATCTTTTGAACTAAGGAACCATTAAGAAGACTCATCTTCCAGGATCACAAGTCTATGTGTTTTATATAAAAACTTCATAATGTTTCAAGGGAGTCACTTATCTGGTTTGGTTAGGATTCTTCTGCTCACAAGCGGAGTGGAGTAGAAATATGGTTCTCATACATCCAGGAGCTCAGGGGATGCTAGAATGCTGTGGGATAATGCTTTTGTACACTGGCTTAATAAAATGCTGATTGGCCAGTAGCCAGGCAGGAAGTATAGGTGGGATAAGCAGACAAGAAGAATTCTGGAAAGAGGAAGGCTGAGTCAGGAGATGCCAGCCCACCATCCATGGAGTAGCATGTAATGGCACACAGGTAAAGCCATGGAAAATGTAGCAACATATAGATTAACAGAAATGGGCTGAGTTTAAGTGTAGGAGCTAGTCAGTGGTAGGCCTGAGCTAATGGCTGAGCAGTTTTAACTAATATAAGTCTCTGTGTGTTTACTTGGGGGATGCGAGTGGGAAAGATTTGTTCAGACCACTGACAGGTTGGGACACAGGAAATCTTCAGCTACACTAGAGGAGCCCATTCTTATCTTTCTGCTCTGCTCAGAGATCATCCCCCTCTTTTCAGCCAAGTTATTTCAAAGTGATGGCAAAAATGTGCAGTAGCAGCACAGACTGATGTTTACCAATGAGCCACCCCAATGAAAAGGAATGACGTTTGGTAAAAACATGGCACAGCACTGGGTCTCCCGGCAGAGTGGATGCTCAGCTGGCTGAATGCTTCTCACTGTAACATGGGATGAGCAGGCCTCATTTGAAATACAGGGAGAGATTACCAGGGGAGTTTCAAAAAGAAAGAAAGGAAGAGAGTGAGGGAGAGGGAGGGAGGAAAGAATAAATTAGTATATAGTTATCATAGGATGATCACAATGAATTCTGGGAAGGTAGCATCTGATCTGTGAGGTTAGAAACTCAAATGTCTCTTATGCCTATGTGTTAAGGGGATAGCTCTCCAGATTGGTACTGTTGGGAGATGGTGGAACTTTTAAGAGGTTAAGCCTAGTGGGATGTTGCTAGGTCAGTGGGAGCTTGGTTTTGAAGGGGATGGTGGGAACCTCCCCCATTTTTCTCATGGCTTCTTGGCCATGAGGTAGACAGTGCTGGAATACACTCCTGCTGTTGATGTCAGGTATCCCCATGAGAGACACAAAAGCAAGGGGCCCACCTGATCATGGACTAGAGCCTTGGAAACTAGGAGTCAAAGTAAACCTAAGTTTATTGTCTGAAGTGTTTGTTATAGTTATAGAAG
Organism: Peromyscus californicus insignis; assembly: GCF_007827085.1. Lineage (NCBI taxonomy): Eukaryota > Metazoa > Chordata > Mammalia > Rodentia > Cricetidae > Peromyscus > Peromyscus californicus. The sequence continues at coordinate 34,065,793 of NW_026294503.1, forward strand.
GCTAATAACACATCTGTCTTATTTTAAAGGCTGAGCATCTATGGGGCTCTTAGAGATGTAGACTCTCAAGTTGAAAACCTTTAGACTTATCAGGCCCAGTGGCTTTAACAACACTAATCAATACTAAAAGTCTGCCATGATTGACAAGTATGACATCCTCTGGATGCTATTCTAAAAATGTTTTTATACATACTATTTTTGTAGTTACTGTATAAGAATAGCTATAGATGTTCTCAACTGTGTTTAATTTTATGTTCCATTTGTTTCTAGTGTGCCAGCTGTATACTGAATTTGTCAGTCCCTTTTTTTTTTTCTGGTGGCAGTAATGAACTTTAAAGAGATTTGTAGATTTGCTAAGGACCCACAGAAGAAGCATAAGAGCTGAGATTTCAGCTCAGGTTTCCCATTCCACAAACAATACTGTTTCCATGAACATACCTCGTATTTCCAACCATATACTTTCTGAGATGTGAGATATGTGCTCCATGGAGGACTCTTTAGCTGGGAGTATTCCCTCCTTGATCACTGTAGTGGAATTGCTTTCTTATTCAATGACATTGTAGTCTCTGATCTCATTTGAAACAGGGTTGTTTTTATCTGTTGAAAGTTGATTTTTTTTATTTAAAAAAATACATTCCATAAATTCTGTCTTTCTCCTGAGTCTATACTTATCTAGTTGGTATTATCTCTCATTATCTACGATAGGACCCTCAACCTGGAAGAACTTGTCTGAAATATGAGTGTGACAGTTATGGTCATGTTCAGGAAATACCCAGGGATTAACGGAAGGAGGAGTGTTAAATTTGGTACCTCACAGTATCTTGTGTTTTGAAATGCTAAGACCAGGATAAATGACCCATCTTTTTTTTTTTTTTTTTTTTTGGTTTTTCGAGACAGGGTTTCTCTGTGTAGCTTTGCGCCTTTCCTGGAACTCGCTTTGGAGACCAGGCTGGCCTCGAACTCACAGAGATCCGCCTGGCTCTGCCTCCCGAGTGCTGGGATTAAAGGCGTGCGCCACCACCGCCCGGCTGACCCATCATTTTTTAAAGAGAGTGCAGTTTCAAAGCAGTGGGCCAGACTGAACAAAATGGTCACGAGTTTTACCTGAATTTGCTAATAAATTATCTATTTAATCTAGGACCTCTAGTGGTAATGTAATTCATTGCTTTGGTCATTAGCTTTATTTATTGCCTTTCTAACAGTAATTGGAAGATGTCTTTAGAAGATGGACAAACCATGTGTTCTGAATGTATGGGGAAATATGTTGAAGGAAAGGAACAAAATTAATAACCTAGACAAACAGACCCATTAACTTTGTTTGATTATAACCCATAGTAAAGTACATGGGTATGTAGCTGCACCAGCTTCTCTCAACAGGTTATCTGGGCTTATGCCCCAATTGTAGTGCTCCTTTTCTTATTTTTTGGGTGGATTTAAGGAGCCATTGATCATAACCCTAATGTCTATTAATCTATCTTGCTTATATTTTGGTTGAAGAATCAGAAACTTACGTTGGTTGAATGACCCTGTTAAGGCCTCCAGTCTCCTGGTCTCCTTACCTCTCAGTCCTTAGGGCTCTTTCTATTCAAACCCTCCCTTAGCAAGACAATGCCTGATCATTGACTGAAACACACCCAGGTACAGGCTTTTTCAAGAAACAGAGACTCAGTCTTGAAATGTATTTGACAGTTCAGTTTTTACTAATTGCCAGTTTGATGAGTGCTTAGTGGCCAGTGGCTGCGAACCATTTCCTGCCTAGTCAAACAAAGAGAATTGTGAGGAACAAATGATGTTACCCTGTTAAAAAAAATGCCTTTGAAATTTTCCCCAAAGAGAGGAAACTATTATTATCCCAGACAAATAAATGGGAAGATGGGAATAGAAAGACTGGGCAACGTCTCCAAAATAATCAGCCGAAATTAGAAGTTAGCCTTGCTAATGGCCACCCAAGGGCAAGAACTCTGCTGGTGGTTGGCTTTGCCAGCTACAGGAAGGGCCAAGTTAAACAGGACATAATTAGAGATAGAATTCCCATGCTTTCTCTGACCTCTGACCTCTGACCAGGAAGGTCTTGCCAAGTTTCTTGGCAGCTGTCTAAACTTTCTGGCTTCTTTTGGTAAGAAAGATGAAGTGGAAGGCATTAGCGTGTATGACTCTCCTGCTGCTTCCTAGCTTACCCCCACTTCACCTCTAGGACTTAAAGTGTCCAGTGTGGAGTTGGGAATGAGAGCCAGATATACATGGTCTTAACCATTGAGCCACCTCTCCAGCTCCTCAACCTCATTTTGTATGGAGAAGAATGACCTTAAGATCAAGTTGCTATCAGACCCAGCTGTCTCTATGAAACAGACTCTAAGTTGTTACTCTCTTCTGCCTTTTGGTTGGAGGAAGGAGAGAGGACGGCATTGCTGAGAACCTTGTGTCCTGGCATGATGGCATTTCTTCCAGGGAAGAAGGATTATCAGTGACTTAACAGACAGGAACAGTGAAGTTGCCTCTGCAAAAGTAAAGTATTTGTTGGGGATACAAAGAGGCAGATGGATTATGTTTTCTTCCTTATGAATTCAAACCAAACCTAATCAGAAGTCCAGGATGTCCATGACTGAGTAGACCACAGCCTCTCCTGATTGCCTTGTCTGAAGTTCTATAAGCTAAAGATGGTGTCTCTCCAGACTTGACTGCACCATTAGGAACCTATGAACTAGTGGACACTGGGTAGGCGCCTTTGTTAGTTAGGACCTGTTCTGGCCAGGCTAATAGTTGTTATCTCAGTGAGGGTCTATAACATCTTTGTGGGGGTAGTATTCTGATTTTTATGTTGCAGGGGAGACAAATTAAGATTCAGAGAGATCACTGAACTGACTTTGGACCCGCCAATGTCAGATTCCAGACTCAGGATTCTTTTCATATGTCCTCTTTGGTTTTGTTTGGAATGAGTACCAAAAACTTTCCATGTCCTTGGTTGATGAATGCAAAACAAACCACAGAAGCATGTTAAGTCTGTATTAGATAACAGAATGTCAGAGCTGACTGGACTGCTCAAGACTAGGAAATTTAGGGGTCCTTGAAATTTGGGAGTTTCCAAAATTCCTTAATTCTTTTCTCAGAAAAATACACACAGCACAGATATACCGAAGACATCTTACAAACCCAGGAGAGAGGACTCCCTTTTCCCTCACTGTCTATGCTTCCCTGTGCATGTGAATTTGAGAAGGGGAAAAGTCATAAACTTGTCTTTCTCACTAGGTTATTGAAAGACCCCCCCCCCCCCACCAAAGGCCCAGACACAGTTCCCCCAGAAACCCAAAAGAGCTGAAGGAAGAGATACCTTAAAAATAAACAGAACTGAGTCAGTACTCCCTTCCTGGAGAGGGTGAAGTCAGGTGTTTTCAAAAGAACAAAGTCAGGATGTCTGGTGGTGACCGATTAACCATGAGATGCCCTTCTCTGGAGATAACATGACCAGACCCCGGAGATGGGTTGTAAAACTCCTGACAGGGCAAACAGATAAGCTAGAATAAGACAAAGTCCAGGCCCAGGAAAAACTGGACCAATCAAGGATGGACCTGTACTAACCTCCTCCCCTCTAAGGAATTTTGTGGGTTTTGTTTACAAAAACTAACTTCCCCAAGAAAGAGGAACTCTCCTCCCTGCCTCACTACGTCGGGTGTGGTGGACGACAGTTCCCTGCTAGCTTGAACTGTGCGTGCATGTGCGCTGAGTCAAATAAACCTTGCTATTGCATTCTGGACATCTTCAGTTTCCAGTGGTCTCTTTGGGGATCCTAATCTGGGCAGAACAGTTATGAATTCCTGCATTAGTGGGAGTGATACAAAAGAAACTCTGTGTGTGTGTGTGTGTGTGTGTGTGTGTGTGTGTGTGTGTGTGTGTGTGTTTTATACATAGATTAAGCAATGGAGGTTTGAAATATGGTTAAGTCAGCAGGTTGGAGAGTGGATAGTTGATGTTGCACAGTTGAAGGTAGATCTCTTTTCTTCTAGAGTCTTTAGTCTTTTTCTCTTAGGGCCTTTGGAGACTTCATATAGAAAGCCCCTCAGGTGCCTGCCCTGAAATTTCTCCGTGAGTCCTGGGGAAGATGTTACGACGGTGGGGAATAGTAATCTGAGGGATATCAAATGAATCTACTTACATGAAACTCTTTAATCCACTCACTTTATTCTTCTAAGACAAAATTCTATCTACACAGCTTCAATTCTGTTCTCATACTTAGCTCCTCTCTGTCCCTTCTCCTCCTGTCTGCTCATAGTTTCATTTAAGTTCTTTCCATCTCATTCTCATCTTCGTCTTCATTCCTCTCTCCACATTCCTTCCTTCCTTTCCTCTCCCCATGACCTGTCTCTCTATACACCTACAATCAGCAATCTTCTGGCCCTGCCACTTTCTGGTCTGGTGGGGTTAGTCTGCTCAGAGCTAGGAAACTTGCGTCATAACTAGAATCACCTGGTATGTAAAAGCCCCTTTGTTCTAAGCAAGTTGCTCACTTGAGGGAAAGTCTAGAGGTGCCACTTTGGCTGTGAGAGAAAGGGGGAGTCCTGACTTAATTTGCACAAGAGGCAAAGCTATGTACCTGATGTCCACCTGGCCTAGGTGGTGTCTCTCTATGGATATTTACCTTAATTCAGAAGACCAGCAGGTGGTCTGAAAAGCTTATTCTGTCTATCGTTTGTCCTTGGATGCTTTTGTCTGGAGCTGACCCGGCCTTTGGATGCTTGCTAAAGGAGGTAATTGCAGAAGGCAGACATCTTGATTCTAATGCTAAAAAGAAGAAGCAGAAAGCCTGGACCAGGAAGCCTTGCCTGTGTGACTGTATCCAAATACCTTAATTGTATTATGCCCAAGAAATGATCAATCTACACTGTTTAGAAATTCTTAGGAAAAAGAATCAATTGAGGAAGCTATGATAGTACACATGAAATTCATAGCAGAAAAGAGCTGTTATATTAAAAAAGCCAAATAACACCAATACTTCTTGAGTCTTGGCTTCCTCTGGAAAGTCCTTGACCTTCCAGGTAATAGCTTTTGTCATAGTTAGCTGAATTCCCATTACATATTTCTGCAGCCTGAAGCAATTTCAGACTTTGTGAACTTTCTTCCAGGTGCCTCCAGGATCTTTCCACTATAATCCCTACTTGTGCCTCTCCCTGGACTCTACATATATCAGTTACAGTTCTCTGTGGTTTATATGTATCTCATAGGCAACATTTCAAGATTCTTAATTAAATCAAGGGAAAGGATTAGTGTAGAACAAACACAGGCATGGTTGGCCCAGGATGGCAGGAAACAATGTGAAGAATGATATCCTCTGGCTAGGTGAACAGGCTCATAGTTGGAATAGCATGAGAATTACCTTCTCTTATGGCCACTGTTCTGGGAATTCTTGCATGAAATATATTGTCAGTACACATCTCAAGAACTGGAGGAAGCTTTATCTTCCTCCCAGTCACTCAAAACTGGATTGCCACAACCTGCACAGCTTTGGACTTGACTAGACTAGGGAAATAATGGAATGAGGAAAGGACAGAGACAAACACACATACAGAAAAACTGGGGTTGGTGGGATGTGCACTCTGATGGAGATACACCAGCACCCTGTAAGTGGAGTTATGAGTGAGGAATAAAGATTGAGGAGGCAGGTTTATTGTACACAGCTGGAGGAGGAGGTGATTTAGCTAATCTCTGTAGGAGGTCTCTGTAGGGGAGCAGTTTCAGGTTTGCAGACATCCCTCTGGGAGGAGGAAGCTGTGGTAGAAGTTTGTGTATACACCGATTTTAGCTGGAAGTCAGCCATTTGTCAGTCAGACATCCATATTTGGACCGGAGGAAGGCTTTGCCATTTACATGGGTCTGAGGCGCTGGAGACTTTGACATGGCTGTGCCCGTGTCAACCAAACACATCTACTCAAAGCTTCATATAATCATTATATTGTGCCACTATCTTCCAAGATGCCCAGAATGAAGTCTTACGGTAATAAGACATTTTGAAACCTCCTCTTCCTTAGAGATTTATGATTAGATAATGTTGCACATTGTATCTTCTAGAACTCTTTTGGTTGCACATGACATAAATGGAATTTGCAGTGATCAAGTACAAAGAAAAACTTCTAGGATGAGGTCTTGTCACTCATGTCCTATTTTAAGCTGTTTGGGTACATGGGGTTATCTGATAGAGTCCCAGATATCAGGGAACTTGTACTCTTTCCAAAGAGCAAGGAAACACACAAGAACAAAAATACATGTTTCTTTCTTTCTTTTTTTTTTTTTAACTGAAACAACATGGGATTTGGAACCAGGAAGACCTAGGTTAGTCATATATTATCTTAGTATTAGTGCAAAGTCTCAGTTTCTTTGTCTTCATATTGGGGACATCGATTGTTCCTTCTGTTCATGTTTGTCTTGTAAATTGACACATTATATATAAAGTGCCTATCATATTCCCTGGTATATAGTTTGACTTTAATAATGACAGCAATGGTGGTGTTATAGTGTCCAATCTCACGTTGCTGAGATCCCTGTGAGATGGTGTGTCCCAGCAACTTCAGAAAGTGACTGAGTTTTCTCTGGGCCGATGGCTCTGTGGGTGACAGAACCACAGGTGTACCAGGGTGTCAGAAGCAAGTACCTTGTGTGTTCAGGGTACAGAATCTGACCAGATTGGGGACTGTAGAGTGGTTGGAGGGTTACAGTAATATCTAGCCTTTCTGACATCTAGCTAGAATCAGCCTGCTGTCGAGTCTGAAATGTTGCCCACCTTGCCATGTAGAATTCAACATCATTTGCTCTGGGTGGGAATTCCTTTCTCCTTTGCCTACCTACACATAGGCAGGACAATGGAGCCAATGAACTACCTCCATTGTCTGCCAAATGTTGAATTAAGAGACTGCATACTTGATATTTCTGTGGAGCAAGCCCGAGGAGTGTGTCCTGAATGTGGGTCAGTTAGGCTCAAGGCACCGACAGAAGAAGGCAATGTCCAGTGATCACGGAATTGTCAAAGCTCAGGATCCTGCAATTTGGGATTTCTTAGACACCCCCTGCCCTCCTAGGTAGATGCATAGGATTGTAAATTCCAAGAGGGACTTAGGTACCTGAGGACATAGAATATTATGTCAGAAAGAATCCAGAGGTGCCATCCAGTACTCAGCCTAACTTCATATCTGACTTTAATTTTTATAGAGCTAGAGATTGAACTCAGGCCCTTGAGCATTCAACAAATGTGCTCTACCACTGAACCGAACCGCAAGCCCCACATCTAGCTTTTATTGTAGGAAGCACTACAGTGCTTCCCCAGCAGCTGTTTATGACTCTCTTTGAACGCCTCTTGTGTAAGGGTCTCATTACCTCTCACAACAATCCTTCTGTCGACAGCTTCAAAAGTTTGCAAGTTTATCTTTGTACCGAATTGAACACCAATACCTTTTGTATTTTTCTGTACTGATTTTTTGTTTTAGCACATGGCATAGTTACATGATAGATAATGGTATCTTCATTATTCTTAATAAGAATGGAGATATATAACTAAACATCACATTAAAGGGAACTGAGAGGGGAAGGGAGTGGGAAATATTTTGATTGAGGATAGAGCTAGAATGGTGTCCAAAACATGTCCCTGCAGCTGAGGGAGAGGCACCTCTGGGTGAGATGGTGGGTGAGAAGCTGCATCTGTGCAACCTGATGAAGAAGGGTTAGGATAAGAAAAAAGCAGATTCTGCCTAAAGAGAAGCAGATCATCAGAAACCCATACAGTAGTGGTAGGATTCCTGAGAGGTACAGAGGAAAAGATGGACGACTCACAGGAAAGAAGCTAGCTTGAATATGGTTAAGCTATGTGGCCCTGGTGAGAAGAGACTAAAGCCCTCCCTTTAGGTAACAGCCCTCACAAGGTACAAATCCTGCTATAGGTTTTGTTGAAACATTTAAAACCTGCTTTTCCTTTGTTTTCCCCTTGCCTCTTTTCAGTGTATCATTCATGTGCTATTTCCACTTTATGCTATGTAATTTTTAACCTCAAAGCACATTCCACATTATTTTTTCAATTTTCTCATCTACGGTCAGTGGTGATGTATTATGGCCTTTAAATGGTTTTAAGTGCATTTCTATATTTTATGTGGTTTGATATTGTAGCTATAAACAAGTTTGTTTTTATCATCACTTGGTGGTATTGGGGATCGAACCCTCAATTGATAATTGATAATTGACTGATTGATAATATTCCCAAAGAAAGCTGGAAGATGATTCAAAATGGATCCACAAAATGATATCACAGAAACACAAGATCTATGAGAAAGAAAGGTACCATGAGTTCTCCAAATGATCACACTTTTCAGCTCCCAAATTCAAAGAAATGGGCTGGAAAGATGGCTCAGTGGTTAGGAGCGCTTGTTTTTTGTTTTTGTTTTTGTTTTTGTTTTTTGCAGAGGACTTGGGTTTAGTTTTTAGAAACCACATGGTGGCTTGCAACCATCTATAATGAGATCTGGTGCCCTCTTCTGGCACGTAGGCCAAACATTGTATATGTGATAAACAAATAAATTTATAAAAAAAAAATACTGAAACAGGTGAAGTGCTGGATGAAGGTTTCAGAAAGTTACTAGTAAAAATGTTCAACAACATCAAAAAGGAATCAAATGAGTAGATGAATTCAATTCAGGACCCGGAGAGGAAAGTTGCATAAAGGAAAAGTAAAAGAGATGAGAAATCATGCAGTATGGCTAAAAAAGTAAGCAAGTGGAAGAAAAACTCAACAGGAAAAATCTAATTTTGAAAAGAGAAAACTTGTGGTGGTATTGTGTTCCCCAAAATATTGTATACCTTAATAAACTTATCTGGGGTCAGAGAACAGAAAAGCTACAAGATACTTAGGCTAGAAAATGTTAACACACGCCTTTAATCCTAGCATTCCAGAGACAGAAATCCCTCTGGATCTCTGTGAGTTCAAGGCCGCACTGGAAACAACTAGGCATGGTGACTCACGCCTTTAATCCCAGAAAGCAGCCTTTAATCCCAGGGAGTGGTAGTAGAAAGCAGAAAGGTTTATAAGGTGTGAGGACCAGAAACTAGAAGCATTTAGCTGGTTAGGCATTCGACTGGTTAAGCGTTCAGGACTTCTAGCAGCAGTTCAGCTGAGAGCCATTGGGATGAGGACAGAGAAGCTTCCAGTCTGAGGAAACAGGACCAACTGAGGAATTGGCAAGGTGAGATAGCTGTGGCTTGTTCTGTCTCTCTGATCTAACAGCATTGACCCCAATAACTGGCCTCGGGTTTGATTTTATTAATAAGAACTTTTAAGATTCATGCTACAAAAACTAGAAGCATTGAAAACGCTCAGTGAACAAATCAGAAACACAGGCAAGCAATACCATGAGATGGTACCAGTTGGAAATAAGAACTCCAGGGATGGAGAATAAGACTGGGGAAATAACATGCTAAAACAACAGTAAGAGGAAAGTTGCATAACCTCACACCCAAAAGCCCTGGGATACAAGCTGTGACTCAGCCAGAGAATCTGCTGAATAAATTCATAGTAGAAAATTTCAAGTTGTAGAGAAAGGCATGCATATCCAAATGCAAGAGATACTTAGAACCCCAAAGAGACATGACTAAAGAAGAATGGTGTCAAAGATACAGAGCAAAGACACACTATTAAAAAGTATAACAGCAGAATTATCCCTAGCAACCATAATAGCTAGGGACACATGGCACAATATTTTTCAAAAGCTGAAGGTAAGTAACTGCCGACCAAGATTGCTAAATCCAACAAAGCTGTATTTTAAAATGGATGGAGAAATAAGGACATTCCAAGACAAGCACAAACTAAGACAGTTTATGCTAAACTAGCATTGAAGAAGATGCTCAAAGCACTGTACACAAAGGAGGAAAATAGAATCAATCACAAAAGCACAGGAAAATCTAGTTTCATTAGAAGAATAAATGGATGAAAGAGAGCTAGAAAGGAATAAATCATATCTAATATAGGAAATCAGCAAACTTTTTACTAATAGATGTAGACAAGAGGAAAAAAAAATCAGTAATCTAGACAACCAGAAAAACAACCAAAGAAAACTGAGCATTTTCTCTAGCAAAGAGTGGTTCTCAACCTTCTTAATGCTGCATCCCTTTAGTACAGTTCCTCATGTTGTGGTAACCCCCAACCATAAAATTATTTCTGTTGATACTTCGTAGTTGCAATTTTGCTACTTTTTGAATCATAACGTAAATATCTGATACACAGGATATCTGATATGTGACTCCTGTAAAAGTGTCACCTAGTCTCCAGAGGGGCCCCAACCCACAGACTGAGAACTGCTGATCTAGAACAAGTATAGACAGAGATGCCCTTTTCCTACTTCAATGTAGTGTCTGAAATCTTAGTTAGAGCAGGAAGATGGGGAAGAAATGAAAGGAAAGAAAAGGAAGGAAGAAAGGAGTCACAGAGTACCATGATTCTGTGCTTAAAAGTCAATATGAAAGGTCACCAGAAAATTCATGAATCTAGTAAATGCTTTCAGCAAAGTAGGGATACACAATAAATAAACAAATGGATCTATTTATATACAAATACTGAACTTGCTAAGAAATCAAGAAAAGTTCCATTCACAATAGCTTCAAGAGAGCTGAAATACCAAGAAATAAACATAATCAAGGAGATAAGTGATCTATGCAATGAGAACTTTAAGACACTAAAAGAAAGAAATTAAAGATACTAGAAGATAGAAAGATTTTCCATGCTCACAGATCGACAGAACCAATATTATAAAGATGGTTATATCAATCTTCAGATTCAACATAATCCCTCTCATGATTTTGGATAATTATTCTCTTGATTAGAATGAAGCATCCTTAAAAAAAAAAAATCTCTTCTACCTGGGCGGTGGTGGTGCACACTTTTAATCCCAGCACTTGGGAGGCAGAGTCAGGCAGATCTCTGTGAGTTCGAGGCCAGCCTGGTCTACAGAGTGAGATCCAGGACAGCCACCAAAGCTACACAGAGAAACCCTGTCTTGAAACACCCCAAAAAACCCAAAAAACAAAAACAAAAACCCTCTTCTAATTAATTTTAGTTTCAGATCTATTTTGTCAGATAATAGGATAGCTAGCAACACCTGCTTGTTTCCTGGTCTCATTTGATTGGAGTATTTTGTCCATCCTTTAACTCTAAGGTTGCTGTGCTAAGATGTATTTCTTGTAGATGACATATAGATGGAGTTTTCTTGACCCACTTAATGAGCCTGTGTCTTTGATTGGAAAATTGAGGCTATTGGCACTTAAATTTATCAAAATGTGTGTGTTGATTTTTGGTGTTGTTATTTGTGTTCTTGGTGGTACTCTGTGTTTTCATAATTATTTCTTCATATTTTTGTACAGGATCCTGGCTATATTCATTCATTTCTCTCTTCAGCCTGAAATATTGCTTTCTGTATTTGCTTTAGGTTTGGTTTGTTGTACATAAGGTTTTAGGCTGTTTATGTCATGGGAAGTTTTTCTTTCTTCTTTTCAACTCCTGCAGGTAGTTTTGCTGAGGGTATTAGTCTAGGTTGGCTGTCAGTCTTTTAGACTTGGAATGCATTCCTCTGGTTCTTCTGACTTTCAGGGTTTCCATTGAGAAATCAGCTGTTATCTGGTGGGTTTTTCTTCATCTGTGACTTGTGTTTGTTCTCTGGCAGCTCTCAATAGTCTTTCTTTGTCCTGTAGACTTCGTGTTTTAGCTATGATTTGCCTTGAGGATTTTCTTTTCTGGTCTTGTCTCTTTGATGTTCGGTGTGCTTTTTGTATCTGTGTGGATGTACCGTTTCTTAGTTTCTGAGAGTTTTCTTCTATGATCCCTTTGAAAATCTGATCTATGCTATTGCTCTGGGTTTCTTCTTCCTCATGTGTTCCTATAATTCAAAGATTTGGTCTTTTTATGGTGTTCCACATTCCTTGTGCATGCCTTTCCTGTGTTTTAGTATTTTGTACCTTTTCTTATGTCCTCTAGTCCTTTCATTTATCTTCAAGTCCTGATAGTCTATTCTCTCCTTGATGCACTCTACTGTAAGGCTTTAGTTTGAATTTTCTAGTTGTGTATTGGGTTTTTCAATTCCATCTTCATTTCCGCCTTAGTTCTCTACAAATGTTTGTATTTCTTTATTAAATTCCATTTTTCAAATCCCAAATAGTCTTCTTCATTTCTATCAGCCTTATGTTTGTATTCTCTTGAACATTGCCTAGGTGTTCGTTATCTTCAAGTTCATTCTCTTTAAGATCACTGAGCTGTTTCTTTGTGACTTTAAGCTCCTTGAATTCTTTGATGGGGTTTGTGATTGTTCTTTTAGAGTCTGTGTCCTGGGGTTCACCCAGATAATTCTCATTGGCAGACAGTTCTATATGATTGGTTGGTTTGGGGGAGAGCATGCTGCCTTGATATTTCATATCATTTGTACTTTGATGGTGAGATTTTGGCATGTGTACTTCTTTTCTTGGGTCTGTGTCTGATATGGACAGAGCAGGTTGGAACAAAAAAGAGAGATTGTGTTGGATCTAGAGGTTAAATATGAATTAGGTGTAATGAAGTCAGATATATACAGGGGATGGGACTGGCATGCAGATGTGCTTCCTGGTCAAAACTTAGAGTTTAGGGGTAAATCTGGGGGTTACAGCAGGTGTGAGGAGGGGATAGTCAGGCAAAATCATCAGGCTAGACCCTAGAGAAGAGCATGTAGGATCTGTCTGGGTGGAGCCACTGGATGTAGCTTAGGAGATTCCTGTAGGTTGGGGACAGGCATGGGTGTCCATAAAAGGCCTGAATTTGGGATCCCAGGATAGATATGTGGGTTGGGGAGGATGTGTGGAGGGAAGGATCAAGAGGACTCATCCATCTAGACCCTGGAGAATGATTTGTTACATATACATTTAACCACGCTATTAAAAGAATGATCACTATTCCTACTATTATTAGTGTAATTTTTTTTTAAAATCAGAATCCTAGTGTTTCTTAAGCATGTCCTCCACTACCCCTACTATTAGTACTATAAATCTTTGATCAGAATCCTACTGTTCCTTACTATATCCTTTTTGCTTATCTGTTTTTTAAAGAATATTAGTCTTCATTTTGTTTAGTAAGACCTACTTCAAGACAAAGAACTCATGAAATGTGAATTCTGAAACATCTTTGGCACATTGGCTCTGATGCTAGAGCACCTGGGTTCAACTCTAGATTCTACCACTGGTCAGCAATGTAATTTCGGGGAAGTTGCCTCATTTGCAAAATCAGACTCATAATGGCATCCACCTTAGAGCATCATTGTAGGGACTGAGTGATGGGAGGCATATAAAATGTTGGACACTGTGGCTGGCAAGAAGTAAACATTAGCAAATGCCAGCTGTTGCCGATACCTGATAAAAAAAAACAATACCTACCCAATGATCTAAAAAACTCACAATGGCTCCTGCATTATCTAAACATGATAAAAACAGGTCACAGCACAAAGCCTTCCATGGTCAGATGATTCAGGGTTGCAACTTCAGCTCCTCTTCCTGGGTTTCCCCTACTTTTTTTCTAGCTCAGAAGAATCTCTCACCTCTGTCCTCTGAGCCCTTAAAAATGTTGGTATAAGATGTATCATCAATGTTGTGGAGAACTTTTCTAGCTCTGAATGTGGTGAGCCCTTTGAATGTGCAGTCACATCTAATTCCCCCTCAGGAAGATTTATACAAGTCACTACAGGATTGAATCAATGATGTTTTGAGGACTTGGAAGACATAAAAACCTGGAAATGAATTTACCTCCTGAGAATGCAACTCAAGCCCATATCTAAAGTTCAAGACCTGCACAAGATCAAGCCACTCAAAATCCCAGCATGCAACAGGTCAGGAAGTTCCACCCCTAGCTGATACTGTCATCATTACAAGGGAGAAAGCAATCAAGTAAATCCTGGAAGTGTCTGTTATTTAAAAAAATAATGACGATATACTTCTGCAAGCTTTCTATTTTTGTTTTTTTTTTTTTCTCTTTTGAGACAGGGTTTCCCTGTGTAGCTTTGCACCTTTCCTGGAACTCGCTTTGTAGACCAGGCTAGCCTCAAACTCACAGAGATCCACCTGCCTCTGCCTCCCAAGTGCTGGGATTAAAGTCGTGCACCACCACTGCCCGGCTAAGCTTTCTATTTTTTAAAATGGTTTTTACAAACCAGTGCATGGCTCATTCCAGCATGTGGTGTATCATTGTCAATATTTTTGAATGAGAAAGCTCCCCATCTAGTCTGAATCAGGTGTAGCTAACTTGCAAACAGGAGGAGCTGACAACTGGCAAATGGTCAAAGGAAGATTTGGAAATCAGCATCCTTTGTGGCAGAATTTCCTCCTTTTCATACATAAAACTCTTGGTAGAATATAAATACATAAAATCAGCACCAGCAGATGTACTTGCTTCACCCTCCTGCCTGTAGAGTGTGACTGATCTACAGAACAGAGTTGAGAAGAGATGCCATGTGTCCATGGTCTGCTAAAGTGGGACCCAGTCATACACAATATGTGACCATTACTCCCTGAATAATAATCTTCACTCTCTTTGCCAAGGATTGTTCTCTCTCCCAGGCTCATTCTGCTGCAAGGTGACAGGGCTAGAATTCAAGACCCAGACTCCAGGATCTAAGCACATGTCCTTTCAGCTGTATCTCAGCCTCTTGTTTCCCCACATTGTCTTCTTCAGTGCCCTGGATGACTTTCAAGTGCTTCCTGAATGAAACAGGGGCTGTGCTCCTCGCAACACTGAATCCTACTTCCCATCTTCCAGTCCTTTTGCTGGCTGACTGCGGGAAGCACTTGGCTCTCATCATCTGCCAATTGGGGATTTCACCTCTGGAAGTCATTTGATCACTTAAGCGCTAAGCTCTCTCAAGAGGTGGCCTGCAAGGGCCTTGCAGCTTTGATCCAAATTTTCCATCCAAATAAGCACATAAGTGGAGAGGCTCCTGGTTCCAGCTAAGCCACAGACTGCTGCTCTCTTTTCTTAAAAAAAAAAAAGAAAGAAAGAAAGCATATCCTCTACTGTGGCTGGGCTACCTGAGCAGATCCAGTGCTGGGACATACTGATTGCTTTGGGAAGCAGGGTCTTTCTTGGATTCTTTCCCTTATTCTGCTGGGCTTAAGGAGAAGGGTTTATTGCTTATTACAAGCCCCATGGGAGGGTGTTCTGGCCTTATATCATCTTCTCTGTCATGGCAGGTTCAGTGTTTTCAGTCTGTCCCAGAAACATCAGTGATGTGTATTCTGTTCCAGCCCTATTGGGATATAAGGCACCCTCTGCATAGATAGGTCAACGTATTTGGCTCAGGGCCTGACCTGAGCCTGCCAGACCATCCTTTCCCAGACTCACTCACAGAGTGAGTCCTGTGCCAGTTACCTGATGCTTCTCTGAATTGTCTTCAGCAGACCTCGAAACAAGTGCAGTGTTCGTTCGTTCGTTCGATGGCACAAAGAAACCTAGGCTCCGAGAGCACAGCCAGAGTCATGGAGCAAGTAGGCTCTGAAGGACTGGAGTTTGGACCTCGCTCTTAGCCTTGAACCTTTGCATGCATTTCTCAACTGCAGAGTCTCAACTTGGTGAATGCCAATGGGCATGGGGTTCAGTGGAAAGGTGCGTTGTTGAGCTGTTGGTTCCTCCAGATACAGTCAGCATCCATGAAATTCAGGGGACCCTGTAAGTGACAGAAGCTCAGGCAGCTCTCTCCCAGCTGGCCTGGCAATTTGGAGCGTGATTGTATCCTCCTGCCCTGAGGAAATGCCCTTCTGCAATGTGCCCAATGGTCCCATGTCTTCACCACTCATTGTTCTGGAGGGAGAGATGTTCATTTAGCCCCTTACTAGCAGGTTTGAGATTTATGGGAGGGAGGAGTGGCCAGATGGGCAGGTCTCTCTGCAGAAGTTCTCCAGAACCCACTGGTGGGGGGCAGCAACCCATGCAGCTGTGGTCCTGAAATGTTCCAAGTGCGCTCTCTCTCTCATGCTTCCCATTTCCCATGTTGGAAAAGATTGCTGGAAATCCACTTACCTTTGTTTCAAGACTCTGTCTAGTCTTGGTTTTATTATGGGTGGTAAAGGGCCTGCATGGAAGATAGTCACTGATTTGGATAATTCTTTCCCTTTCTTCTTTCTCTCTTATTAATCTGTTCTTGGGATGGGCCTTTTCCCTGTTGCCTTCCAGAAGACCCTTGGGAGCGACTGGTTTTTGGTCTTCTTCATTATTGCTATTGGCTCAGGGCTTCTTTGATGGATAGGAGCAATTTTCTTTGGAAATTGGATGCAATATTGGCAGTTCTGTGGGACATATATTACACTCCTCTGGGAGGGAGCTTTTCCATGGGCCTCAAAATGGAGTGATTCTATTCAAGTGGTTATGGAGGAAGCAGAAAAAAGCAGAAAGGAATCTATTCAAATATTTTGCATAGCTGCTCTTCCTGGTATTTGGGTTTAGCCCACTTCTGTGAAGTAGCTTCTTTTGGAAAATGGTGAACCTTGAGCACCTGTTAAAGGTAAGGAACCCAAAGGAGGGGAAACAGGCCTGTTCACCCAGGACAATAGCACCCACCAGGAGTCACAGGTCTCTGATTCTAGATACTCCTTAATTCTGGCTGAGGTCAGAAAGACCCACTCATCACAGGATGGGTCATATACTGTGGAGATGCTGGGCACTAGGGATCCACAATGCCCTCTCAGAGTTGATAATATGTCATCGTCATCATCATCATCATCATCATTGTATGTGTGTATGATGTGTGTGCTTAAGACTTGTATGGACCTCAGAGGACAGCTGTCACCTTTCTTTGCTTCTTTTCTTTCATGAGGGTTCTGAGGATCAAACTTGGGTCCCCAGGCTTGCACAGCAAGTGCCTTTATCCACTGAGCCATCTTGCTGGTCCTATATATCCATACTTTAATCCATTAAGTAACTTAAGATCACCAGCAGCTCATGAAATAGCCTTTTTATGATTTCCAGAATTCCATCCTACAGATGAGTAAACAGACATGAGGCAGTGAAGAAAGTTGTTCAAGATCATCTTTAGGACATAGAGGTCCTGGAATTCAGATGCAGGACATCTGATGTCCATGGCCTAGACTTGTGTTTGTTGGTGCCTCTTGCTTACTCCTATAAATAAGAGGAACTCTGAATGTTACCATCTATCCATCTATCCATTCTTCCTTCTTTCCTTCCTTCCTTCCTCCTATCCATCCATCCATCCATCCATCCATCCATCCATCCATCAATCCATCCATCCAGGGCTCTTTTCTTGTACTGGAGAGAAATCATGGATGGGTAAGAAGCTCAAATGTTAGGGGCTTTCCTTTTCCTCAGTGTTTGACAGCAGTGAATGGTTTCAGTCAGTAGGCAGAAGCAGCTGGATATGGCAAACTAATAAATGTAATAGTCACATTCAGGCCTTGGGTATTAGGAACCTGGAGGGCAGCTAGCCAGTGTTACAGTTCTCAGGTTGAGATCCTTGTCTCTGAAGACTTGACATCTCTCTCAGGATCTCTTTTGGCAACCAGGGCCTGCAGCTTCTCATCTTTAGAGAACTGTTCAGCTATTCCTCCAAGCTGTCAGTGGCTGATACCTGGAGGTCACATTTGAGGTACCTGTTGCTGTCAGGCAGCATTTTGGAGCCAGAACATTCACAGGACCTTTCAGGAACTGGATGCTGTCCACAACCAGTATCACTCTGATGCACGGCTCCTCTGGGACAGGTGGATGGGATCCACAAGCGGGGTCAGTTGGATTTGGTCCATGTCAAAGGAGAACCTCAGTGGCTTATGGTCAGGAGTAGATTCAGGCATGTGGTGCTGAGGGTGTGGCTTTTGAAGGCAATCACCTCTACAGATGTCAACTGGCAATGTCAAGGCCTTGCCCCAGCTGCTTCTTCAGCAGACAATCAGAGGTATTGGGACTTTTCCCCAGGAGGCTGGCCCAGCATTTAGGAACTGGGTGACAGGCATCGTCATAAGTATTACTGTTCAGGAGCCCAGCGCTGGGGGCACTGATACTAGATGCTAGTCATTGAGACCTTTCTGGTTCTCAAGCAGTTGCAGGGACTTTTGTACTTCGAAGCCTTGAACTCAGGAATGCATATCGCAATGCTTGGGTGCTCAGCTTCAGGAATCAGAAGCAGGCCCAATAACAAGAGTGGTTCCTGATTGTACCGGGTTCACACTGAATATGCTGTGGCGTCTTAAGTTGTCATGGCCCTGGGTCTGTGAACATGGGGCCCACACTATCAATTTGCATCTTCTGTAGGGCCAAACCATCACCCGAGGTAGGTGCTACTGCTCAAGGCAGGCAAGGCAGGCGCTTACTTAGCTATCAAGCTGCCCTTGCCAATGTTGTCCCCCCATCACTGCTGTCCCTTGCTGCTGCTTTCTTCGTGTTTCTAGTTCAGCCTGTGCTACTGAAATTAGACAAAGTAAGGCCACTCAAGAGAAGTTCTCATTGGATCTGGTGATGCTGCAATACCAGTGAAGGTGTAGCGGAGGAAAGTGTCCCTGGCTAGCTCATCAAGTGAGCTCTGCAGTAACTTGTTTCTGTGGCCCGAGAGGGGGTATTTGCACCAACCACCCATTTGTTAGTCATAGCTTTGCCTTTGGCATCGGTCACCGTCATTAAGGCTTGTGTTTGGACCAATCACAGCCTTCCCGCCAGTCATTCTAATTCCTCCAGGGGAGGAACTCAAATAAATGCTATGCAGAGCGTTAAAACTGGCTAAAGTGGAGATGGTTCACCCAGGCTTGTGATTTCCAGATGTCTGCTACAAACCACTTTAAACAGCCCTTGGGGGGGGCCGTGCCTTAAGGAGCCAGGGCGGTCAGCTGTAATCTTTCCCATAGATATCTCTGGGCATCTGCGCAGTGTTCAAGATGACTGCTGCTGTCATAGGGGTAATCCGGTTGGCAGTTAGGCTGACAGGCTTTCCGCTTAGGGCAGCTCAAGCAGCAAGGGGGGCCAATAGATGCTAGGAAGTCAGATTACCCTGTTCCCAGCCTCACATTTACATATTTGAAAGCAAATGTCAGAGGGAATAGTTCCAATATAAATTCAGATAACTTATCATTAACACCAACCGTGATTTTTTTTTAAACAGATTCCAATAGTGCTTAAACTGTGCTTTATATCTGCTCAGGGCCCAGGGGGAGAGGGAGAGAGGATTTCAAGTGGCATACTTTCCGGCTCTTCAAGATTCTGGTTGGTCAACCTAGCACTTTGCCTCCGCCTCTCTTCTTGGAACTTGTGCCAAATTCCTGGCAGCTCACCTCATCAAGGCAGACACATCCTGAGTCAGCAGGGCCCCGGTTGGAAAGGAGGGACATTGTTTCAGGGGAAGTTGCTTTTGGATCCCAGAGGCATCTGTTCAGCAAGCCTGGGCCACTCTGGGCTCAGGTCCACAATGGGCATTGGAGGTCTGTCAGTGAATAGTATCATGGCACCCCTCTCCAGGAGTCTGCCATCTAGCTGGCCAGCAGCAAAGACACAAGCTGACATACACAACTTAAATAAATGCTGTGCAGAGCCTTAAAACTGGTGATGTGACAAAAGAGATACTGGATATCTCTTTGGGGTTGGAGGACCAGCAAAGCCTTTTAGACTGGCATTGAAATTGAGATCTGAGCATGGGACTGGAGCCAGTCACAGGATGGTGGAAAGAAGAGTTCCTGGGAGAGGAACCCATGTATGCTGAGCCATGGACTGGGGGCAGGAAAGGTGTGTTTAGAAGTAGAGTGTTTAGAAGTAGTTGGAGCATGGTGCATTGGGTGGCTAGGAGAAAACAAGGTGAGAGAGGAGGCCAGGATGATCATAGAGAGCCTTGGAGGCCATGATGAGGAGGTAGGGCTTATTTCAGGTCCATTAGGAGGCAGCTGGAAGCAGACTACAAGCTTAATCTCGTACTGCAGCCCCTCTGTGGTCTGAGGCATCCTTGTAGGTACAGATCCCAAGGGCAAGCGTGCGAGACTTGATAGATAGAGCCCTGGCTCGGGCAGAACAATTAGTTCCTTTGCTCTTCACTCTAGTTCGTCCAGCAAACAGATTCAGGCACTGGACACATACCAAGCATTCAGCACTTTATTAGCCACTAAGAGCGCTCAACAGTCTTATATAAATTCTTGGCCTCAAGGATTCTGTCCATGGAAGGACAAGGAAACAACTGGCCCAGTTCTGGCCAGCAGAAATATGAAAGTTGGCTTCCCAGTGGGGTAAAAACACAGGCAAATCCAGCCTTTGTAAAGACATAAAGTTAGAGGATAAGAGTAATTGCTTATTGGGAAATCTTAATTAAAACAGCACAAATAACTACAATGCAATGAAATCAATATTAATGAACACAGTGTGTTTGCTCAGAGATAGTGACAGGAAAGAAGGGGGCTGGGGGAGGGAAATATGGTGCAGAAGATGGAAGGTTGCTCGGCATAGTTTCCAGGACTCTCCTTTTAGGAATACAGGGAGGAGAGAAATCAGGTCAAGTTTAACACCTTCCTGTCTCTTCCCCTTGTCTTCCCTTTGTGCCAAGGCTAATAGGCTTGCCTTTCAGTGAAGACCTCTGTGTGCAGAGGTGTGAGTCCAATCCCCAGGAGCCAGGAACTTCTTTAAAAGACCTTCCTGAAGAACTGCCTGGCAAAAGAACAAAACAAGGCTAAAAGTAAACAAACCACTTTTCTCTTAAATGCCAACACGTGTTAAACTGCCCTCTAGTGGCTGCACACAGAATGTCATGGCCACAGATCCCAACCACAAGTCCCCTTGCTGGTTTCTCTGGATATAGAACTGTGCCCCCTCATACCTCTTTCCTAGTTGATGATTCTGAAAGCACAGGCAATGTAGGAGAAGGCTAGTAGTTGGAGAGAAAAATGATAAACATTTATCACGCTTCATTACATGTATCTACCAGCCACATGTCTGGCAAATACCATCTCTTCCATTATGTTCCTCATATTTCCACTCACAAATACTCTTCCTTTTGTCTGTTCTGGCCTACAGGGAAATCCTGTTCTCAGCTTCCCAGCACCTACCTTGCATTTTCAGTAACTGTGAGGGTGAGTCTGTCCACCCCAGCACCTATGAACATCTGGAAGCATCTGGAAGGCAGAGTTGAGTTGCCTCTCCCTGTTTAAGAGGAGAAAGAAAGGGAATCAGAACCAAAGTAAAGGTGGCCCACCACTCTTACCTTCAAAAGAGAGTCATGTGGCACAACTCTCAGGAAAGGAGTAAGAAATCATGTCAGGATGCCGCAGCTGCCTTTACCCGCTGAGTACCTAGTATACATCATTGCTTTGGCTTTCTGGGCCTCAGTTGACTTATCAGGGGAGATAATAGTTCGTACTGCATGGTGAACTGGGTAGAGAAGTTAGCTAAGTTACTGTGTATAATACATATTTTAGCGGGGTCTAAGGTTTGAATCCTGCTCTGTTTCCTCTGTGACTGGAACCTCTGGGATTATGATAAAATATCTGCCACATAAGCTTGTGATCATGATTAATTATGACAACTTGGATATAGGATTAATGTAGTGTGTATTAAATTATGATAAAAGTACTTGCCATTAAAATTGCCATCACTATTGATGTTGATATTAATTTTATCACCTCATTTACTCCTCTCACTAAGACACTGGTAGAAGCAATGCTTTCATCTACCACAGAAGGGAGAAGGTCCTCAGAGAGGTCCAGCGCTTGCTCAAGTGATGAGTAACACTTGCTATAAAGCTGCCCCTTTTACACTGTTTTCTGGTTGATGCATCTGAAAGATATGGGCTGTGAGGTCAGAGCGGATTGGCAAGTCCTTGGGATGCAAGCACGCATACAAAGTTAGGCTAGGGACTGATGGTAAGATAGGAATTGTTCAAACTAACAAGCCATCTATTTGGAGATGTGATGGACAAGAAACAGGTAGAAGTGGGGGGCCAGTAGGAGAGACAGTCAAGTACTGTAGCAGAAGGGAAGAATTTGGAGAGGAAAAAATGCTAAATAATGTAGTTATATATTTTAAAAAATCGGACTCAATTGCCATAACATAAAATTCATTCTTTTAATTTATGCAAATGATTCATTCTTACTGTATTAGCAAAAAATTGCAAATATTGTTCCTGTTTAATATGCACATTTTCAAAATGAAAAACTATATTACTTATTAGTCACTCCCTATCCCCCCACTATTTGGCAAATCAGACTTTCAATTATCTTTTAATGGTGTCCTTAGCAGAGGTACAGAAGTCAGGAAAGGTGACTCTGTACTTGGGGTTCTAGCACTTAATCCCTTGAAAGGGAGTTTGGAAACAGAATGAAAACCAATGCATGCCTGTCTTCAAAGAATCTGAAAGTAGAAATCAGGGAAAGAACTCCAGAGGACGAGGGTTGCCATGGAAACTGAGGTCAAAGTTTTATGGTAACATAAGGGAACACTTTGAGTAGGCAAAATTAAAATTACGCCTGTTTATTATTCTCCATTTGACATTGTTTTCGACTTTACAGAAAAGTTGCAAAACTAATGCAGGAAGTTCCATTGTATGGCTTTGGTGCTGGAACCCTGACTGGGGTGATCAAGGACTGAGGAAATGACAGATAGACAGACACACAGACACAGAAAAGCTGGAGTCGCTAGGCTGGGTTCTCTGATGGAGAAGCTGCAGTACCCTAGAGGAACAGTGTGCTTATTATATACAGTTGAACAGGGAGGCAGGTTTTTATTTTTTGCAAGGCAGCAGGGTTTATGGTATGTGCTGAACAAGGAGGCAGGTTTCTTGGTAGAAGCAGTCTCTGTAGGAGAGAAGTCTTGGGGAGGGCAGAAGTTACACACACTAACACACTAACAATACCCACATATACACCAGAGGAGGCTTTGCCATCCCTCTGAGCCTTAGTCAGAAAAGGCTTTGCACTCCCATGGGTCTGAAGCATTGAGGTCTTTGGTTTGTCTGTGCTTATGTCAATAATACTCACCCACTCCGGACCTAACTCACTCCTTACAGGGAATTACTGATCACCTTTCATCATGATTCCCTGTATTTTATCACATTGCCTCATTTTCTCTTTTCCTCTCTCCCGCATGGCACTCTTTCTTTCTGACCCAGTTGAGAATAAATTATAGAAACAATGCTCACTTCCTCCTAACTACTTCATTGTGTGCTTCTTAAAATCAAAGGCATTCTTTTACATAAACCACAGCATAAAAATTGAAATCAGGAAAATAACATTGAGACGATATAACCATTGTCTTCTCCCAGCTGCCTCTAGAGCAGTTGCAGTAGCAAGATACAACCTTAGATCAGACACTACATGCTGTTGTCACATTGCCAGCCTTCATTAATCTGGGACACTTCCCAAGGTTTTTAACACCAGGGACAGTTTGGAAAATGCAAGCCATTTATTTTGTAGATTTCCTTCAGTCTGTCTGATTCTTCCTTGTGGTTAGGTTCACGGTTCTTTTTGACAGACAGACCACAGAAGTGGTGTTCTTTTCTCCACCGAGCTTCATGTAAGGGGTCACATGGTGATCATTTTCTATGTAATTGGGCATATTAACTTTGATCAGATGAGTAAGCCAGTTTCTGCCAAGATTGTCCCCTCCAAAGTTACTACTTTGGTGAAATAATTTGAAACTTATGCAAAATCCATGTTACTAGCTAATTTCCCTCATTACTTTTAGCATTCATTGATGAATCCTGCTTGCAGACTCTGGCTCTTGAAAACTAATATTTCAGGTTACTTACTGTATTTTCTTTACTTGAAAATCACTTTCAAAGAAAGATTTTTCTATAACTATTTCCTGATGCTAAGAAAATCTGCATTTTCTTTTACAATTGGGAAATTAAAATCTGGAAAGTGGAGGCCATAGTCCATGGATTAATCATCACAAGATTGGGAAAAGATATGTTTGTGGTAAACATGGAGGATTGTAACATGAATTACTAAACAATCTTATTAATAGGAAACCTGGAGCCAGACATTGGGGTGAAAACTGAAAGATCAGAGAAGCAGAACAAGCTGTAACCAATTTCGCCTTGCCAACTCCTCAGCTGATCCTGTCTTTATGAATCCCTAGACTGAAAGCCTCTGAGTCCTCACCCCTGAGGGTCTCAGTTGAATTGCTTAAAAGCCTCTAGTTCCTGGTCCTCACGCCTTATATACCTTTCTGCTTCCTGCCATCACTTCCTGGGATTAAAGGCATGTATCCTTCCCAAGCAAAGACATGAGATCTCAAGTGCTGGGATTAAAGATGTGTGCCACCATGGCTGGCTCTGTTCCCAGGGTGGCCTTGAACTCACAGAGCTCCAGATGAATCTCTGCCTCCTGAGTGATAGGAATAAATGTGTGTGCCATTTTCTGTCCTCTATGTCTAATCTAGTGGCTGTTCTGTTCTCTGACCCCCAGATAAGTTTATTAGGGTGCACAATGTATCAACCGTAGAGGACAGTTAAGTGAATGAAAACACTTCTCTACATATTCAAATGCACACAGGTTCCTAAGTAAACATTCTTCATCCCAAGGTCACAGGTCAATGACTCCTGGAATCATTAAAACAGAATTATTTGAATGACTATTTCTTGGTAAATAAAAAGGAAGAATAAGGTAACCTGGCAACCCACTTACATGTATGCATATATGTGAAATGTACAAAATGAGGGCTTTCATTCTGTCATTTGCATACATGCATGCAATGTACTTTGATTATATTCTTATACTTTCCTTCTTCCTTTTCACCTTCTGACTTCATGACAGTCTGCATTTTACTTCATGTACTGAACTTAGACCTCATATTTGGTAGGAAAATACTGTATTTGTTAACTTTCTTCTTTATCTTTTTCTAAATAAAGGGTAAAGGTTAAGGCATCCCTTCAAATTCTCCAAAGAATTAAGTTAACAGCGTTATTAAGATCCCTAAGAGCAAGATTTGTGCTTCTGGATGAACAACTTTGTTTTTAACCCAATATTAAGCATAAGGAAGGTCTTAGGAAAATCCATGGTCAGAGATGACAAACCTTGCTTACTAACTTGAATGTCAGAATGAATGAAGTATAGAGCAGAAGCTGACTTTGCTAACATTTTCAAGGGACCCCAATATCATCATTTTGGGATTTTTGTGTGTCTGTCTGCCAGTCTTGGAAAACAGTCATCTCTTGGCATGTTGCTGTTAAGTTCAGATCCCAGTGAGCTCCTTCGGTGGAAGGAGAAAGCAAAGGAATGAATAATTGGGTCTCTTCAACAGATAACCAGCATGTAGAGGGCCATTGCCTCTCACTGTGAAGCCCAAGGGTGATCTGGTCCTAGACAAGTGATGCCATGGAGTCCTTCCTTCCATGGCTCTGCTTGGCTTTGTTCTACAGGGTGGCCCTTCCATGTTCTGGGTGTGCTTGGCTTCCATTAACAACTGGCTGTAAACTGAGCGGCTTCAAAAGAAGCCGTTTAGCTCAACGTTTGGAGGTTAGAAGCCCTGAGTCAAGGAAAACTCAGGCCAGAACCCTCTGAAGCATCCCTGTTTCTTCTTACCTTGTGGTGGCCCCTGGTAATATCGGACATTTCTTGGTTTATAGATCTATCCCTCTCATTCCCGGCCCCTTTGTCTTCTATGGGCACCCTCTCCTGTTCTCAAAATGACAACAGTCATTATTGGATTTAGGACCCATCATAGTCCAGTTTGCATACTCTAAATTTTATAAAGGTACGAGAGAATTTTTTTTTTTCGAGACAGGGTTTCTCTGTGTAGTTTTGGTGCCTGTCCTGGATCTTGCTCTGTAGACGAGGCTAGCCTCAAACTCAGAGATCCACCTGCCTCTGCCTCCCAAGTGCTGGGACTAAAGGCGTGTGCCACCGCCGCCTGGCGGGAGAAATCTCTATTTTAAGTTAATTTAAAGTTCCATGTTATCCATTTATCCTACATAATACTGTTTCCTTGGTTTTTGTTTGTTTGTTTTTGCTTTTGTTTTTCCTACGAGGGAATCTGATTTCTTGAGTGGTCTCTACTTGCTGATACTGTTTTGATTCTTTCAGACCCAGCTTAGACAAAGCCAGCTCTATACACCTGCCTTGATTGCTTTATCACCCACACTTAAAGCGAAATAATTTTTAAAATCT
Organism: Peromyscus californicus insignis; assembly: GCF_007827085.1. NCBI lineage: Eukaryota > Metazoa > Chordata > Mammalia > Rodentia > Cricetidae > Peromyscus > Peromyscus californicus. The sequence continues at coordinate 34,091,896 of NW_026294503.1, forward strand.
TATATTGTCTTATTGATGTAACTACTTCATTTTTATTACAAGCTGTTTTTTTTTTTTTTTTTTTTTGGGTTTTCGAGACAGGGTTTCTCTGTGTAGCTTTGCGCCTTTTCCTGGAACTCACTTGGTAGCCCAGGCTGGCCTCGAACTCACAGAGATCCACCTGGCTCTGCCTCCCAAGTGCTGGGATTAAAGGCGTGCGCCACCACCGCCCAGCTTATTACAAGCTGTTTCAATGGCTCCTAGCTTTTGCTGACTTCTCCCAACAGTGAGCATCCTTCACCATCCATTTGACTACGCCCAGTGCCTAGCTCTGTGTCTGGCACTTAGTAGTTGTACACAATGTTTGTTGACTTAAATTTACTTCCTATCATACAAAAGTGTGATGTACCCCTCTATAAATGGCAGAGATTGCACGGATTTCTCCCCTGGTCTCTGGCTCCTGTGTCCCTTGGCAAACATGATCCTATCTCTCTTGCTGACAGAACATATGTACAAATGGGACTCTGTCTGCTCTCTGACCTTTCTGGACATGGTTGAGGTTGCAGCATGTTTTCCTTCTGAATCACTAGGTGCAAAGTAGGCAAACAGAGGAAACTCCACTCTCAGTGGAAAGCTGCCAGGCACAGTGCTCCAGGAGCCTCCAGCTCACAGAGCTCGTCCTTTCTTTCCCAACTGCTCCTTGTCTTTAATTGGATTCAGACATAACAAGGTTTTGAAGATTGAAAGCACATTTATTTCTCTACTTTTCCCCTTTCCTTCTCCAATGAGTCTCTAAGGCTCATGTATTTTCTGTTCAGAAATGCCTCCCAACTATTTCTCCTCTTCTCTGTCATCTAGACCAGGCCTTGGGGGATATCTTCTAATGGGGTTCTGCCTGTGATGGTCCTTTTCGATCAGATTGAGATGCACGGATGAGGTTAGTAAAGCACACCCCTGGGTGTGCCTGTGAGGATGTTCTCAAAGAGCTTCCCTGAGTGTAAGCAACAGCATCTCTTAAGCTGGGGGTCTGATGGAATAAAACTAGAAAGAGAGAGAGAGAGAGAGAGACAGAGAGACAGAGAGACAGAGAGACAGAGACAGAGAGACAGAGAGACAGAGAGAGACAGAGACAAAGACAGAGACAGAGAGAGAGACAGAGAGATCTAGTTGGTATCTAGTCATTTTTTCTTGCATCCTAGCTTCTGTGCTGTGAGCTGCTTTCCTCTGCTACATCTAGCCTGCCACAGTGGACAGAAAGTTCTGGAACTGTGAACCAGAACAAATGGTTCCCCCTGAAGTTGTGTGGATATTTCCTCTGAATTTAAACATTCCCTCTCTGAAGGAGGAGGGAGCTCAGAAGATTCAAGAACCCGAGGAGACTCGCAAGGCTCAGGAAAGTTAAAAGTCACACAGCTCAGAGAGTTGCAGGAGTCCCAAGGCTCCCCGCTGCCCCTCCCGCCCCACCCCCAAGGTTACAGGCAGTAAACAGTTGCTTGGGAGAGGAGACTCCAGCTTGCTGAGTTGTCTACAGCTTGTTCAGGAATGCAGCTTTCCTGAGTCATCACCTGGGCTGGGATGGGCTTCTCAGTGATGCCACTGATTTTGAGTCACTCATGTTCCTATACATAACCCTTCACCCATGACCCTCTAAGTAACTCCAATAAGTCCACTTGGTGCAGTCATGTCTTTGGTCTGTGATTGATATTCTGTATAAGGTGAATTGACATTTGTTGACTTTCCCCCAGGAAAAGTCTCACCACTTTTTCTCAGGTTTTCAGTCACTGATGAAAAACTGACTACCAGAAAATCAGTATTGAGAAGGTGATTCTTGGTCTGTCTGTGCCTGAAGCTGTCTTGTAGGCTTTGGAACTGGTTTATGGGAGGAATTCAGAAAAACTTCAAGGTTCAGATCAGAGAAGTGCTTAGAATGCTGTAACCAGAACTTGGTGAGTAATTCTGGGGTGATCTCAGATGACAAGAATGCCCATATGAATGAGGACAGTAAAGACTGTGCTGATGACATTTCTGATGGGATAGGACTCTATTAGGCATTAGACTAGAGTCCATTTCTAATATACCATGGCAAAGAACTTGTGGATGTGCTTTCAATGCCGTGATAGTCTGTGAAAATCTGGATATAAAAGTGTAAGACTAATCTGGTGGAGGAAATTCCAAGGCAGTTAATATTAGGCTATAGCATGGATGTTGCTGGCTGCTTTTAGCCAGGTTTACAATGAGAAGCAGGAGCAGTAAAAAAAGCAGAAAGATTAAAAATGCTTTTCAGTTTGGTCCAAAAAAGCCATATAAAGCCAGTGCTAGGGAAATCATGGCTTCTGAAGAGATTACAATATATCACTGTAAAGAAGCCAAGCATTTCATATCAGGACAATGAGAAAGTAGCCTTGAAGGTATCACAGGCTCCAGAGTCTGAAAGGGTAAACTCATTTGACATTGCCATGCTCATACAGGGCTGTGGAGGTCGTTTCCCCAGATTTGTTTCATCATGCTCAGTTGCCCAGCAACACAGAAGCCATTGCACTTATGGGCCAAGTGGATTCAGTTACTGCTCAAACTATTGACCTTGGTGTCAACCATACGATGCTTACTTAGTTTGTAGTCATGTAGAATTTAAGAGTCATGAGATTATGGAGGTTTCCACTAGATTTCAAAGGAAGGTCTGGTGACCAGGCAATATATGTTAGGGTCAGAAACCTGTTAGCAGCACCCAAGAGAAAAATGTGTGAAGCTGTGAGGGTGATGCTGGAAATGCAATGGAGATTTCAGAAATTTGATGATGCTAAGAACATGGAATGTCTTCCAAAGAGCCTCAAGCAGTGAACAAAGTCATCCCAAGAGAAGTCATGTGCTCTATGACTGGCAAGACCATAACACTGGGTATGCTCAAGTTCTTGGGAGCTTATATTATGCTATCATGTGCCTTCGATAACAGACATGAAGCTACAGGATTCGGCACTTGTCCTTCTGGGTCTTGGTGTTGCTTTGGTTCTATTTGTCCTTGCTATGCTCTATTGCTCTTGCTTAGAATTAGAATTAATCTTCTGTGCTATTGTATGTTGGTAGTGTTAACTTGAAAAAAAATTGTAGGAGTTAAAAAGCTAAGACTTGTGTGTGTGTCTTGCTTTGTGTCTCAGAGCAGACTTTGAGCCTGAACTTTTGAATAGTGTTGGGATTGTTAAGGCTTTGGGGACTCTTGGGGAAAGAGTAATTGAATTTTACTTCATGAGATGGACATGAGCCATTAAGAGCCATGCACAAAATGATGATTTCAGGTGAAGTGTCAGGTGATAAATCAAGTTGACAAGATGTGGACTTATAATAGTTAATCTTGTCAACTTGATTAGCTCGAGAAGTGCTTATGAAACTAGTAAAAGACACCTTTAAATATATTTGTCAAGGTACTTCCAAGAGCATTAAACAAATAGAGGCAACTTCCCCTGAATGAGGGTCACACTATTCCCTAGGCTGGGAGCCTGGGTGGATCAAAAGTGTGGAAAGAAAAGGAACAAGCTCGCTAACACACAAGTATTTTCTGTGTTGTGAGGATGGGAGCTGTTCAGGTCCACTGCATCCTCCTTGTGAGGATGGACTGAAACCTTTGAAACTGTGAGCCAAAACAACCTGTCCTCTTTTGTTATCTCTTTAACTATTTTGTGACAGTAGCTAAAGGCCAACACACTGTCCCATCTCTCTCAAGCCTTCTTTGCTCTTGTCTCCAGCTAGATCATTCTTAAAAACAAACAACAAACAAACAAGCAAACAAACAACAACAAAAAACAAAAAACCTCATCAGTTCTTAGAGAGTTTTACACAATGTATTTTGATCACATTCATCCCTCTCCCCAAATTCTTTCCAGATCCACCCCTTTTTCAGATCAGTTTGCGCTGCTCAAATATTCTTGGGTGTATGATCTTCCATTGGAGTGTGATTGACTTACCACACTTAGAGAAAATGATCTCACTCTCTCCCAACATCCAACAGTCACCAGTAGCTCCTTGGCTGGGGTAGGGTTTTGCGCTCAAGTTCCATATCCATGGGATTTGGTCTGGCTTGAGCATAGACGGGTTTTGTGCATGCTGTTGCTACTGCTGCGAGTTCATGTGTGCAGCTTCACTACTGTTTTCCAGAAGAAACTGTTTCTTATAGTCATCCAACACCTCTTGCTCTCTCACTCTTTCTGACTCCCCTTCGACAAGGATCCCTGAGCCTTTGGAAGAGAGGGTGTGGTATATATGTTACCTGCAGGGCTGAGCATTTTGTAGTCTCTTATTATCTGCACATTGGCCAGTTGTGGGTCTCCGTGTTAATCACCATCTACTGCAAATAGAAGCTTATTAGTTGATGGTTGAAAGATGCGTTGAACTATAAACTATGATAAGCCATTAAGAGTCATTTTAATACTATATTCAGGTAGCAACCCAATAGTAGTAGGTTCTTGCCTAGGGCCTATGGTCTGTCTAGCTGTAGGTTCTTGGCCCAGTGGGTGCCAGATATGGGTCTCATCTTGTGGATCAGATCTTAAGTCCAATCAGAATGTTTCTATTGCTGTGAAGAGACATCATGACCTTGGCAACTTTTATGAAGGAAAACGTTTAATTGGGAGTGGCTTATAGTTTCAGAGGTTTAGTCCATTATCTCATGGGGGGAAGCATAGTGGCACGCAGGCAAACACAGTACTGGAGAAGGTGCTGAGAATTCTACATCTTGATCCCAAAGCAGCAAGAAGTGAACTAAGACATATTTCTTCCAACAATGCCACACCTACTCCAACAAGTCCACACCTCCTAATGTGCTTGAGCCTATGGGGCCATTTCTACTCAAACCACCACACCATGTCAGTGCCACTATTGCACCAGTGGACATGTCTTGCCAGGCCAGTTGTTACTGTAGCTGGCAGGGTTCACAACTGGGTATTGATTGATGATATTGATTGATTGGTGATAACCATATTGATAGTTTCAGGGATGTCATTCTTAAACAGATGTGGAAATGTGACTCCTTTCTAGAAATCACAGTTTCTTCCCATTGTTACCTGGTGGATCAGATCTTAAGGTGCTAACAGAATCTTCAAGCCCCACAGAGATCTGCTCTTCCTCTACTTGCTGTGGTTTGTGTGTAATTTTTCTGTAGATATTTATGCATTGGGAACTTGGTCCCTAGCATTGCGCTGCTGAGAGGTGCTGAGACTTTTAGGGTGGGCACTAATCTACTCATGTGAGATCCAGCCCACCAGAACACCAGCGTTTATCCTTTATGGAGAGATTACTCAATCACCTCCCACTAGGTATCCTGCTGTGGGATGTTCTGTATGGCAAATGTGTTGCTGATTTGTCAATAAATAAAACACTGATTGGCCATTGGTTAGGCAGGAAGTATAGGCGGGACAAGGAGGAGAATAAAGCTGGGAAGTGGAAGGCTGAGTCAGAGAGACACTGCCAGCCGCCACGATGACAAACAACTTGTGAAGATACCGGTAAGCCACGAGCCATGTGGCAAGGTATAGATTTATGGAAATGGATTAATTTGAGCTGTAGGAACAGTTAGCAAGAAGCCTGCCACGGCCATACAGTTTGTAACCAATATAAGTCTCTGTGTTTACTTGGTTGGGTCTGAGTGGCTGTGGTGTGGGACTGGCGGGTGAGAGAGATTTGTCCTGACTGTGGGCCAGGCAGGAAAACTCTAGCTACAGTACCCCCTTTTAAAAGTTCTATCACCTTTTAATTCTGTCACACAGAGAAGTATCAGCATAACTTTGGAGGATGGTACACCATGTTGTAACCATAGAAGCTCCTCTGTGTGGTTCCTTCTGTTGCCTAGAGGGATATTCTTTGAGTAGCTCAGCCTAGCTTATCTACCCTTGGTAGGGATTTCTCCTAAGAAAAGTGTGGGAATTTCTGGTTATTCTCCTCCAAAGATGTGTGTGTGTGTGTGTGTGTGTGTGTGTGTGTGTGTGTGTGTGTGTGTGTATTTGTGAATACATATCTCTTCTTGGCTTTGTGTGCACAAGAAGGACACTTGTTGATGTCATCGAGTGATATCTTTTTTTCTTTTTTAAAAATTATCATTTATTTTTAAAATTCCTTTTTTATTTTACATACAAACCCCAGTTCCCCTCCTTTCCCTTCTCCTGCCCCCCCTTTCCCCATTCCACCCCCACATCCACTCCTCAGAGGGGGTAAGGCCTCCCTTGGGTAGTCAACAAAGTCTGCCATACCAAGTTGAGGCATGGCCTAGCCCTTCCACCCGCATCAAGGCTGAGCAAGGTATCCGACGTGATGTGGGCTCCAAAAAGTCAATTCATGCACCTGGAATAAGTCTTGGTCCCACTGCCAGGGGCCCCACAAACAAATCAAGCCACACAACTTTCACCCGCATTTGGAGGGCCTAATTCAGTCCTATGCAGATTCCCCAGCTGTCAGTCCATGAGCTCCCACTAGCTTGGGTCAGCTGTCTCTGTGGTTTTCCCCATCATGATCTTGACTCCTCCCCTTGTTCATATTATCCCTCCTCCCTCTCTTCAACTGATCTCCAGGAGCTCAGCCCAGTGCTTGGCTGTGGATCACTGAATCTGCTTCCATCAGTTACTGGATGTAGGTTCTATGATGACAATTAAGGTAGTCAGTAATCTGATTACAGGGGAAGGCCAGTTCAGGCATCCTGACATAACATCTTTGATATTACCAAATAGTCTAGTTATATTCTGCCTCCAATGAAGAGGGACCATTTGTAGAAGGAAGAAGCCTTGCTTTAAGCTAGACCAGGAGGCCAGCCAACATTTTAAAAGCTAGCCTCTGTTTGTACAGGGCAGCAGGACTCCTCAGACTGCAAACTATCTGGAGATCATTTTAAACTGCAGATTTTGATTGAGTAGATCTGGGAGAGGCCTGAGACCTATTTGTCTAATAAGTTCTTGTTGAAGATGTTGCGACCTGTCCTTGAACCAAACTTTGGAAGCAGATTGTGGATACTCGAGGAGGAATCTGACCAAGTCTGAGTTCCCAATTTATAGTGTTTGTTACTTGGGAAACAGTGGTTAATGGGTAAATTTGTCATTGGATACAATAAATAATTCATTCATCCCAATTACATGCTGACAGAAGCCACTGACTGAGATGATCACTGTGGTTTACATTAATTCTAACAATCACAATGTGAAGGACTTGTCATCATTGTCCCAACATGACAGAAGAGAAAACCAACATCAGAGAGACAGAGCAGTTACTTTAGGAATGATACCAGCATGTGTACCCATTAGCCTGGGGTCTGAACATCTGTGTTGATCAGACTCTGTGGAAGGGGTACTGGTTAAGTCTCTGGGTTCCTTGTCAACTTGTAGAGCAGCTTTGAATACACCGTTGGGTGCTTGATAATTTCCCTTCTTTCATTGATAAGATGGCTTTATCTTTATATCAATGCTACAGTTCTTTTAGGTAAAAGATGAACACTTTCTTAAAAGCACAGACTCCACCTGATCTGGGGAGGAAGACCCCACAACTGAGTGCATGGGGAAACAGCACATTAGGAAAACTCTTAAAATATATGCAGCATTTCCAAAGAGAATAAATGGTGTCTCACGTGACACACTTCTCTGGTTTTTTCTGTCTGTCTGGCTACCTTTCTCCCCTCTACACACAAAGCAGATCTGCTGAAGCTTTGTTGATTGTGGATGGCTAAGTATACCTGCCACGGTGACTCCTCTTTCTTGGGCTCCATTGAATGCTGCTCCAAACATCTGTCTCAATCTCTTGTAACATTCTGCTCATCTCCAATCCCCGTGGCTGGGCTACTAAGACATTTGTGGAACTGTTTAGCTTGGGAAACAGGGGACTTTTCTCTAGTATTCTATTTCTCTCCTAAAATGAAGGTACATGCATCCCTTGCATTCAGTTTGTGACAATGGGGAATGAAGTTGTCATCTCTGAGTTTGCCACTAGGCTGTGCTATTGGTCTGTACTCTGGTCCCTTGTCACCTCCATCTGCACTGTGGAAATGTATTATTCAAAAGGGTGGTAGCTACCAATAGTTAGACTTGCTGCATGTAATGCTGCAGAAAGATGGTCAGTAGGGAACAGGGTGGAGGAGAACTTTAGTCATACCCCTACTTGCCTGTACCTGTTTTTGCATGCATCCCTTCAGGATCGAGCTCCACCTTGGCAACAGTTTGAGGGACACACAGATTCATTGTGAAAACCCACAGTTTGCTTCCAACTGTTTCAAAAGGATGCATCTTTCTGGCTCTGTATGCTTTATCAGCAACCAGTGTAAACCGATTCCTTTAGGGAGGCCTACACCTATCTCCAGGCTCAGCTTTAGTCTGGCAACATTGAATTACCTAAGAGTCTCCCTGGAGGATGTGCAGGAAGTTTGAGGTGTGGGGGCAGCAGTGGGAAGCAGAACTGATGCTGCCTGGCTGGGCTTGATAGAATATGAAAATAGCCTCCAAGGCTGCTCTCAGCTTCCTTCTTGCCCAAGACAGAGCCTTACTCTTGCTCTAAGACCACCTCTAGGCGGCAGCAAGCATAAGAAAAAGCATGGTGGACTAGTCATGACCAGGGAAGGGATGCTAGTTGGTACTGCTTAAGTCTAGAACTTTCAGGGCAACTGTGTGGCTTTATACATGGCTTGCTTCCTTACCAAAGGTCTTCATTCTCTTCTGTGATAGAGATGCTAATAGCTACTCTGTTATGGTGTCTGAGGGATCTTCATATAATGTGGTATGTGCATCAAGTGAAGGCATTGAGAGGGCTAGGGGAACATTGTTTGTTTGTAGTCTTAGGCAGATCTTATAACCTCACTGGACCAGTCTTGTTAAAAAACAAGTTGGGGCTTTGCCTCATCATGAGGGTCTGACTTTGATTCTCAGAACCTATATAACAAGAAAAGCTGAGTGTGGTGGCATGTTCTTGTAATCCCAGCTTTGGAGAGTTTTGGAGATAGGCAGGTACCTGGGGCTTGATGACTAGCTAAGCTAGCCTAGCCTAGTCAGTCCCAGGCCATTCAGAGACCCTGTCTTAAAAAACAAGGTGCATAGCTTGAGGAACAGCACTCACAGCTGAACTTTGTTCTCCGTACACATTCACACATATGTACATATATGTACACACACACACACACACACATGAAAATCCAACTAAGGCTGAAGCAGATGATGATTGTCTGGGTCTATTTGGACTGCTATATCCAAATATCTGGGTAACTGGCAGATGATAGAAACTTATCCCTCACTGCTCTGGAGTCTGGAAGCCTGATGTCAAGTCGCAGCATGTTCCCTGTCTAGAGAGGCTCACCCTAGTGCTGTGGATTGTAGATATTTCTTCTGACTGCATCGCTGCCTGGTGTAGGGAAGAACAACTCTCTACATCGTTCTTTTAAGGTCACTCATCCCTTTTAGGAGGGCTATGCCCCTTTGACTGGATCACCTCCTGAAAGCTCCACCTTTGTTCCTGTGATATTGGCAATTAGGTTTCAACATGAAGGTTTGGGAGGTGTAAAATGCCCAGATCATAGCTGGGCTCGAGGTCCTTCCCCTTCTGCACTTTGACCACTCTGGTGCTCTTCACTTCTCAGGCTCGACCTGGAAAATAATCAGATAAACTAAAGACGTTGGAGGTAAATACATGGATAGGCAATTAGAATGACCTAGATTATTTGTGCAGCACAATTTGCCCTTTACTAGGGGACAAGAATGCCTGTGATATCTTCCGGTCCCAGTCTGCTGCTGAGTTATGCTGTAGACCACAGATAGTCTTCCACAAACCCCCAGCCAATTCCAAGTCTTTTCAGCTCCACGTTTGCTCATTGCTTCTCAATGGGCAAACATTGTATTGTTCACATATTTATTTTTAAGCTATTTTTTCTCTGCTCTTATTGCTGTTGGGGTGTCTTATAGATAACTGTTCATGTTTGCCTCGCCATAAAGCAGGTAGCGGCCATGGAACTGTCCGTGGTGCTTGCCACAGGCAATGATTCCAGAGGAGATTTTTAGAATAATGCATGAGTAAAGAGAGTAGACGGGACAGGTAAGGGAGAAATAAAAGAATGAATGAGACATCTGTAATCATGAAGTCTCAAGCCCTGTGGCAGCATTGTGCATGGGGACAGACCATGGAATTGTGTCACACATTGGACTGCCTCCTCCACCAAGGCAGACCAAAATAATCCTTTTTATACTGTCCAAGCAATTGATGTCAAGGTCATGCATTTGTGATCTCACAGTCTTTTTTTTTTTTTATATATTGTGTGTGTTCAAGTATAGACTTCATGTTCTCTTTTATTTTCCTTGAAGGTGAAACTTGTGCTTTTTTCATCTATAAAGATGTTTTTAAAATCCCATCTTGAGGCTTTAAAGATTTTTCTCCTAGCAGCTAGATACAGATATATAAAACCCACCCACCTTACAAATGAAAATGATTGATACACATCAAAAAAGTTATCTGCATTGGATAATAAAACTCAGCTCAAGTCTCTCTTTAAAAACCTCACTCCATGAATTTAACTGAAAAGGCAGGTTTCTTAGAAACTCAACAGTAAGGAATTTAAATGGTTGGAAAGTTGGTAGTGAGAAGGGGAAAACACATTTTAAAATACGTATTTAGTTAGTTTTATGTGCATATGTGTGTTCCTGCTGTATGTCTGTGCATCATGTGCATGCAGAAGCCTGCAGGAGTCAGAAGTGTCAGATCTCCTGGAGCTGGAGGTACAGAAGGTTGTGAGCCACTATGTGGGCAAACCCATGTCCTCGTCAAGTGCAGTAAGTGCTCTTAACCACTGAACTGTCTTTCCATCCCCCAAATCAAATTTTTGTTAATGGTCTAGGCACTTTATACAGAGTGCATCCTTTAATCCTCCCATACTGCAAAGCAATTAACATTAGTCTTAATAGAGTGTGTGTAGTATGTTAAGCAAAGTGGTGTGTATTAATGATATTGGTCCCAGCTAGGTTTCCACTCATGCAGACCTGTAGAATTGCAGCTTCAGGCAACATTTATATGCACCCTGTGGTTGCAGGATTACTCCTTGCACAAGGCTACGTCCTAGAATGTCTTGATCAAAGGGCATGAGTTTGAATCTTAGCTTTTGCACTTATTAGCTCTGAGGCTTTGGACAAATAAGTGTCTTGATTTCCTTGCCTGAAAAATGGACATTCTAATATTGCCTCCTTTGTTGGATTACTTTGAAGATGAAGTGACATCATTAGTATTAATCCTTAGAAGCACACCTGAGTATAAGAGATGCTCAGTAAAGCTTAACCCAGTTGCTTGGTGGTAAGGAGATTTGAAGTGTTGAAGTATTGTGGCTTCCCACCTTGCTTGGTGACAAGGTCCTTGTAGCCTTGTTCTAGTCTTAAAGTCACCTTACTTTGAGTTTAAAGAGCACTCCCTTTTTCAAGTCACTTTGTTTCAGCCTTCCAGAAGCAGCTTAATAAATATTCAAATTTATGATCTGAACAGACCTCCTAGAGTGATGCTGTGTGAAAATGCCATGCTGAGACCCTGGATCTGTTCTGAACAAGAGAGCAGTTTCCCTTTCCTAAGGGGCCTGAAGGGGCTGCACATCTTTGATGAATTATTTCACCAGCTCCAAATGAAAGTGACCAGTGGGTGAAAGCCAAGTAAGGTAGGGACAGGCAGAGGCTGACACTTTTTTGGGGGCAAGGACCACAGCTCAATCCTGGGAAAGGAGAATTGGAATTCTTGAGTCCCTAGAAGGAATGGATGGGGGAGGTACCCAAGTAAAGAGACCTTGAAATGAAAAATGACAGGAATGGGCTGGCTGAACCTCCATCTGTCATGTTGCCGGCCACAGCTGACATATCAGTGGAAAAATCCTTGGCATGCAGAAGGAATATGTGGTTCCACAAAGGCCGGCCTTCTAACAGACTGCCTAGTGTTTGACAGGGAGGATTTTGAGCTACCGCCATGATAGTTAGAATAAGAGATCGTGTCCCATGTTTCGTGTAACACATACCCCAGTATCTCACTTATTAGCACGGGGCTTAGCGGTGCAGCAAGAGTTGAAATCTTTCTCCACCACTGCCTTGACCTTAGACAAGTTAGTTTCCTTCTGATCACATGTAGATGCCACACTTAACCAAAATGTTGTGAAGGTTAGATGCATTAGAGTTCAGGACAACATCTGACATGTAGTAAATGGTCAACAAATAGTAAGTATTTGTATCACGGTACAGTCTTCTCCATTCCTTATCTTAGAATAGGCTCATCATCATTCTTGGCTTATGAGGTGAAATGGATTTAATTTGATTTTAAAACAGCAATAATACTGTCTTAGTCACTGTTCTATTGCTGTGAAGAGGACACCATGACCAAGGAAACTCTTACAACATAAAGCATTTAACCAGGGACTTGCTTACTGTTTCATCATGGTGGGGAAGCATGGTACTGGAGCAGCAGCTGAGAGCTACATCCTGTACACACACACACACACACACATACACACACACACACACACACACACACACACACACACACACACACAGAGAGAGAGAGAGAGAGAGAGAGACAGAGACAGAGACAGAGACAGAGAGACAGAGAGACAGGCAGACAGAGACAGACAGACAGACACAGAAAGAGACAGATGGGCCTGGCATGGGCTTTTGAAACCTCAAAGCCTCCCTCCACTGGCTTCAACAAGGCCACACCTACTCCAATAAGGCCACATATCCTAATCATTGTAATCCTTTTAAACAATTCCACTCCCGGGTGACCAAGCATTCAAATACATAAACCTACAGGGGCCATTCTTATTCAAACCATCACAGTAACATTTCTTGAATTGGAATGATAGTGAATGGCCTGCATGCACAGTTCCCAGTATTGCTGGTGTGCATTGCACGTCTGCAGGCTCAGGATTTCAGTCTCTGCCCTGACTAAGACACTGCCATGGAGTGTCATAATCCTCAGACTTTTCCCTTACTGTTCTCTCTTATTCTTAACTGTTGATTTAGGTGCAACCCCTTCAGCAACCACCTTTACATTTCCTATTGCCTTGAAATGTGTTCTGTAGGATATTTCCATGTTACAGGTATTCTGGCTAATCATCATGGAGAAAAGGGAGAAGTGAAATCACAGAAGTGGGCAAAGTAACCAATTCTCTGAACTCTGTAAAGCGATGCCAGCCATTTTCTTAGCTTGGCATTCCTGCTTCTGTTTCTGGGATGTTCAGAAGCCCTGCTAATTTTCTGCCTCCTTCCTGTCCTCACTCACCTCTTTCCTTAACTGCTTTGCTTTCTGTGGACATAGAAAAGCATTGACAAGCAGGCTTAGGGCTTTGTTGTGTGGGTCATCTCAGGGGAGCATCAATGATGGTCAGAGAGGCAAAGGAGGAAGGGAGAGAAACAGAAGCCACAGGTGCATCCTTGAGTGACTTCTGCATCAAAAGGAAACACATGTGGCTACTTGTAGCATGTTCCTAGTATACCACCCTGGACCCATCTCTCATGGAGAATGAGGGCACATACACCCGGGGGCTTCTCGTTTCCTGCCACATTAGTCCATTGTTCCTGGAGAACTGGCTGTTCTGCATTTTTAGCTGTTGTAGGGGTAGAGAGAGGAGCTAACTCTTACATCATACATACATCACAGTTCCACTTCAGTCTAGGAGTGGCCGGGGAGCCAGATCCTCAGCCTGCTCAGGTTGCTTTTCACCAATGGAATGGCTTGGTCTTTGTTTGCACAAGGCATAGGGAAGCCTCTTGAGGGCAGCAGTTAGAATAGAGGTGGTGGTCAGTGCTCTTGTTTGGGGTCAAATTGGGTCTTCGGAGAGGTGGGTGGATCTGGAAGTTCCTTCTCACCAGTAACTCAACAACCTGAGCTAGTTCCATAGTACACTGCCTTCCTACCAACTTCCTGAGAGGTTGATAAATGCAGAGGACACCAGGAGTTTTATTTGCTTTTTATCGCCATAGCATCCTTCCTTCCCATTCCCTTCTGATCCTTCAGGGTTGGCTTTTTTTCAAAACTTGCTGAACAGGGAAATAGGGTGATGGGTGAAACATTTACATTCTTATCTCTTGCCCTAGAATCAGACACATGTCTCTGTGCACATCATATTTTGCTAGTTTGGCCTTAACCCAACTTCCTGAGAGGCTGATAAATGCAGAGGACACCAGGAGTTTTATTTGCTTTTTATTGCCATAGCATCCTTCCTTCCCATTCCCTTCTGATCCTTCAGGGTTGGCTTCAGATCTCTTGCTGGTGTCTCAGTTGTTGTCTTTTATGAAATACCCTTGTGTTACTCTTCCTTTGTCTGTCCCCAGATCATGAGAACATTAATTGATCCATGCCCCTTCCTGCTGGATGCTACTAGAAATGGGACTCATTTAGTGAGAGACTTGGTTAGAGGATCCCCATTGGCCTGGTTAAAATGATGCTAAGTTAACAAACTGCTTTGCAATGTCAGAATTACATAGTGGCATTGAGGGCCCTCCTCCCACCTTTGACCTTCATGGAATCTTACTGCTCCTGAGAGGTTCCAGGCTAACACCTACACCGTGATGATGTGTAGACATTTTCTGGCGCTGTTACTGCCTTTTTCTCTTATTAAAATCTATTTGATGTGTTTCATTTAGTTTCCAAGGATCTTTTGTTTAGTTCCCTTTAAGGCCACAGATGCCCTCAATTCATGTAATTATCCTGAAGACCTACCTGTCTTTGGAGGGCTCAGGTGCCTCCCTGTTGTGGAGTGAGATCATTTGAAATAGAAATATACCCGTTAGACCTCTCTCTGACTTTATCGTCTCCTCTTCCTCTTGTCTGGCTTTCCAGGGTCACTACGGCCCAGACTCTGGGAGCTGCCTAAACATGATGCCATGAAGATAACTCTAATTTTAATTCTTCAGCTGAAAGTAGTCTGAGGGGATCCAGTGAGGCACTCAATTTCTTTCCCTCTTGGAGATGGAAGGAACTCATGATTGTGTGCCTTAGTGTGGAGCTTATTTCCTTTACTGTGCTGGCACCAATCGCTGCTTTCTACTTTGAGATTCAAAGATTATGAAAAGATAAATGATGGAAGTCTCCTTCCTCATTTGGTCTGTGAGCCTCATACTTTGTCTTCCTTCCTGTCATTCATGTGGCTTCTGAGGAATGACCATTATACTCAGGTGCTTTTGTACCCTGACATCGCATTCAGCATCTTTAACAATTCCCCAGGCCTTGAAAAGTCCTTGCAAACATCTTTTTACTAACACCACTGTATTCTAGTATCCAGATATACCACAAAGTCAATTGAATCAGCCCACTCTTGTGTGTCAGCCTGTGTCTCTTCCACACTGTGAATAGACATGTGAAAGCAAGCCTCTAAACCTTTATGTAAATGTTGAATTTTCACCTTATGTTGTTCTCCACAGTGAACTCACACATACAACCTTAGTGTAGGGTTATGGTGGACACGGCTTCATGTGGTTTCCTGTCCTTTCTCCCATGGACAGTTAGGGGGTGGAACCTCATTTTACAGGTGGATAATCAAGTGTGGAGCATTTGGTCACCCCTTGTCCACACATCAATGACAGATATTCCCTTTCTGCAAATCCTTTTCTGTTAAAGGGAGTCTTTCTCACTCATGCCAGATGACGTCATCTCTAGGCCCAGCTGTCCACAGAAACTCAAAGCTGTGAGCTTTGGAAGTCACGATTTCCGAGTCCTTCTTTGAGCTTCTAAAGCAACAACAAAACATTACACACCTTGTTCTTCCTGTCCACAAGTTCTAAAGGCTTAGAGAGTTCAGATGGCTTTAGAATTCTGCTTTGGGTGAGGTTTGATGCACACAGGATAAGCACTGAATTATATTGGTTGGATGGTTTCCTTCTTTAAAGCATTTTTATATCTGAAAACACATCTGATCTCCGCTTCACCCCTGTGAGGTCTAAGAGTCAGGTTGATGCTCCTGGGGATAATTAAATGGTCTCATAGAGAGTCAAGGTCACAGATCGATTTCAGGGTAGATCTAGGTCTTGACCGACCCAGCTTTCCAAGCCAAGGTCTAGCTGATTCCATTAGGTGGCACCCCTCTTTAGAAAACAGGAAGAATC
This sequence comes from Peromyscus californicus insignis, assembly GCF_007827085.1. Taxonomy (NCBI): domain Eukaryota; kingdom Metazoa; phylum Chordata; class Mammalia; order Rodentia; family Cricetidae; genus Peromyscus; species Peromyscus californicus. Next base: position 34,107,939 of record NW_026294503.1, read on the forward strand.
ACCAGAGTATTGGAGATAATTATTGCTAAAATGACTTTGGAGCTCTGGAGTGGGAATGGAGGTGGGTGTTGTGGGGAGGGTGAGAGTGGTCTGTGGAAAGTTTCATCTTCTGTGAGTCTTAGATTCCTCTTCTGTAGGAGAGGAGCCAGTCATTGACCTCCTCAGTGTTACTGTGTGATAGTGAGGCTTAGAATACTTACATGGGCGTTCCTATCACAGGGCATGTTGTACAGCAAACAGTCAACTATGTGAATAATGTTGTTGAATGAGAGATTTGTTAATGCAAGTGGAAAGCCTGAATTGAAGCCCTCAGGACTGTGGACTGCACAGATAGAACAAACCTCCAGCCTGACAGTCTAGACCCAGCAAGAGAAAGGATTCCCCTCAGGGGGGCAGAACTGCGATTAAAGCCAAGTGTCTATCTTCCTGCGCAACGTACTGTACCATTTCACTGAGGTTCCTGGTGGATGCAGCGTGCGCGCGCGCGCGCAGCGCGCGCGCGCGCGCGCGTGTGTGTGTGTGTGTGTGTGTGTGTGTGTGTGTGTGTGTGTGCCTGTGTGCAGGGCAGGCAAGCAGAAGCCCACCTGCCCTGTGATTTCTTTTTCTTACCATGGTTGAAGGTTTAGGTGAAGGTGACACAGTGAGTGATTTGTATATCTCGGTTCAACCTTTATCCTGACGTACTCTATATATGGTGAACAAAATGAGTAAACAGCCCCCTTTTCCATTCTCATGCTCTCAGTCTCTCAGGTGGGAGGGCTGTCATTACAGAAAGGAGAAAATTAAGGAAAAATTTGGACAGGTTTTTACTGAAGACAGTTTTAGGTTCTCTAACTCTGAGATTTCTCATGGACAGTGGTTGGACATGTGTATATCTATCATTTTGTGGGTGTAACAAACAGTGACAAATATGGTTGGGTAAGACAAGAAACATTATTTTTTTGTGGTCTCAGGGTTGACTCTATGGTATTCTGTTCTGAGCCAGCATGGCTTGAATGGCCTAGAATGTCATCCTTCACCTGACCAGGACCTCCATTGTGACAGAGATGGTGAAGACTTCTTTGTGACAGCAGAGACCCTTTCTATTCCCAGGCTTGTTCACATGATGCAGAAGATTTCGTGGGAGCAGAGAAGAACAGGACTCAGTGTACCTGGACTTTTCAAGTCTCAGCGTGTGTCACAAATGTGTCACAGGAAGCCACAGCCTGTTAGTGAAAGCCACATGGCAATACCCAGATTCGGGAGGCAAGAGGAGGAAAATAAATAGACTCCAGGGCTAATCTACTTTCTACTCAGCCTGGATAGAGGGGACAGTACAGTTGGAAGGATGTGAAAAATGGTGCAAGAAGGCAGTTTCTGACCTGGGCAGCTCTTGAGGGCACAGACTTGGGCTATCTGTTTGCTCTTTTAGCAGAGAGTGAAATCTTGCCTTGGTCTCTGGTCCCAGCTGGACACCGGAGGAGACCACAGATGGCCATGTCCTTTAGGAACTCACAAGGACATGGAAAGCCTAACTTGGGCTAAGGAGGGTCACCTTGGGAACTTCCAAGAGACCCTTGGGAAATAGTCTAAGGTTTTCTGGAAGCTGTTGGGACAGCAGAAATGGGATGAAAGCATTGTGCTGCATGGATCAGCAGTGGCTGGCAGGCTGACTCACTGGGAGACCCAGAGGAAAAAGTCCAATAATAGCCCATGCTTGACACAAACATCTCTGACTGATGCCTGGCAAATGCTGCAATATTGAAATGCTTCAGCTGGAAGGGATATTAGATTCCCTCATCTGGCCATCTTATTCTATAGTATCATGGCTCCCATGCTATTGTGTATTTTTCAAGCATGCTTATTAGTCAGGAGAGATTAACAAGTCAAACCCCCAGTCTCAATGGTTTCATATACTAAATGTTTATTTCTTACTCATACAAACTCTTTTGCAGATGTTCTTGGAAAGCCGGTAACTTTTAATGGTGTTGTTCAGGAATTGAGGTTCCTTCTGTATTGTAGCTCTACCTTCCTTCTGGGCCCATCATCTATCTCACAGGGAAAGAACGTTTCTCATCAAATGGAACAAGAGGCCATAGATACAAGTTTTTGATACCATAACAAAATACCTGAAGTAATATAGTCAAAAAAAGGAAAGGCTCGTTTTCTAGTCTCCGAGGTTTCTTTCCATTGGCAGATGGCTCCACTGCCTGTGGGTGCATTCTAAGACAAGGCAGCATGGTGGAAGCATGTGATGGAGGAGGCTGCTCTCTTCATGGCAGTCAGGAAGCAAAAGAAGAGGGCAAGAGGAGGGACAATCACTCTTTAGGATCATGCACCTCAATAACATAATTTCTTATTAGATCTAACCTCCTAAGGGTCCACTACCTGTCAGGAGTGCTATCAGCAGGTCACCAAGCCTTCAACACATTGATCTTTTGAGGGGAATTCAATATGTAATCCTTTAGCATCATAGGAGACATCTTTGGGCCAGGCCTAGCCATAGCTTTATCTGTGTGTATACCCACAGACTAGAACTCAGCCATGTAGCTACATTGCAAGGGACTCAGGACAGATGGTACTTGTGCCCGTGAATACAGTGACATGGGTTTGGGAACATGGGCTGTGATTGTTTGAACACCTCTGTGATGGTTCATCTTACGTGTCATATTGGCTAGATTTAGGAGTACTGGATAATTGGTGGAGAAGATTTCTGGGTATATCCACGAGGTGTGGGGAAATATACCTTGAAGTGAGTGGGCATCATCCAATCCGTCGTCGTCGTCATCATCATCATCATCATCATCATCATCATCATCATCATTCTCTCTCTCTCTCTCTCTCTCTCTCTCTCTCTCCTCTGTCTCTATCTCTCTTTCTTAAATCCTCTTTTCCTCTCAGGTTCAACTTCAGTCTTCAGAAACAGCAAGCTTGGGACTCCAGGGCTTCCACAGTGGCTCCCTGGCTTCTCAGATCTTTGATCTCAGACTGAGAGTTATATTTTAGACTAGTCTGGTTACGAGGCTTTGGATATGGACTAAGCTATGCTACTAGCTTTCTACGGTCTCTAGCCTACAGATGGCCTGTGGATGGACTCCTAGTCTGTCTTGTGTGAGCCAATTTCCCTAAATGAATTTCCTCTCATCTAGTGGTCAGTCTCCACAGATGAAGACAAACAGCTCACACAGCAAGTTCCTTAAAGGGCTGAACTGTCACATTTGCCACACAGCTGCAGGACCCGGTCCAGTGTTTTGTTCAGGATGGTGCTAGGCACATAGGGAAGGGAGGGCATTCAACTCTTGGGCTTTGTTCTGACTTTGGGTTCTGTCCTCCTTTATCAGACACGGTGACTAATCATAGCTTCCTGCCTTTGCCAGATACAGCTTTCCCTGGACTTCAGTCACTGTGGCTTCCCCTGTTTCTGGTCTCCTGACTCTGGGAGATATCTCTAAGGGAAAGCAGGTCACCCAGAAAACCAGAACACATCCTGGATCTTCAGCTTCAATGGAGCTAGTCCTGACTTGTCCAGAAACCTCCTCAGTAAGAAGAGCCTGCACTGTGCTCAGCCTTCCCTGTGTCCATCCATGTCCAGCCCATTTCTGTCAGGTGGGAATCTCACAGATTGTAAACAGGGATCAATTTAACCCATAAAATGGATGGGGCCTGATGCCCTGCAACCACCGGGCTGTGCCAGGGTGTGGCTTCTCTCTCTGACAGGCCCTGTCAGCCCCACACCCAGAGGGGCAGTTCTAAGGATCAGACAAAAGCCCCCCCTCCTGCTGCCTGCTGTTGTTTCCTTGTGTGGAGAAAGAAGCCGGTTCAAAGGGCTGGCCTAGTTTTCAGTAGTGAGCTTCCCTGTGGGAGGAGGGAACATGCCTTGTGGATGGAGCACAGGGACCCATCAGAAGTGCTGTGGAGACAGTGAGGCAATACATTTCTCATAAAGAACTTTGGATCCTTCTCTGCAAAAAGAAATTTGGAGTAGTAGAAAAAGATCAAATAGCATAGGGACACATAGTGCCTACTATTTGTGTATGTGTGTGTGTGTGTGTGTGTGTGTGTGTGTGTGTGTGTGTATAAAACATCAAGCTTTTGGGTAGTGTGTGTGTGGATTTGTATGTAGGATACACCAAGCATACTTTTACTTTTTAATCGTATTAGAACAATGCCCTGCAGAGCCTGCTATGATGGCATAGTAATGCTGTTTCCTAAATGAAGACTTGAAAGCTCAGAGAGTTTAACTCTGTTAAGGTCACACAGCCCTAAGTGGCTTAGTGTGAGGTTAGAACTTGAGACCTTTCTGATTCCCAAACCAGTATCTCCCCTGTGAGTTCAGACTTTCCAGGTTCCCAATTTTTCTGTCGTGATTAAGACTCATGGCTGTTCTACCTTAGACTTGGTCGTTTGAGGTACTTGTAGACATTGTATCTCAGTTTAAGGCTATTATATTAGCTATTATATTTCAGGGTTGCTTTTTATTCATGAGAAAACAAACTCACAAGTCTTAAGTAACTTGTCCCAGGTTTGAGGGTCAGGAAGTGGTAGGAGCAGGAATGGAATTGGCTTAGAACTTACTCTTTAATCACAGGGCTAGTGCTCTCTTTTTTTGTAAGGCTTGGGAATGCTTTGAAAAAAAAAGATAAAAAATTGTCTTTACATTTTAACTGGTTGAAAGGAAAAACAACAACAGCATTCTGTATTATATAAAATTTATGCAGAATTAAAATGTTACTGCCCATGAATAAAGCACAAGTCACCTCTGTGTCTCCTTTTTGACCGTGGGGGCTTTTGCACCCCAGTAGTGACAATGAGTCTTTCTAGTAAATCTCTGTGGCTTGAGAAACCTAAGACATCTTTTTTTCCTGGTCTTTTAGATAAAGCCTGTTGACCTCTGCACTGAAGTGGCCCGCTGGAGGAGGCAGGAGGCAGACGGTACTGGACAGGAGGCAGGTGTCCTTTGCTTGTGAGTCCTGGGAGAGTTGGCAGGCCTTGGAGAACACTGTCTTTCCTTTGCGGTGGTACATGGTAGCTTCCCAGGGTAGGGTCATTCCCTAGAGAGGCTGTATAGAGAGTCCAGGTAGGCCGGCTCTGGAAGCACCAGCAGGTGGACTGTGTAGAAGCAGGTGTCTGGGCAAATGTGCACCAGGTCAGGCTGTGTAGAAGCAGGTGTCTGGGTAAATGTGCAGCAGGTCAAATAAGGATAGGCAGGGAGATGAAAAGGAAGATGGGGTGTGTTGGCAGGTGAAGCCCATTGGGGTTGGTGGAATACCAGTCTGGAGTAAATGAGTCATGAGAGGGTGATACTAGGGGGTGGGGTGGTAGAGTTAGGGAGCAGATATCATATTTTGTTGCTCAAAATTAATTCAGGTGCAGTGTGGAAAATTCTAGCCAGTGTCGGAAGATACTGCACTTGGCCATGCTGGCCGGTACCCTGAGTTCAACACCCAGCAGCAGAAGTAGACTATGGATTGTTCAGGGCACGAGTATCTATATGGCAGGTTATACTCTCAGGCAGTCTAATGGGCACATTGACTGTGGGAATATTCCTTTCTTTCTTTGATGTGCAAGTATAATGGACCACATGCATTTCCCTCCTATTTAGGAACACTTAGGAAGGGGGAATTAATTTTTTTGTCAGAGCTTTATAAAGCCTGTTGTGGAAAGGAAATGGGGGCTTGTGCTTGAAGGAGGAGAAACTTCTGGGACAGATGTTGTGGAGGAGAAACCTGCCAGACTCATCGTCCCTGACCTCTGCCTATGGGAGCTGGGAACCTTATTATTCTTTGGAAGAGCTTGATGAGAGAACAGGAGAGGAGGAAGGAGGATGGGACTCCCGAGTTTTCACGTGCCAGTGTTGTCAAATGTTTCACTGCCTAGGTTATGTGGGTGCCATCTTCATTTGTGTTGACGTGAGGATCTTTACTCAACATTTCTTTATGCCCCTCATTCCTTCTCTGTTCGGCCAAGGCCAGCCAGAGCTCTTACTTTCCCTCGATGCCCATTTCCCGGGATGTGGCACTGAGGTGATGATGTCTACAGCAAGAGAGCGGGTAAATGACATGGGACATGCCCACACTGAATGAGGTGTAGGCTGGTGGAGGATGATGGGACCTTCTCAGAGAAAACTGGAGACTGTGCGGAGTAAACATTGTTCCTTTCCCCATCTGCTTACCTATTCCATGACTGTTTACTGGGTCTCTGCTGTTTAAGGCAATTGATGGGGTAGGGAGTGGCGCTGATCATGAGCATAAATTGTTGGCCATCAAGTGCTAAAGAGCCCTATGGAGGTACTTCATCATGAGAACTGAGAGGAAGGATACATTTGCATCTAGGAGTGATTCCTTCTGAAGCACTGTTGTTAGAACTGAGTCTTGAATGAGGGGTTGGTTATAGATGTATGGAAGTGAGAGGAAGAGGGACTCAGTGTGGAGTCAAATGTACAGGAGAGACTTTAGACGCGGAAGTGAAGGGAGAGTGTGTAAAGGGAGAGGACCACTGAAGGAATATTGCAGTCGACTAGAATGGTATTGAATGATATCCTGTGCTAGAGGGATCAGAAAGGTGGGGGTTATAGTATAGGCCCTGCAGCCACTGTGCCAAACAGTATGGCAGGTCCTAAGACATAAAAAAAAAATAGATTTCTGTATCACCTGGCAATCTGAGTACATTCACAAAGCTAACAGAATCAGCATATTGAGGCATCTACATGCCTGTGCTTATTGTAGTTATTTACAATAGCCAAACATTAGAAGAATAGTTTGGTCTACAGAGTGAGTTCCAGTATAACTGAGGCTACATAGAGAAACCCTGTCCTAAAATACCAAAAAAAAAAAAAAAAAAAAAAAAAATTTAGAAGACCAGGGGTACAGCATACCTGCAATTCTAACACTTGGGAAGCTGAGGCAGGAAGACCACAAATTTGAACCTGAGCTACACAGCGAGTTTTAGGACAGTAATCTAACCCCTTACATCCCCAAAAGAAGGGAGGGAGGGAGGGAGGGGAGGAGGAGGGAAAGAAGCAAATAACTTATTCCAACTCATTTAGCTATCAACCGCTGTGTAGATGAGGAAAGTGTGCATACACAGTGGAATACTACACAGCTAGGAAGCAGTGAAATTCTCTTCATTCTAACAACATGGATGAGACCAGAAAGACATTGTGTTAAGTGAAATAAGTCACACACAGATAAACCAACAGCCTGTGATCTCATTCACCCATGAATTCTGAAGCAGCTGATCTTATGGAAGTTGAGAGTAGAACAGTGGTTGCCAGTGGCCAGGAAGAGAAGGCAGGAGGAGGGCATGGGGGAAGGTTAGCCCACTGGTTCTGAGTTCAGTTAGGCAGGACAAATAAGTTCCGTTATATTACTGCACAGGAGAGTGACTGTGGATCACAGCAACATAGTTGAGATTTCGAAAAGACTAGAAGGAAGGACACTGAATATTTTCCTCTCAGAGAAGCGATGGCCTGCAGCAATGGATAATTCGCCCCTGTTTTATTGTTATTACATAAAGCCTGCCTGTGCTGAAATATTACATGGCACTTCATTTATATATATAATTTTCATGTGTCAATTAAAATCTAACCACGACTGTTTAGGTATGGTCTTCCCAGACATTGTTCTACGCACTGTTGAGGAGTCACATTTTCCATACAATATTGGCCCCAGTTTAGTAAGCTGGGCTACAGGAAGCAAAATGACAGCCTAAAAGGACAGGACAGAGGTAAGAAGTGGTGGCCTCTGGAGTCAAATGTGGGCAACCACTCTGGTCTGTCCTCTTATCATAGAGGAGAAGGGAATGGAGTCCAGTGGAGAAAGAGGCCAAAGGACTGTTGTTTGGACGACTTGGATCAGTTCCCAGCTACGAAAAGCAGGAGCCACTGGGGGTTGAAGCTCAGTTTGTGTCCTGATGGTTGGCAAAGTGGGGGTCTTTCAACAAACCAGTGCAACTCCCAGGGCTAGTGGGACACAGGGAAGACTGGGGGCTCACAGACCTTCTAGACCTGTACGTCACAGAGCAGCCTTCCTTCCCGTCATTCCTACACTGTTTGTCTCTTTTTGCTTATTATTATTGAAGGCATTTGCATGAAAATAGGGTTTTCCCTGTCTTCCAGGGCTCAGCTTCCTGCTGCTGTTTCCCACCTGAAGCTGTAATTCTCCATTTGTGGCTCAATAACCAGTTCCTGGGTGGCTAATTACAGGCCATATGCTCCTGGGGCTGGCATGCTGGAGAGGCAGACTGCCATGCTCCCACGTCTGCGGCTGTTCTCATTTCTTTTTGGACCTGGTGCTCCAAGCCTGTCCTCCAGTGGCTCCTGGTGGCTCCAGAAGACTGCTTTCTTTCTTAGCTCCTGTGCTGTTTTTCAGGTGACCCCGGCTGAGCTTAACTGGGCATGCACTACTTAGCCTGCCGGCAGCTCCGAGTCAAACCAGCTGGCAAAAGCCAATGGAAGCTGATGATGTTGGCACTGCGTATGTCCCAGGCAGGTGGGTGATGGAGTGTAGTGGAACACGCTTTGGCCTGGGATTCTCCAAGTTGAGCTACAATTATGATTTAGGAAATGGTGATGAGATTTTGGAGATCTCTTTACCTGTCTCATTCTTCCCATTCTTAGTCACAAGGACCTTGGTGATGGTCATAGTTTCCAGCTTGAGTCCTAGGTATCTGTGAAGATAGTGGTGGATATTAAAACAGTTCGGAGCCCCTTCCAGAGGCAAAGTACTATAGAGAGCTGATTGCTGCCTTTGTCTTTGAGTCCCTGTGATCTAGGACAGAAAGTGATCTTGGGACAGAGTGCACAAGCTATGCTCTTGCTGAAACACACGTTTACTAGAATCCCAGGTCTGACTCAAAGATTCAAATAAGGCAGATTTGATCACTTGCCACCTTGAGAATCCAGAGACCCAAGAAGTGGTAGAGGAGGACAAGGGTTTCTTCAGTGTGACTAAACTTGAAAGGAGCAAAGGAATCTTATATTCTTTAAAAACAACTTTTATTAAATTTGTTCTTTGACAATTTCATACCTGCATGCACTGTGCTCTGATTGCTGTCACCCCACCTTCTCTGATCCTCCCAACATCTTTCATACACCCCTCCTCCCTTCAAGTCCCTTTTCTCTATTCCTGTCTTTGTGTTTCATTTTTATGGCTTGCCAAGTCTAGTCCGAGCCATCCTTGCGACAATACTCTGAGATTAGCATGGGAGCCAAGTGAGCGCCTTGGTAGGTACACAGCTGAAGGAGGTGCTTTCCTCTTTTCTAGAATCTTTCCAGCCCATAGGGGAACTAGCATCCTAGGTGCTTCATTGGAGGAAACAATTGCTCTGAGATAACAAAGGGGAAAGGCGAAAGTGGAGGTCCAGAAGCATGGGTAGTCTCACAGTCTCCATCAAATGTCTGGGGTGAGCCTTATCTCTGGGGAAAGGATCATCTGCTCTTCCTGGAACTTGATGTGCAATCTGGAGGAGGAGGAGGAAGAGGAGGAGGGAGCACGAAGAGGAGAAGGAAGAGGGGGAAGGAAGGGGAAGGGGGTACACAGGTTAGAGGAACAGTATGGAAGTAGTTGAGGTAATAACTTGGTCTCTACCCAGAGACTTCTAGGTGCCTCCATGATGATCTAGGACAGGAAATTGTAAAATCATGGCTGATGGTCTGTTGATTATGATGTCCCTCCAAATCATGAAAATATCTTAGTTATTCTTGCTTTGATGACATCAGCCTTGAGGAGAGAAGAGAGAAGGAAATTTACCCAATCAACCCTTTGTTTCCAGTTTTAGACAAACACCTCTCCCAGGATTGGCACATCTCCAGGAGTGTGACTGCCAAGCTAGTGGATGGGGTGGGGCTGTCCATTCTCTTAGGCTTCTGTGGTTTCTGTTTACCTCAAAGATTGTAGTACAGTTTAGAGATTCCTGCAAATAGGAAGGAAAGTTAGAATCTGGGCGGCCAAAAAATGACAAAGGACCATGGTACCCACTAACTCAACTTTGGTTGTTGTTATCTAGGTATTTTCTCCATAATCATGGGTGCTTTGATGAGAAAGAATGGCAAAGTAAATGGACACATGTGTGCGTGCATGTGTGTGTGTGTATGTGTGTGTGTGTGTGTATGTGTGTGTGTGACCAGAGGACAACCTTGAATGATGTTTCTGAGGTATCATCTAGTTTTCATTTGTTTGTTTGAGACAGGGCCTCTTACTGACTTGGAATTCCTCAAGCTGGCTTGGCTGGCCATTCAGCAACCCCAGGGATCTGACTGTCCTGTCTTTTCAGTGCTGAGATTACAAGAGAATGGTGGATGCCACTGTCTTAGTTAGGGTTTCTGCTAATGTGAAGAGACACCATGACCATAGCAATTCCTATAAAGGAAAACATTTAATTGTGGCTGGTTTACAGTTCAGAGGTTTAGTCCATTATCATCATGGTGGGAAACATGGCAGCATGCAGACAGACATGGTACTAGAGAGGTAACTGAGAGTTCTACATCTCGATCCATAGGCAGCAGGAAGAGACAATGAGCCACACTGGGCTTACCTTAAGCATATGAGACTTCAAATCCCACCCCCAGTGATACACTTCCTCCAACAAAGCCATACTTACTCCAACAAGGCCACACCTTCTAATAGTGCCACTCCCTATGGGCCAAGCATTCAAACACAATGGGGACTATTCTTATTCAAAGCACAGCCACCAAATTATTTTCTTTTTAAATATGGGTTCTGGGGATCAACCCAAGTTTTCATGCTTTCAAGCCTAGCACTTTACTGACTGGGCTATTTCTGTAGACCTTTCTGTGAGTTTTGATATCTAAAAAGCATTTGTTTCGGTAGTCTATGTGAAAGAAATTACAACAGAATGGCTTCAGATCCAGGCAGGTCCATGTACTTATCTACAAGGACCCAAGCTAAACCACACAGACTCCTCTGTGAATATACAAACGTGGGTGCTAGGGACACCTACCTTCTCTGTACCCTAGCTAATGATGCTCTCTTGTGGTGACTGTATGGCCTCTTTCCCCTCTCTGAGCCTCCCAATTCTGAACCAGTTTGTTTTATGGGATTTCATGAGGCCCAATGAGATGATGGATGAGAATGTCTTTTACAACACTAGGCATGTGTGTACGCTCCCAGTGACAGTCAGCGACAATGCTAGCAATACCAGAATGTGTCGTGGTAATTTTCCGCACTGTGAGAGTGGGTGGCTGATGGCAGAGAGTGTCATCCCTTCTCCTTCTCACTAATTTATAACCTGTATGCTCATTTTGTCTCTGCAGTTGACACATGTCATTTGCAGCTGTTCACTATCCTCTCAGTGGCCTCACTATATCTTAATTATTTTTTATGTTATGACTCCTGCTTTCTCAAACAGAACCCATGAAACTTGCATTTGTAGGCTCGCTTTCAGCTAGGATAAGGGCAGGAAACCCAAGTCTCTTCAGTCAAAGGGACCTGTTAGAGAGTTGGAATTAGAAATGAGCAATGTCAGGCTAGGATCAGGAAGAAAATTCTTTTTTTTTAAAAAAATAAAAATATACTTTATATTATCAGTGTTATTATTTATTACTGTGTGTATATGATATATGTGTGTGCATGTGCCAAGTCACACCTGTAGAAGTCAGAGGACAGACAACTTTCAGGGGTCAGTTCTCTCCTTTCACACTTAAGTTGGGGATGGAACTCAGGTCATCTGACATGCCCAGCAAGCATCTTTACCCACTGAGATGCTTCCCTGTCTCCAAGAAGAAGATTCTTATGCTGAATGTGATGGGGCCGCTTGGCTCTGATCTCTATAGCTGCTGTTCAGTGATGGCTGTGATGCTTCTGTCGGAGAACCCTCATTAGTCTGGGCTTGATAGACTCAGCAAGTTCCTTGCTCTTTTCAAATGTGTTCTGAACTGTCTAACCATTTTTAATATGCTCCCCTCAGGTATAGATTAGGCGGATGAATTAAGTTGTTTGCAGTTAAGATTCCTTCCTGGTTCAGGGAGCCAAACTGGAATGGTTTCTAAATGTCATCTTTGCTTTGAAGTAGCTTAGTTGAAATAGATAGGCGTCAGGAGGGAAAATTCATCCATTACATCTGGAAAGAAGATACCATCTTCTCAGGTTTCCCAATTCTCACAACTTCTTCCTTGTCTGCTGATCCTTAAGACAATGACCTCTGCCAATGGAGACTGCAGAGTTTTAGGAAACTACAAAGGAGAATCTTTTCAAAAATAAAATCAGGGGAGATAGCTCAGCAGTTAAGAGCACCTGTTGCTCTTGCAGAGGACCTGGGTTCAATTCTCAGCCCCTACATGATGGCATACAACAATCTGTAACTCCAGTTTCAGGGGATCCAGTGCCCTCTTCTGGCCCCCACAGGCATCAGGCACACATGGAGTATACTTACATCCGGGCAAAAATAAAGTCATCTCTCCTTTCTTGTCAAAGACTCAGTTGTAGGTATTATTTTTGTTATCTTAACTCTTTCCTTCAATCCTAAAGATCTACTAGTTTGTATATCTTCCATTTGTTATTACATTACTTGTAAGATTAAAGTTGATAAAATATTTTATCTTTTATAGTTATTATATTATTAGAGTATATGTAGAGGCATAAAAACCAGTGGAAAACAAGTGGCAGAAGAGGAGGAGAAATCATTCAGAAAGAGTGAAGGAGATATATATATATATATATATATATATATATATATATATATATATATATAGAGAGAGAGAGAGAGAGAGAGAGAGAGAGAGAGAGAATGTGCAAGTGGCAGACATAGAAAGAACCAATTTGGGAAATGATCCAGTGAATTGGCTTCTATGGCCCTGGGATCCTATCTACTGGTATCCATGACCTATGGAGTTCTTTCCCATATTGAATCCGGGCTTGATATTTGACTTATCAAATAGAGGTAGCAGTGTAGAGTGTAGACCCTAGGTAGGTCTAAAATTCTTCATGATTTCCTACCATGACCTGTATTTTCATATGGTAAGTACCCCACAGCCTCACATATTTAAGACTTGGTGTTATTACAATGTTAGTGGCACTATTCTGGGAGATGATGGAAGTTTTAGGAGGTTGGATACAACTGGGAGAATGTCTTTTTTAGGTTCTTGTACTTGATTCCTAGCGACCTCTCCCTCTGCTTCCTGTATGCCACAATTGAAGAAGATCTTTCACAATCCATTCTTACCATGAAGTTCTTCCTCACCAGTGGCCCAGAGCCACTGGAATCATGAAGCAAAATAAATCTTTCCTCCCTGAAGTTGGCACACTGGGTATTTGGGTCACAGTTATGCAAAAGTGACCAGCCAAGCCTCTTAACATCATTTTCTCCATGAGATGTTAACTGCTGTGTTGGAAGGGTGTTCAGGAAGATCTGTGGGGACCACACAGATGAAACCAACATGCTGCTTCCAGGTTGATTGGTGCTGTGAATTATCCCAGTCTGTGCTGACAGATGACACAGCTCCAAGTGTGTGACAACAGTGACCTGAGAGATTTCTATCCACCCCGAGTAAACCAAGTTGCTGCTACGTTCCTGACCCATGGGGAGATAATGTGATTATTGTTTTCTTAAGTCATTAGATGTCAGGCTACCTGCTACTTAATATAGTTCTCCTGCTGAGCTTCATCTTGGCAAAGACGCTGTGGTCTCCAGGTATGAGTGCAAAAGGGGGATGTTCAGAAATCACCTGTCTTCTCAAGACCCACTAGCGTTATTGTTCTGCTTCATAGCCCCAGTCATTTCCATTTAGTAGAAATTCCTCCTGGGCTCTGATGGATAATTGGACATTATTTCTGGCTTCCAGTATTGCCGTACCTTTAATTCTCTTGAGTCTATTTTTGTAAGTAACTCCATTGGAAGCTGGATGAAGATGAATCAGGTGCTCTTCTCTTGCTGTCCTCTTAAGCAGGAAATGTAGACTCTATAGCTATCTCTGGGGTTTTGATTATACATTCGTCAGTGCACATATTTCAGATCATTGCTTCAAAAATATATGCTTGTTCTGTCATGTTATTTATTATTTACAAGTGCCACTTAGGACTTTATCGTGTGATATAAAACAGGTATAAAATACGAATGTAGAAAACACAACAGAAGAGTAAATGGAAAAAGTTCTAACATTTTTTTTTTCTATCCTAATGGCTATTCTGTTATGGCCAGGAAATGTGCCTCTTCTCCCTTTTTGGCCACTGGTCACTGGCCAACATTTTATAGTCCTGTATTATCTGAAAAGTCTTTATGGACACAGATTCTGCCGTATTAACTTCTTCTAAAATCACTCTATTAGTGTTATATCCCTCCCTCCCTCCCTCCCTCTCTCCCTCCCTCCCTCCCTCCCTCCCTCCCTCCTCCTCTCTCCCTGCCCCCCCTCTCTGTGTATATGTATGTGTGTGTGTACACATCAGAGAACAGTTTTGGGTTTTGTTCCTTGGGAACTCTTCTTTTTGTTTTCTTCCTTCCTTCCTTCCTTCCTTCCTTCCTTCCTTCCTTCCTTCCTTCTTTCTTTGTTTGAGACAATGTCTGATATTGGAACACGAGGGTGGCCAGTTCACCTAGGCTGCTAACCAGTTTTCCCAGCTCTCGGGTTGTAAGCATGCACCTCCATACCTTGCCTCTTCTTTTACTCAGGATAAAACTCAGGTTTTAATGCATGTGCAGCAAGCAATTTGCCAATGGAACTCTCTCCCTTCCCCCATGTATGTTCCATGTTTCTTGAAAGAAAGGATGAATGAGAATGTGACATAGTGGAAGAATATCAAACATACAAAGCTTAAATTTGGTTCTTTGCTCCCAAAGGTTAAGATCTAAGCCTGAGTATGTGTCTTATTCACAAACTGTTCACTTTTTAGAATCCCCTAAATTACCTGCTCCCTGAGAAGGGCCCCTGTGCTAAGCACGCTGTTAGAGGAAAATTTGTGGACTTATTTATTTTCAAAACATATTTTGTTCTCCTCCTTATTCCATCTTCTCCAGAGAGATATCACATCACATTCTTGCACATACGTTTTCTCCTTTTCCTGCAACCAGGCTTCTAGGCTTGGCTGTATGGCAAAGAGCCAGCCCAGTGAAGCCCTTTCTAGCAAATACGCGTGTGAGAGGATTGTCTTGGTCATTAACTACCTTGCTTCACCAAGACTGGGGCTGCCTGGATATCTGTCTTCTTCCATTTCCTGGGGCCGCAGAGTTTGTGGCAGACATGGCTATAACCAGCTTGTCAGGTCTATTTGTTCAGCTTGGCATCTCTCTTGCCTGTCAGATGACTTGGCTTTTCACCCCACTTAGGCTTTTGAGCTATCTAGTGAGGTAGAGCCAATGTTTCCCTTTCCTTCCAGACCTCCACGGGCTTGCCTTGCCTGATGTTGCACAAGTAACTGGGAACATAGGAGAACACAGTGAAGGGACAGAAGGATAGCTTTATCCTGTGTGTGAGTGTGTGTGTGTGTGTGTGTGTGTATACACATATGTATTTAGAAGTTATGGGAAAGTAATCAGGTTGGACTTAAAAGATTTTAATTTAATTGCTGATCTTTAGATTAATTGTTACTGGATTTTGGCCAAGATAGCCCAGTGGCTCAGTGGAAAGGAATTCTTGAACACAGACATGGAAACTCAGAAAAGAATGTCATAGTGGACATGCTTTTGGCTGCTCTAAACCTTACAAACCCATGGGTGGGCAAGTCTGTGTCCCCGGATCTTAGTGGCTTAACAAACTCACTGCTCCAAGTCCATCATGGCCATTGGAGCCTCTGCCTCACTCAGGAACTCAGGTGGTGGAGAAGCCATCATTTGTCAGTGGCTATAGTGGAGGGAAATGAGAAGATCTACAGTGACTCTGGTCTGCCAAGAGTGTTACTGCTGCCCAGAGTGCCTTGGCCACTTCAAGCATTTCAGCCAAAGAACATGGCTGTGTGCAGCACAGACAAGAAAGTAGAGTAAGAGTATGTGACCCAGAGAAAGAACCCCAGTGCTCCTGTGGGCGGCAGTCTGTGGTATGTCCCTCCTTGGGGGGTATCTTTTACTTTCTGCAGTCAGTCTCCCTGAGGCTGAAGTCAGAAAACCACTATGGTTAGCAGAGTAGTGTGCACCCAAAGATGTGTACATCCCAGTCCCTAGAACCCATGAATGCTCAACCTTGCCTGTGGAAGCATATCTTGTTTAGATGTATTGAGCTTAAAGGCTAACCTTTGGAAGATGGGGATCTGTAATTTTTTCTTCTTATTTATTTATTTATTTATTTGGTGGGTAGATGTGGGGCAGAGTGAACAGGTGGAAATCAGAGGAAAACTTGCAGGAGTCTGCTATCTCCTTCTTCTTTGTGGCTTCTGGGTATGTAACTCAGGTCACCAGGCTTGGCAGCAAACACTCTTATGCACTGATCCATATTATTGGCCCATGGCTAAGGATACAGAGTTGGAGAGATTGTCTTGGATTATTTGAGTAGACCTAGTTTAGCCACTTGGGTCCTGATAAAGAAGAAGAATCAGGAAAAACACACTGAAAGGAGATGTGAGAATGGAAACACATTGGGATGATGATAAGGGGGCTTCAAGGTGAGGAGCGCAGGCAAACTCTAGAATCTGGAAGGCCTAAGTAAATGCTCTACTCATTCCGGAACAAGCCTATGAATACCCCGTGAGCCCAGGAAGACTTCTGACCCCAGACTGTAGGATAGTAAGTTTATTTCTTTGAAGCTACCTTATTTGTGATTATATGAACTAGCAACTAGAAGAAGTAAATGTAGTTTCATTCTGAGATTCCTCTAAAGGTAGGCTTCAGCTCAAGATGCAGAATATGTTCATCAGAGGTGATAACTACAAAGTTGGATTTCAAATGGTGTGTGAAGGAGGGGATGGAGGCTAGAAACATTCATTCTAGTGAGGGTGATGGAGTGACGATTTCCAGGCGAGCAGGTCATAGATTCGAGTCATGATGTGTATGCTGCTATGAGGCATGGCACCCATGCCCTGCTACATAAGCAATGGGTCTCCATCAGAGCAATGTGCTAATTAAGATTCCCTACCGGATATATAGCCTTCAAGCTTGGTACTATGATCTTCTCTGACATCTATTCTTCCAAGTGTCCTTAAGGAAAGAATGGATAGATTCTGTGGTTTGTAACAGAATCTTGCTCTGTAAGAAAACATCCTCAAATTCCTTGGCTAACAGCAACTCCTTATTCATTTAACATAGGGGTTTGTGTATTTACCATCACCTCCAGTCTCAACCAGTAGCTGGCCTGATGCTAGAACTCCTGGATGCCAAGATGGAGTGAAACTTTGGGAGATTTGGCTGGAGATTATCAGAATTGGCAGACTGGCTTCAGTTCTCCTGCATGTAAATCTCTACCTCACTTCTAGGCCTGGCCTATGACTTGGCGACTGGATTTCCAATGGAAAGGAAGTAGAAGCAGCCAGGCTAAATTAAGGGTTAGTCCTAAAGCTGATCAGTGACAATTTTGTTAAGATCTGTGAGTGGGAAAGGACTTTGCAAGGATGCCATGCCAGGAGGATGCTTCACTGAGCTATTATTAAGGCAGCCAGCTGCTGCAGAATATGGAATATGATCACAGGGTTATGCACAAGGTCCTCTGGGAGACAGAAGAGAGAGTAGCTGGCTTTGCCCATGGAAGCAGGAGAAGATCAAAGATGATGTGATATTTGGGAAGCAGGGAGGGCTTGTCTCCATATAGAGTGTGAATGATTTTGGAACTATTCACTTAGGGAACAATTTTGTGCCCAATTTTGGCACTGGAAATACCTAGTGAGTTGTTAGTGGAGCCAGGAGAGACCAGAGAGGACACAGTAGAAGCAATATGCAGTCACACCCTTGAAAGCTGTCTAGGCTTAGGACACCTTGAGAGTCAGAGTTTCAAGTAGAGAAATGATGTAACTGAAGCTCTGGGGAAAGCAGAGTGGGGGAGTAAGATAACTCACGTTGCCTTCTTTGTTTACATTCAGTCATCTTCCTCTTTTCACTACATCAGAAACACATTTGGGTTATTTACCCAATAACAATATAAACAACCCACGTTTGGCAGATGCTGTTGTGAATGGAAGACTTCCACCACCACCGTGATTTCTGATTCAGAGCATTATGTAAGGAGTCCATCAGAACCAGTGCTGCCCACCCTCATTTTACCAGCAACCCCATCTATTCTACTTTGGAGCAATCCAACTCTCAGCAGCATAAAACAAACAAAAAAAAATATCAATTCCCCTCCCCCTGCCCTGGCCATGGGCCTTCTGGTTGACTAGATACGCTGCCTGGGCTCAGCTGGGTGGCCAGGGTGCGGATCTGGCTGATTCTGGATTCTGTTTACAGACTGAGTTGAGGGCTAAATCCTGGGATGGATGACCAGCAGCCTCCCTGGGGACTCAGTCAAAGGCCAGAAGTAAAACAGCAAGCCCAGTGGCAGCAGCCCATCACCACAGTCCCTCCGTGCCCCTGGCTGCTAAGATGCTAGTTCATGGTCAAGTCAAAATAGATTTGGGGGAGGACAAGGGCTACAGAGTTTTGTTCCTGTGCTGTACAGAATTGGACCTAATTCAGTCTGCCACTTCAGAGAGGGGAGCTTAGACTGGGAGAAATTAGGGTTAATTCCAGGTATTTTATAGGATTTAAATGTAAATTCTTTGAGCCAAGGTCACATCCTGCTGGTGCAGTGCACCAAGACATCTCACAAGAATCTTCAGTCATATTTGTGTTTCTGTCTCTTGTTGTAGAATATTATTTTGAGGTGTGTTACTTTTGTTTATGTTGTGTTTGTTTAACTCTGTGAAGCTGTGTTACTGTGCCTGTCTAAAACACCTGATGGCCTCATAAAAGGCTGAATGGTCAATAGTGAGGCAGGAGAAAGGCTAGGTGGGGCTGGCAGGCAGAAAGAATTGATAGAAGGAGAAATCTGGGAGGAGAAGAAGCAGCCAGAGAAGGAGGAGGATATCATGGGCCAGGCGCCCAGCTACACAGCCAGCCACAGAGAAAGAGTGAAAGTAAGATTACGGAAGAAAGAAAAAGAAAAAGCCCAGAGGCAAAAGGTAGTGGAGATAATTTAAAGTTAAGAAAAACTGGCTAGGAACAAGCCAAGCTGAGGCCAGGCATTCATAATTAAGAATAGACCTCCTTGTGTGATTTATTTGGGAGTTGGGTGGCAGTCACCCCCCCCCCCCAAAAAAAAAAGGAGCAAATACACCAACAGCAGTCTCTGGCTTATTTCACTTTGCATGACAGTCTCCAGCTCCATTCATGTTACCACAGATGCCAAATGTCCTTTTGATAGTTGAATAATATTCTACTTACTATATGTATGTACCATATTTCCCTTCTTAATACGTCTCTTGATGGGTGTTTAGACTGTTTACATAGTTTGGGTACTGAGAATAATGTTGCAGTGGACATGAGAGTGTGGCTATTTCTTGGGACTTCTCCTTTCAATTTCTTTAAACACTTAGCCAAACAAAGGCTTGCTGCTACCTGAAAAAAAAGGAAAAACCACACACTATTTTTTAAAAACAATTAAGAATATGTGAGGAAGCCTTTGGAGCCATGCACCTGTAGCCTTCTTTGTTTATGGGTGTGGTGGACAAGAAGAGGCAGCCATCCTTCTGATTCCCTGTCTGCATGAAGAGAAAGGCTGGTGGACAAGGCCCAGTGAGCTTCTGGGTTGATTATTGGGTGATAGAGTCAGGACAGTCAACAGAGGAGTTGAATCAAGGAGGGTGCTGAGAATCAGTGGGTAGAGGTTGCAAAATGGAGAAATCAGAAGTGAGAGCAATTTCCCAGCACAGGGAAGCAGGTAAGGATGGTGGTATGAGTGGCTAGGGGATATGGGAGTCAAGATACTGATGCTGAGTGTGAGCAGCTGTAAGACTGTTTCACTCACTGATTCTAAATAGGGACCGACAGAGGGAGGCTCTTCCAGCTCAATGTAATCTGCAATATTTTGTTGCATCCAACCAATTATAAAACCTTGAATCAGCTGTAGGAAAAACAGAGAAGCAGAGGAGAATTATGAGTTAGGATCTGGGTTTTCTTCTTACAAACAACAGAGAGTCAATGGGCAGCAACCTCTGGGAGCTGAGTGACAGTTACTTCCTTTCACTGGAGCAGAAACTTGCAGTGTGTGCCACTGTCCCCAAGGGTCCTTATGTTTGGCAGACTTGCCCAGTTTCTAACCTAGCTTGCCTGCCTGGATCCATCAGGAACATGAGTTTGGAGACCTTGGCCCTCTATGGAATTTTGGGTTTAAACCTTGGATGCCTCTGGGATTGCTATGAAGATTTATTGCAGTATAATTAAAAAATTAAAATTGCATATATTTAAGGTATACAATGTAAATATTTGATGTATCCTTGCACTGGATAATGACTATTGTAATCAAATTAATTTATACTGCCTTTATCACACATAATTACTGTTGTAAGGTATCCACAAGACTACTAAGACAAGGATTCAAGCCAATAGGAGGTCTTTATTAGCTGGCTAGTAACTAGACTGGGTATTCCAGATCTAAGCACAGTTTCAGGTCTTTCCAGGGTGAGCTTTTTTTTCTTCTTTAAAATTTATTTTTATTTATTATTTATTCATACACCTGTATTTGTGTATACATGTACCTGTGCCCACAGAAGTCAGAAGAGCAAATTAAATTCCTTAGAGTTGATGTTATTTATTTATTCTATGTGTCTTTTACATCATGTATCTTGACCCCATTCATTTCTTTGTCCCTTTGTATCTACCCTCCACTCCTGTAAACACCCCAAATAAAACAAAATTTAAAAGAAAATACAAAAAAAAAGAAAAGAAAATAGAAAAAGGGGAAAACTTTAAAATCTTGTCATGGAAGCTGCAGTGTGACACAGTGAGTCACGCTGTGAAGTCCTTTGTCCATTTATCTTTACTTGCAAGGGTTCATTGCAAAGAGTCATTGATCTGGTTCGAGGCCTCTGGTTTCACCCTATCAATGCTGGTCCCTCACTAGGGCTCCTCCTGGATATCCTGTTATTGCCCTGTGTTGTGGAGATCCTGCAGCTTTGGGTGTGCAGGTCAGGTTCCTTCACGTGCTCCAGCAGATCATAGATGGGGTGGATGATGGGGTGAGCCTAGTCATCATATCCTTGGGTCTGGGCCTGGACAGCTATAGGGCTGGTCTGCCAGATGTGAATGGGGACAACTCTCCTGTGCTTACACTTTGGGCTGGCTTACCCACACCTGCACTGACAGGGTTGGCTCTATTTTGCTGCCCTGGTGTGGTGTAGGGCCAGTCAGGGTGAGCTTTAAGCACAAAAACCACATCCTGGGTTGATACAGCTCAGTTAACAAGAACAGTTAGCCAGAAGCAGAACTACAGAAGCCCCAAAGCAAGGTTAGTACATTTAGGGAGTTTCTGAGAACTATGGATTTTGATTGAATAGGGCCTTTGTTCTCATTTTAGCAGGTGTTGCTGCCTACGTGCCGGGTTCCAAGGCCTGAATGGTACTTCTACTGTGACGTCAGTTGTGCTAAGGTCTGGAGGCTACCAAGGTTTGGGAGCTTGTTATAACATGTTTGGGCTGTATGAGTGTGTGTGTGTGTGTGTGTGTGTGTGTGTGTGTGTGTGTGTGTGTGTGTGTGTGAGAGAGAGAGAGAGAGAGAGAGAGAGAGAGAGAGACAGACAGAGAGAGAGAGACAGACAGAGACAGGCACAGAGGGCACAGGCACAGAGACAGAGACAGAAAGGAAAACTTAAAAATCTTATTAAATTTCCAGAGATAACACATGCTATCATTACAGTTGCTGTAGTATTATTTATGAGATTCCCCAGAACTTATTGAGCCTACCATTGAAAGTCTGTACGGTTTGGCCAGCATCCCTCCGTTTCCTCTGACGTTTTAATAGAATCTGAAGTCCTTTCCAGAGAGGTGTCCCCATCCTTCAAACACTTGGATACCCTAACCCCCTAACGATGTTTACCCCTGGAACCTGGGTTGAAGACCTCTGCTAAAAAAAGAAAAGAAAAAAGAAAAGAAAAGGGGGTCCCTGAGTGTCTTTGCTCCGTGCTACGGTGAATCCCACTTCTTACAGAGTATGGACTGTTCCCCGCTTACTTCCCCTGACAGCTCCTCCTTTCCCATCTTTCCCACACCCTGCCCACCTGTCTGTCTGTACTTTCTCTTTGGCTGTGTGTACCGGCCTCCCACCCTCTTTCGTCGGTTGCGGTGTGGAGCCTCTCTGCACTCACGCACACAGCGCGGATGCGGTGATGGAAACGCCAGCTCTCAGGCACCCTGCATCTCCGGCCCTTCCTCTTCACTCCTTCCCTGCTATCTGCCACTTGCCAGCCAGTTATAAATAGCTTAAAGGAGATTTTATTTCCAGCTTCCAAGTGACATGTGCTGTCAGCAGTACCACAAAACACTCCATTGATGTTTTTAAGGGGGTGGGGAAGAGGAAATCAAATTGCTTATTTGCCCAAAGCGATGTTCACTGAACTCAAATCCATTGACTCACTGTGGGACTCTGCTTTTCCCAAGAGAATGGATTGTGAAATTTGGACTGCAAGTAGCCTTTGGGCTGAATGGCTGGACCTCCTCAGATTAATTGGTCAAAGCCTGACCTCAAGGAGGAGGGCTGAGTAGCCCTCCGAGGCTGGGATGAACTCCATGATCCACAGTGGGGGTAGCCACTTCTGAAAGCTTCAGGGCCTTGTCTGAAAAGTATAAGTGATTGTTTTTCAGTCTGAGGCAAGTCAGGACAAAGCAAGAGAGAGAAAAGAAATTCCTTAGCATGCCGAGCCATCCCAGTGGAAAAAAAATAACGGCCAGAGCTTTGCAGTTACAGAGAGAAGGGGCTATGTGAGACGTTGGGTTATGACTGGGATTTCTTCAGTGACACTGTCCAGGACGAGGGGGATGTGAACAAGCGTAAACAAAGGAAGGTGAATAATTTAGTTGTAGTCTTTGAGGCTGGGACACAAGTCCAGTACAGAGTTCTGAGAAGCTGGGGTTTCCTGGTCCCTGTTAGTAGCTTAAGTGGTGTCCTCAGCATGCTCTTCCAGGCCAACCAGCTTACAAAGCTCTTACTGTATGCTGAGCTCTCCTAGCAGTGGGTCAATGCCTTTTGACATGGAAATTATTGTTATTGCACCCATTCTATATCTGAGACAACTGGGGTGTGAAGAGGTGACGTCACTGCTAGAGGTTAGCAGAAGTGGTGGCTGGGACTAGCAGCTTGGTCCTAGGTTTATCCTCCTAACCTCTCTGTATTGTTATCTTGATGATAAAAGCCTCAGAGTGGAGAGTAACTCCAGTACTCTGTAGAAAAATAAACAAGAGCATGAACAGTCTACATATTGTTAGTCCCAAGATGGCTCACACTGCCCAAGGGATAGAGAAACAATTAGACCCTGAACTAAGAGGACCAACAGTAGCTCTTATCACTTTGGACTCTGATATGGATGATAACAAAAGCTAATGCATGCCCTGACTTTTAACCTTACTCTGAGATAGCCATCACTTGCTGGGTTACTTTTCACAGTGGAATCTGCCAACCAAGCTGGCCATCTTTTTCCCTCTTAAAGAGATAGACAGGGTAGGGGCAAAGAGAGAGACCTGGCATATAGAATAGAGGTCCTAGCCATGCCCTCTATTAGACCTACTTCTTCTAGGGTAGGGAAGGAGAATGTGCTAAGAGTTTCTTGTGGCCTTGCTCATCCATTCTTCTCTGGGGTGCTATTAAGTGCACCCATTTTCCTCATGCTATAAATGAGGCATTGGAAGTGATCACTTACATTTACAGGTTTGTTTAGCTTTCCCCCACTGTTCTGGAGTAGAAGCCCCTAGGTGTGGTGACCTTAGTGACTTGATTCATTGTCATGCCTCCAGGAGCTAGCATAGCCCCAGAATTTACAGTACTTGGAATAAATGAATAAAGGAACTTGTCCCAGTATGGGGTACTGTAATGAAACAGGTCTCTATGACTATACCAAGGAGAATAAGACAGATACGTTAGTTCCTGGGAACTGGAGATGGTAAGAACGATTAGCTGGGATGGAGCCAATGTGTACACCCATGGAATCTCTCATCGGACCCGGAGAGAAGTCCATGATATTAGTTTTTCAACTCCAATTAGTGTGTGTCCAATGGGATCCTTCTGTGTGCCTAGAAGAAAATAACACTAAAGAAATGTAAGTCAAACATCAACTCTGCTTTTGAGAAGTTCCTCCTCTTCGTATGGAATCCAGATGAGCACACCAAGGAAGTTTATTCTTGGTTCCTTTATGTGTAAACTGAGGAGTTGGGACTTTTGCTGGCTGTAGTCTGTTATGGTTTGAGTGTAAATGTCCCCCTGTGTTTGAATACTTGGTCTCACATTGATGGTGCTGCTTTGGGAAGTGGTAACCTAGTCCTAAGTAGGTCACTGGGGTGGGCCTTGCAGGGTATGTCTGCCTAGGATTCTACCAGACTCTCTGCTTCCTAATCTTCCATGAAGTAGTTTCTGTGAGGTATTTTGTCAAGGCAACTAGAACAGTAACTAATCCCAGGTCTTCTTACTAGATGGTGTACTCTGACACAGTAGCTCCTGTGTTCCCAGACAAGTGCTGAGACAATGGGAAGGGAGAGAAGAAAAGGCAGTATAGCTCATAAAGGACTATTGATGAGTTACTACTGCCCAGCTAATGGGGATGTTGTTTCATGGCAGACATTTCAAACATACCTCAGTGATGTCTAATTGCAGGCTGAGGAAACAGGGATCTGTTTTCTAATTGCCATGCCTTCCTGTTTTGGCTTTGGTTGTTCCTTGGGATTGGTCTAATGGTCCAGCTCTGAGCAACAGTGTTCTTTGATTAGAGAGCACTCTCCCATAGAGGTTCAGGGAGTCTTTGGTGTGTGTAGAAATTATCACCAGGGATCCCTGGATGGGCTGGAGGAAGGACAGAGGAACCATTAATGTGGCACTGTAGCAAGGACCATATAGAAGGTGCTGGGCTCATTTGTATTGAATAAATAAGTTCTTCAGCCCTGACTTTGCACAGCTCCATGCCTTGTGCAGTAACAGTGACCACTGAATGACAGAGTGATGCCATGTTAGCCTGTTTTTGGACAGACCACAGTGATAGCGAGCTTTAGAATGAACGTGGAGCTGAAAGGAGACTGGAGAATCTAGGCACCTTCCAGGGAGGTGGGGGCCTAGTTAGGCTGTGAAGAATAGGTGACAGCTCCAAGATTAGGAGGCATTACAATGGTCAGGGAACCTCCTACGCACACACAGAGAGAAAGAAAAGAGACCCTTTATGCTATGACCCAGCCACATGCCAACCATTAATTCTTCATTAAAATGGTTCTGGCTTCCTTACTATGCCAGGACTTGGCTATCTTGGTATGCACTGCTTGCTCAAAGTCTTCTGCCTGGCTATCCTTTCCCAGTCCCTGGACTGCCCCCTGTCTCCTAGGCAGCTTCTTCTCACACCCTCTGACTAAAATGAGACTTGGTATTTGTACGGAGTGGACACCAGTAAACATGAACTCCATGCCTGGCTCTGCACTCATAGATGGATACATTTTAGAAAGTGACTCTCAATTTTGGGCCTCATCTTTAGTAGGGAGAGTGGCATAAGATGGTTCTGACATCCCTCTGCTGCTGTGAGGGCTGACAATGTAAGGGGTCTGGAGCAGGCCTGGTTTGCTATAAAAATGTCTAAGGACCAATTTCTCCCTCACAGGGTGAGGACATAAGACGGTTGCTTTGGGTACCTCGTGCTGGTCCGTATGGGAGATACTTGGCATGACACTTTTGTATTTTTATTTTGTAAGTGTTATGCATTACCTCTAAGACCCAGTTTACTTTCTCAATACATTCTAGCCTTAAGTGTTCCCTGCCAGACACTGGAACTATAGTGTATTAATACAATCACAATTACGTTTCAATCTGTGGATGTTGAGAGAACACTCTCAGCTTATAGCATGAGCTCTGTGACCTGGGGTAGGTTACGTAACTTATCAGGGCCTCAACTTTATTATCTATAAGGAGGGATTTTCAAAAGCACCCAACTTAAGGAGTTGAGGTTTTCTTTTTGTTGTGTTTGTTTGTTTCTGTTTTTTTTTTAGATTTATTTATTTATGTATGAGTGCTCTATCTGCATGTACTCCTTTATGCCAGAAGAGGGCATCAGATCCCACTATTGATGGTTGTGAGTTGCCATGTGGGTGTTGGCAATTGAACTCAGGACCTCTGGAAGAGCAGCCACTGCTCTTAACTGCTCAGCCATCTTTTCAGCCCAGGAGTTGGGTTTTAAATGGCTGAATGTTTAGAAAATATTTGCAATGCTGTAAAACAATGAGTGGTAGCTAATACCCATTGTTAGACTCTTCTAGAATTGTCAGCAGGTACAGGTGAGAAGACCATGTGCTGGTGAAGCCAGCACAGATCTAAGACATGGGGAAATTGACCCCCGTTATCATTCAGGTACCTTGTCATCCATGCCTGAATTTGAGAAATCACTGGAATTTCCCCCTTGAACCAATTAAAGTTGAGCATCTCTGTAAATTACAATTGGAGTCTACTGAAGCAGTGATTACTTCTATATAGAAAAACTGTGTGTCAATATCATGTTAGACATCTTCAGATTAAAGCTGGAATCACGTGTCTAGGACTCCAATGCTCATAACTAGGCTGTTTTCTAGCTCACTGCTCTCATCTCTCTGTATCCACATGCCCTTTGCTCCCAGTCTTCCTCTGCTTGCAATGCTCTGAGCCCATCCTGCTGTCTCATCCTTGATGGCTTTGCAATGTTGTTCTTACTCCTGGGAACACTCTTCCTTACTGGCTTCCTCCTGCCTGGGTGCTCTTGCTTGGAGGAGCTCTCTCAGGCTCACTAAGGCGGGGTTAGGTGCTGGTTCCCTTACTGGCATAGGAGACACTGGTCCTGCCACTCCTAGTGCTCTCTTGAAGAGCTCTTTCTTGCTGAGACACTTCACATTCACTGTTCAGGCTTTTAGCTATGAATAAAATAGCTGTGGATCCCTAGGGTCTGGCACAGTGTCTACTACATAGAAGATGCTCAAAGCATATCCATGATGTGATTCACCAACACCCCAGTGAATGGAGAATAAGACAAAGATAAAAACCAAGTGCAACATGCCAGATTTTATACACCACAAACATCTCTGTGATTTGTTAAAAACTTAAGACTGTCAGGTACTCAAGGAAACAGCCTATGCAGGAGCCATGCAGTCAAGGTTCCCATTGGTCCTGCCAGTGGCTGGTTTGGCTGTGTCATTGACAGGGAAGCCAAAGTCCACCTGACAGGTGCTTGATTTAATAAAACACCCTAAACTCATATCAACCCTGACATGCCCAGTGAATAAGGCTGCAAATTAAAGAGATGGATACTCCACTCTGGTGCAAACCAAGATTTAAAAGACCCTAGTCACTCTTATTTATAGAGTTTGGATTTCCCTTTAACCCTTGGGTGAGAATGGGACAGCTGGCTTGCCCTAAATACTAATGAGTCCTGGAGTGAAGTGCCTAATAAATGTTCCCACCTTCCTACAGGGAAATCTCTCCCTGCTAATTGCTGTCAGCATCCATCAGGATCACAGAGCCCAGAGTCTCAACAGGGGGGCCTTGGGGCCAAGCTCTGTCACTAGGAGAAAAATCTCTTCAGGAGTCTGAGGGACCCTCTAGAGGCTGTCTCTGCAGGGATGTTCCAGTGTAGAGGCCTTCGAAGGATGGTTCTTGGTGCTACATGGCCCTGGAAGTGGTCTGAGCAAGGAGTTTGCTGACCTTAAGGTGGTTGAGTGATGGGTGGCAGATTCCACCCAACCCTTGACCTGGTCGGTCTTGTTTATCTCTTTTATGGCTCAAGGTGACTCTACAAGTTTTACCTGGGATGTTCTGTTGATGGAACAAGAAAAGTTTGCAAAGTGCAGATCAAATCCAGTTCTCATCTTTAGACACTGGGGAGTTGGTGGGGAAGTGCGACAAAGTCATATAGAGTTCCTACCTGGGCCACAAGCACAGGTATCCAGTTGAGCAGGCTGCAGCACTATCAATATATCATGTCTGCCTGTGACAGACTTTGACTAATGCTCAAGCCCCCACTCATGTCTGGAGCTCTGAGACTGCTAGTGAGGAAGAATGATGACCATGGATCTTCAGAGAGGAGGTAACAATCTTGTGCCGGTCACTGGCTAGGAACTTCACACTTTCATTGCTTTAACAGAAGTTTGCTGCTTGTGAATGGGGTACATACCAGATTGGAGTTCAGGTCTTGATTTTACAGAGATGATATTGCAGTAGGGCAAGGGTAGAAAACTAGCAAACATAAATAAAATGATTCCAACATCTCATGTGATGATGGAAAACAGCATGCTACTGTGATTGATAGGAATGGAGAGCCATAAATGATGAGTGCGTCTTCACAGGTGATCATGAGGGAGCCGGAAGAACATCTGAGAAAGGATGTTTGAACTGAGTGAGGTTTGAGATCAAGAAGCTAGGCAATTCCAAGATGAAGTTAAGGGCAGAGTCCTCCAGTCAGAATCCAGGATCATTCATAAGGAATACTGGGTATCCATCCCACTGGCCTTTGAATTCCTTCACTTCTTCTTCAGCTCTTCAACCATAAGCACACCCCCTTCCAGATCATACACTCAGAGACCAGTTTCAGGGAAGCTCCGTCTCATTGGTATTTATATTTCCACATTATTTTCATGATTGCATACTGCTAGTCCCCTTTCCCACTGTGGCTTAGTTTATGTGCGAAAGCCATCACCAAGAACATTCTGTGGAGGATATGGAGTTGGCTCCAGCAGTAAAGTTCCTCCTCTGCAAGTATGAGGACCTGAGTTTGGATTCCTAGAACCTATGCAAATCCAAGTATAGCTGTATGCATCCATAATCTCAGGTGCTGAGGGTAGGGGCCAGATTCCTGGAGCTCATTGGCCAGCCGACATAGCTAGATCAGTAAGCGCCGTGTTTGGTGAGAGACCTTGCCTCAAAAACAAAACAAAACAAAACAAAACAAAACAAAACAACAAAACAAAGCAAAAAAAAACCCCTCTGGTCTCCATACTCATGTTTGCATATGTACAAAACACACCGGCATACACACACACACACACACACACACACACACACACACACACACCCCCACAAGAGGCTTGCACTTGCTTTTAACACACGTAAACAAACAAAAACCAAGATACTGTAATTTTTCCTTGTGTCCAAGTGCTCCTCATCTAATAACTGACCCAGACAGACATCAAGGAATGCCCTCTTCCTCCTGTCTTACTCTATGTGCCTGGATGCATTGGTAAGATATACACAGCCCTGCTGACTAGTCCTGTAGACTGGTTCTGCAGGATATCGTGGCCATCGCTACCCATTTTAGATGGATGCTCAACAATGGCCAGCCACCTTAATAAACTTACACTTTCTTGAACTCGGAAAAGCACTTTCTCCTGAACACTCCATTGCCTTTCAAAGCTTCATTCTCAGTTAGTTTTACTACTTACATAGTTTTAAGGAGAAGAATTCAGATCAGGAATCCTTGCCTTTATACCTCAGCCCCTGACCTGCCTCTATTTGCTCCTGACTCTTACTTTCTGTCATTCAAATGAATGGGTGGTCTCAGCTCAATCTAAGGACCAACCTCCATTGAGGTCTGGATTGCTGGGCTTCACCCCCACCCCCCCATTCCAGCTCACAGAGAGTGTGCACTGTGGGTGCTCACCTTAGGAGAGAGTGAGAATCTGTCCACTTTCCTCACCTTCTTGTGCTTTGAATTCTTCTGTAACAATAGGAATATATCCCAACATCTCATATCACAGTGTGTCCTCCTCTTGCTTCTGTTCCTCTATGCTGTCTTTGGCTTCCTCACCGTTGTTCTTTTCATTCCTATCCCCCATGTCCTCTGCTTCCTCTTCTAGTTTTGCTAAATCTTATCCCTCCCTCCGTGGAAACCACCTTTTCAGGTCACTGCCTCTCTCCAGATCTGGAGAGTTGAGGGCCTGTTCTCTGCCATAACCTTTATTTCCTGGTACCTTGCACATGGGTGATGACTTGGACTCATGTTCACTCACGGCCTCTAGTGTGCCTAAGCTCAGAGTGTTAGTGCTTAGTGTGCTGGTGTATCCTGGGTTCTTTTCACTTGCCTTTGGCACTACATCCCCTCCTTCGCTCTGGGTCTGAGTACTAACCCCTCACAGGCTCAGCTCTCGATCCCTTTGTCTTCCTTACCTGCACTCTCTCCTGAGCTGACCCCATCCACTGCCATGGCTTTAAATACCATGTTCATAATGACTTCCAAATTTATATCTGCAGCTCTACCGTGCCCGCTGCAGACTCGTCTATCCTGCTGCCTGACATCCCACTTAGATGACTAATGGGCACTTCAACTTAATGCATCAAAAGGAGAAAAGTCTTAATTTTCCCACCTCACCTCCAAAGTAGTTCTTCTCTTCATGTTCCCTGTCTGAGTAAATGTCACCACCACCCTCCAAATCACTCAAGCCCAAACCCCAGGAACCCTCTTTAATTCTCTTGGATGCCTCACCTCCCCCATCCAGCTCACAGAGAGTGTGCACTGTGGGTGCTCACCTTAGGAGAGAGTGAGAATCTGTCCACTTTCCTCACCTCATCCTACTGCTCCAAATGCCTCAGACCTTTGCAACTATCCCATCGGTCACTACATTGGCTGCGTTGTCCTTTGTGATCTATCCTCTACACATCAGACTATGTACTCTTTTCTGCAGGAGAATCAGATCTTACAACTCACCAGTTTAGAGGCTTTCTAAGATCAGCCTTGAGGTGCCTTCCACATGTTATCCCCACTTACTTCTTCAGTCTTGGGAAGAGTGGCCCATCAGCCCTTCAACGATCTTTACAATAGTTTCTTCAGAGATGAACCCCTTCCTTCTGTTTCCTCCAATAGTTGGGTACTCAAGACATTTTTTTTTTTGTATACAAGTAACTGGCACTTTGGAGGCAGACACCAGAGCTGTCCTCCCCCACCTCTCTCATCCATAAGCTCTGTGAAGAGAAACCTTTTGTGTGGAGTAGCTGCTTCATAGCATGTTTGTGGTGTACCATGTGGTGCCTAGCATGTATTATATAATCCTGGTTATTTCCCTCCTCAGCATCCCACTTGGTCAAGGGGGAAAAGCCATCCTTAGGTCTGGGCTGGAGAATAAGAATAGCTTAATAAAAGGGTCTGGGTAAGAAAATCTGGACCGTTGTCTGCCTCAGCTTCTTTGGGGGAAGTAACTGATTAGTGATGAACAGAAGCCATTGAGGATGTGGAGGACAAAAGGGAATGTATATGTTATGTAGGGATAACAGCATTTGTCTGAACCCTCTGTGGCAGAGTCAGTGACTAGTTCAGGGAGTCACATCAAAGGGTCTTCTGGGAGGAGGTATGTCACATCCACAAGGGATGACCGTACATGGGTCAGTCCAATGGTAGTGACGGACCTGCTTGTCCCACAAATACAGCTCTTCTAATTCTGGTGGAGTTGGCAGGGTTGTGGGGGAGCCATATGAAGGGACACCAGTTTTCCCTGGGTGGCCATGGGCAGGTGGGGGATGGGGAACACTACTGGTCCCCAGTTCACCTTAGCCAAGCAGTTCGTACTTTTCTAATATGACCAGCTTTTGCTGACTGTCTGCTCAGAATCTACTTCCCCCTGCTCTTGAGATAAAGCCTATGTATTTCTTTTCAGGCTTGCTCAGACAGTCTACCTTCCAGAATGCTTATTTTGTTTTCTCCTTTTCACCACACTAGACATGCCTCTCTGGATTCCCATTTCCTCTGGAGCATCCTTCGCTTTTGCTATAGTGTGACTCAATACCCATACTTGTTGAGCTCCCAAAGGTAAGGCACAAGTCTACTTCTTTTGCACCAACATTAAGGATACTGCTTGGCAATGGACCAGGAAAGCTAGTTTGTTGCCTAAGAAGATCCCTGGTAAAGTCTTGGCGGCAAAGGAAACTTCTTCATTTCAGTAGCTTTCTGTAGCCCTGCATCTTACCTCCAAGCTCCCAATATTGTGATAATATCTTCATTTTATAGATGATGAAAGTCATATACTATTCAAATTAAAATGTAACAGATAAGGTAACAGCTTTAACTAGGATATTGGAGCAACCATCGAAACCCTGATAGCAAATTTTCCTGCATGAACCCTCAAGGAGACAGAGTTTGAGGGATATTGGGACTGCTGCACATCCCACAGAAAACATTGCATGCATTGCCTATGTTAGTGGACTTGGGACCAGGAACACCAGAGTTTTCCTAGTTTTTACAGGCTTTGATGGAATTTTGGAACAGTGTCATTTCACAGAAAGATCCAGCATGGAATAGAGGTTGCTCTGTGTTAAGGAAGCCTGGTCTGGGCATCCCTTCCATGTGAAAAGGGCTCTAGGGTAAGAGGATGTCTTGGGTTGTATTTACCAGAGGTAGGCCTAGAGATGACTTTTGTACAGATAGCATATAGACAGTGCTCAGGACAAGCCAATGAGGGAGTAGAGAATGGAAAAGCAAACCATGGGTGGCAGTTCATAGAATTCCTAGGATCACTTCCCACTCGGTAACAAAGGAAGCTTTGGGCATTTCAGCCCTGGGATACTCAGTCCTTCAGGTAGTGGAGCTGAGTGGGAGTTTCTCAGTCCTGTGATCATTGGTTATGTCCCACTCCACGGGATATAATCACTCTGAGAACTTCCCACTTACAAAGTGACTGTAGCATTCTGAGGGGGAATCTGCTTATGGATAGTCTTAGGTTTTGGTCATGCCAAAAGCCAAGTGTAGTGGTTTGAAGGAAAATGGGCCCCCATAGGCCCATAGGAAGTGGCAATATTAGGAGGTGTGGCCTTGTTGGAGTAGGTATGGCTTTGTTGGAGGATGTATGTCACTGGGGTTGGGCTTTGAGTGCTCAGATGCTCAAGCCAGGCCCAGTCTCTCCTCTCTGCCTGCTGCCTTCAGACCTGGATCTAGAGCTCTCAGTTGCTTCTGCAGCACCATATCTGCCTGCATGAAGCCATGCTTTCTGCCATGATGACAGTGGACTAAACTTCTGAACTATAAGCCAGCCCCCCTCCCCATTAAATGTTTTCCTTTATAAGAGTTGCCGTGGTCATAGTGTTCTTCACAGCAATAGAAACCCTAACTAAAATACCAAGGAAGGGTATGCACAAAAGCATTCTGAGTAGAATTCAGTGGACCATTCCAGTTGTAGGTTTAGAGATGACTTTTGTGCCGATGTTGTAGAGGAAGGCATAGAGGGACAACAAATCCCTGAGATACATGTCAGAAAACCAAGATTAGAATGTATTATACTCCTCTTATAGGTGTGAGGTGTAGAGTAAATGATAACATCCCTGGGAGGAAAAGTGTCTGAGTCTCAGCTCTTGTCATGATTCCCCTACCATGGCAGAGTAAATATCAGAGCCCTAGTTCTTTATCTGTAATTCAAGATCAGGTACACTTCCTGGGCTGTAGGCCATGAGGGTCAATCTGAGTTAATCTGAATTAATTGTAAACTAGTTGCATGTCAGGCATTGATGTGTTCTACACAAAAAGCCAACCCCAGATGCTAGAGAATCCATGAGGGCCAGCTTCCAGGTTTCCTGATTTGGAAACCTAGACCAAGCAAATGGCCAAGTTACATGGTTGAAGGTGACAGAGATGTCTCAATTTCAAACCTAAGCCTTTCCCATAGCATCCTGGTACAAAAGCCTGGTACATCCAGGCTTGGCATAGGCAGCCACTAGCAGGCTGACAACTGATGTTTCCTATTTTTTGTGTACATCTGACATGTCCTTGAGTCCAGTCACAGTAAAGGAAAAAAAAAATCACCATTCAGATAAAAAGAGTAAAGATGTAGCGAGGTGACAGATGGTCGGCCATTCAGAGCTCACATGTGTCATACCTGTAAAATGTGGCTGCTGAGTTCTCAGATGAGTATTCTCTTCTCTGGGAGTTCCACCCTGATGCCAGCTAGCAGTGGGCATCATTAGCTATAACAGATGAAGGGGCCTACTTAGCCAAGCCAGTCCTTACAGCCCTTCAATCAGTGTAGGCCCATCTCCCTGCCCTACCTGGTCTCCCCATGAACACGAATATACTGTAGCCAAGTCCATACCATGGACAGAGTAACATGATGTTGTCCAGAGCCAAGAAACTCACTCAGCCTGAGAAGCCTGAAGCCCAGGGAAGGTCAAGTGAGGTCAGGAGTCTTGGGGGAGTCACAACCCCAGAAGCTGGACCCTGAAGGCCAAGAAAGCTATGAGAGGAAGAACCACGGCCTTAGTACAGCAAATACTTTGTTATTTAAGACGAGAGCAGACAGACACCTTTGCTCTTCAGGGAATAGTCCTTTGATACAGAATGGAAAATGGTTTTAAAGGCACAAAGAGATGTTACAACTCCCTGGTGAAATTGTAATGTTTTATTTATTTTTCAAGACAGCCCCTCCACACCACACAAGACTCTTGCTTTGATATCTAAAACATAAAATGGATTTATGCGTATGCATAAATGCAAAGAAGGTGCGGGTAGATGGGAAAGGAGAAAAGTGGCAGAGATCATGATGAAGGAGAGCAGTGAACAGACCCAGCAAAGCATAGTGTCCGAGGCTGCCAAGAGCCTGGGAGGCGACAGTGGGCACACCCCTCAGTGAGTCCTAGTGAGAGGGTTGTAGGGTTGAGGGTCCTCTAGGTAAGCGGACCAGACCAGGGGGAAGTTCCTGCCCCTCAGTCCTTCTTTTCAGCTTATTTTTGTTGGAAGGGTTGGGAAGACACAAGGAAAAGATTGACAGCATCAACTTCTTAATCAAATAAATGTTGATTTATATGCTCTCTTTCTCGAGCAATATGCCAAATGTTACATAAAAATGACTTATTTTTAGAGGGAAGTCTTGTTCCCTGGCTGTACATCAGGGCCAGTGCATGACAAGTCAGAAGCAGGTGTCACATCTCACCTCATCACCTCTCGGTTAAAAAAAAAGTCACCTCAAATTAGACCTGGGCGTGGAGATCTTGCTAGAAGCTTGGCGCTGCCATTCACAGACATTGTGGTCTCGGTTACTTGCCTAGTTTCTTTGAATCCACTTCCTTTATCTCAAACCTGGACCTCATGAATGGACATGCCAGAGTGCAGGTGAAGATGTCATGGGACGGCAGGTCCTGTTCGCCTGGAAAGAACACAGATGTAACTAGTCTTCATGACTGTGAGGCTGCCAGTGAGACTCTCCTGGGCCTTTGCTCTTGCTGCCCCCAGCCTATCAAGGCAAATGGAATAAAGCAAAGTAGAGGCCTAGGGATGTATCCCTGGGCAACATGTAGTATTCATCCTCACTGCTGTCCATGGTTTGAACTGCAGAGTTACATTATAAAGTCAGACAAATGAGAAGGCACCCTTTCTGTGTGTCAACACGTAAACTGTGAGGCTTTTGTTAAAGGCTTTTGGCTGGAGATATGGCTATTAACCAGGGTCAAAGGGGATCCTTCTGCCTCTCCTCCCTGAATGCAAGGAAACCAGGCCTGTAGAACACATGAGCCCGATTTATCCAAGCCCACATGTATCCTGCCTTATCCACTCACTCAGGGGCTAGGCAAGAACCAAAGCAAAAGAGAGCTAGTAGCTTCCAAGTACAGGAGGTGGAAGAAAAATGCTGGAAAGTTAGGCCCTAATCATAAAGCCTCCTTGTTGGTGACCACCATTCATAAAGCCTACTTGCTTTTGACCACCATTCATAAAGCCTCCTTACTTGTGACCACCATTCATAAAGCCTACTTGCTTGTGACCACTATCCAACTCCCCTGCCCCAGGTCCTATAATAGTTGAACATCAACAGTTTCTAAATTGAGGTTGAGGTTTTTATTTTTTTTCCAGAGGTGCTCTTGGGCTCTAAATACACTAATATTTCTGTGTCCATCTCAGAAGAAGACAACAGCATTATCAAGTTAGAATGTGCTGGTGTGGCCTCCTGCACTATACTGTTCCTGCTGCCTGTCCTCCCTCCCCCGTCTGTAACTAGGAGCGTTACCACTGAGGTCCACCTGGGGATGAGTTTGGTTGGACAAAGACAAGGCCACCCAGGCTGTTCAGGTGGTAAAATGATTGTCTTGCAAGTGTGAGGATATGCGTTCCATCCCCAGCACCCACATTAAAAAAATGCTGGCTGTGTTGTAGTTTCAGAACTGGGGCGGTGGTTCAGGCAGATCCCTGGAACTCACAGGCCTTCAGCCTAGCCGTATTCCTTAGTTCCATACTAATGGGAGACCCTGTCTCAAAAGTAATTGAGGGTGGAATGTGCCTTAATTCACACATATGAATATAGTCCTGTCTACTCTCTCTCTCTCTCCACACACACACACACACACACACACACACACACACACACACACACACTCAACAAAGACAACAGCAGATGACTTTCAGCTAGTAACTGATTCTCACACTTACAAACAAAAACTCCATGTCTACCCCCTCAGACTCCACCCACATAAGTCCTTTGGGATTTTAGAACATGGCAGCTCATGGGTAGGGTAGAGAGGGCACTGGGCAGGAGAGAGTCTGGCTTTGAATGTGAAGCAGCAGAAGCTTCAGGAGGGCAGAGGACAGGGTGGGAAGGAATCTCAGAGGCACAACCTCTTTAGGGTATTTTTTGGTGTCAATATTCCAGATGTGCTTGGAGGTTTGTATAGGGGGATACTGACTCTGTCAGAGGAGGCTTCAGACTGGGAATGAAGAAATTAATATGAGCCTTGAGACTGTGTAATTCTAACCCATTGACATCATCCATGAACACCTGGACTCAATTGTTCCTAGAGCTGAACTATCTCTGCACGGCTCAAGTGCAGGAGTCAATGATTTAGGTTTATGTTGTGTGTTTTGAATTGCTTTACTTAGGAATTAGGGTTGGCAGTATGAGTGTGATAATGAGTGTGAGTGCTCTGGGATAGGAGACACATAGAGCAAGAGATTTGGATAGTCTAGATGATTCTTGCCTGACTGGAATGGTTAAAAAAGGGATCTTAGGTAGAGTGTGATGGATTAGGAATTCTTGGAAGACAGAGGTAACATCCAGTCTCCCCTGAATCCTAGCTGGAGCTCTCTGGCAAAGCCACCACAACACCATCCTCAGCTTTCTCATTTGTACCAGGGAGAAAGTATTAAAACATCAATATTTTCTGCATTTCAGATGCAGATGCTCTGGGGTGCTGTAGACATGTGCATACCAGTAACACAGCAGGCTCTTGGGCAGTGCAATTTCCTGCCTAGTGGTAGTGTTTTTCATTCTGTTTTTTTTTTCCAGTGTGATTACACTTTGCACATTGGAATTTTTCTCACCCCAGTGCACTATTCCATGCAGCAGCTGGATTTCATTGATGAAGGTGTTTGCCTTTAGGTTGTGGTGGCTGCTATGATATTTAAAGATTTTCCACCAGGCCCTATGCAGATTTCCTTTGTGTATCTACTCTATCCCAGGCAAGGACAGCCAATCCCACTTTCAGGTAGGAAACAGGGCTTCCGCAAGGCTGGTTGATGTATCTTGGGCCACACAACTGACAACTGATGGAGTCTGAGTTCAGATTGCAAAGTGCCACCCTCCAACCGGGAGCGGCAGGTGCACGGTGTTGGCTCACTTACATGATTCCACTCTTCAAGGAGAGTACTGGTCTCATGGGAGAAGAAGCATAAGGGTGTGACTGCCGTTCCTCCCTCTCCCAAGCTCCACTAGGGCCCTTTGGGGACTCAGATGTGATTTGTAAAGCACCCTCACTCAGCTGACTGTCTCTCTCCTGTGCTTTCCGTAAGCTAAAGGAAAAGGTCCCCATCTCCGTCTAATCCCAGCTTCCTTCTCTCCATCCAAACACTGGCAAAGCCACTTCCTCTTCCTCCCACGGTGCAGGAAGAGCGCACAGAAGCCATCAACTCAGAAGTGAAGACAACTCAGACAGCAGCAGATATTTCCCAGGAGCTGCCCGGAGTGCTGAGCAGGAGGGCTGCCTATGCCTGGAAGAGAATTAAAGGTTCCCCCACCTTTTTTTTTTTTTTCAAGTGAAAGGTTTCAACACTTCCCCACATATCCTCTACTTAAGTGGAATAAAATTATAAATGGATATACTTCCCTGAGGGAAGATTTCTGTGGAGTCTTTGCTCTCTGTTCATGTCAGAGCTGTCTAAGCTAGGAAGCCTGTAAATATATCACACACACACACACACACACACACACACACACACACACACACACACACAATTTTATTTACAAATGTAATCTCACTTCCACACACTGAGCACAGTTCCATATTTCAGGTCATGAAGGAGAATATGACAGTTTTTATCTTTAAGGAGGTCACAGTTCATGAGGAAGTGAGATGGAAGACCAATAGGCCAATAGGAGATTATGGGATTATGGTAAAGGACGGTCAAGTTTAGGACAGGATGCCATAGGAGGCTGAGCTTGTCATACTGTTCAGTAAGTGATGCTGGGAGAGGAAAGTGCATGAGAAGTAGGCATGTAGTTTCATATATGAAAGAGAGGCAGGATGGATAGAGGCTCACAAACAAGAAAAGGCATTATTTTGGGGATGTAGAAGTAGTTTTGTTAGTACCGACTGTATTATTACTTTTTAAAATGATAATATAACTTATTTTTTTTACCATAATCATTAATGCTCAATACTTGTACATATTAGTGGACTTCACTGTGACATTTTACACACACACACACACACACACACACACACACACACACACACATATGTGTATATAATGCTATGATTGTACTTACCCTGCCCACTACCCTTTGTTTCTGTTTTTAGTGTATATTAATTATGTATAATAGTGGGATTCACCCCTTGGTTGCCCTTTTTTACTCCATTACCTCCCCACCCTGATCCTTTTTCCCTTTTATAACAATCCCTCTTCTAGCTTCTTGTAATATTTCTTCTAGACTCCACATATGAGAGAAATCAAATGCTCCAAGTCTTGCTTATTTTGCTTCATATGATGAAATCCAGTCTGATCTTTTTTTCCTGCAAGCAATTACTATGTTCTTCTTTATGACTGAAATTCACACACTCACACTTAAATATTATCTACCCTATCCTATACTATCCATCCACCCATCCATCTATCATCTATCTGTATGTCTGTCTGTCTGTCTATCATCTTCTATCCACCTTCTATCTCTCTCTATCTTCTATCTGTCTATCTATCTATCTACCATTGATCTATCATCAATCATCTATTTATCATCTGTCTATCTCTCTCTCTCCTATCTCCTATCTTTCATCATCATCACCATCTGTATATCTATCATCCCCCCACCCCCCACCCCCGTGGTGTATGTGACACAGGATGGTAACTTTGTATTTCAGCAGGTATATAATAACCAGCAACCTTAAGGAACTTGATACTTGACAAACCTTTTCACAGCTAATATCTCATTGTGTTTCACAGTAGTCCTGTGGAGTAGGTGTGTATAGTCTGGTTGTTACACTTTCAAGTTCATACTTGGGAAAGCCAAGACTTAGTAGATGTCCCTTCTGAGCCTAATCACGTTCCATTATTGACTCTTACTTCACACTAGTTTTCTAGTACTGTACAACAGATTCACATAAATGCAGCAGCTTTAAAGCCAGCACAAATGATCTCATCCTTTCTCTAAGTCACACGTCTCTGTATGGCTTAGCTGTGGTCACTGTGTCTACGTTTCCAGGCTGTCACCAAAAGGTTTTCTTTTTCTTTTAGCTGCATTCTCATCTGTAGACTCAAATGGAGAGAGAGGCAATTTTAAGTTTTGAGTTGTTGGCATGACTTATTTCCTTATATCTGTAGGATTCACAGAAGCTTGTTCTTTTAATAATAGTAAGGGCAACAAGACCCTGGAGCAAATCTCTAAGCAGGAAGACTATAAAAATTTATTATTATTATTATTATTCATAATTATTATTATGTGTCCATTCCAATCACAGTTCCTCTCCCTTCTTTCCTCCCAGTCTCTTTCCCCCACCTCTCTGCCCCTCATCTACTCACTTCTCCTTTTCTAGTCAGAAAAAGGTAGGCCTCCCATGGATATCAACCAAACAAGGCATATCAAGTTGCAGTAAGACTGGCACCTCCCTACCTATTAAGGCAACCTGGACAGGGCAACCCGGCAGGAAGAAAAGGCTTCCAAAAGCTGGCAAAAAGTCAGAGACAGCCCCTGCTCCCACTGTTAGAAGTTCCTAAGAAGACTAAGCTACACAACTGTAACATATATGCAGAAGTCCTAGGTTAGTCCCATGCAGGCACCCTGGTTGTTGGTTCAATCTCTGTGAT
This sequence comes from Peromyscus californicus insignis, assembly GCF_007827085.1. Classification (NCBI taxonomy): domain Eukaryota; kingdom Metazoa; phylum Chordata; class Mammalia; order Rodentia; family Cricetidae; genus Peromyscus; species Peromyscus californicus. Next base: position 34,148,215 of record NW_026294503.1, read on the forward strand.
CCCCTATGAGCCCAGGTTAGTTAATTCCGTGGGTTTTCTTGTAGTGTCCTTGACCACTCTGACTCCTGCAATCCTTCCCCTCCTTTGAATGATTCCTGAGGTCTGCCTAATGTTTAGCTGTGGGTCTTTACATCTGTTTCCATCAGTTGCTGGATGAAGCCTCTCTGATGATAATTGGGCTAGGCACCAATCTATGAGTATAGCAGAGTATCATTAGGAATCATTTCATTGACTTTTTTTTTGCCAGTTGTATTTGGTTTTATTCTAGGTCCCTTGGCTATCCAGCCTCTGGGTCCTGACACTCCAGGTAGTATCAAGGATGGGCTCTTTCTTGTGGCATGGGTCTCAAGCTGGACGAGTCATTGGTTGGCCACTCCCACAATTTCTGTGACACCTTTACCCCAGCATATCTTGCAGGCAGGACAACTTGTAGGTCAAAGGTTATATGGCAGGGTTGATATCCCAATTCCTCCACTGGCAGTCTTGCTTGGTTACAGGAGATGGCCAGTTCAGGCTCCATATTCCCCATTGTTAGGAGTCTTAGCTAGAGTCACCCACATAGATTCCTGGGAGTTTCCATTGCATTAAGTTTTGACCCATACTGAGTACCCCCCCCCCCAGTTCCAATTGTTTCTCCCAGTACTCTCTCCCTCCATCCTCCCTACACCTGATCCCTCCAGTTCCTGTCCCTTCACCCCTGTCCACCTATGATGTCTATTCTATTTTTCCTTCCCAGGGAGATTCATGTGTCATCCCTTGAGCCCAAGCAGGAAGACTCTTATGTAATATAATCCAACCAAAGGAGGGGCATCTCAACCCTTTGCTTAGAATAGGCTCTGTCTGTGCTGTCCATGGGGTCCTTGGGGGCACCATAAAGTCTAGTCATGCCTATTACTAGGTCCTTGCTGTCCCCTTACCTGGTCTGTGATAAGCTCCTGAGCTCCCTCTCAACAGTAGTTCAGATATACCCTCTTTAGAGATCTTCCTAACTATGTCCTCCTTCTTTTATAGGCAATGTCTTCCCATCTCCCATCTCCATTTCAGCAGCCACCATTAGCTATGGAATTGTAATCACTGACTCACGTGTTTTCCCCTTTCCTCCTCCCTCCTTGTTTTCCTTATTTTTATTTTTTTTTTATTTTTTTTTGGTTTTTCGAGACAGGGTTTCTCTGTGTAGCTTTGCGCCTTTCCTGGAACTCACTTGGTAGCCCAGGCTGGCCTCGAACTCACAGAGATCCACCCGCCTCTGCCTCCCGAGTGCTGGGATTAAAGGCGTGCGCCACCACCGCCCGGCTGTTTTCCTTATTTTTATATCCTTAGTGCTTGATGCATACTGAGTGACAAGTAAGCATTTATGACCAAATTAATGAATTAAGTGATTTTTTGCTTTAGGCCTCAAGACTGTTTAGGAACTTGATATCAGTTCTAAGCTTTACTCTACCACACCAACACCTCACTAAATGCTCAAAAACCCAAATCAAAGCTTTGTTTTTCATTGTAGATATTCATACTAGATTAATTGGATTTAAGAATCCAATGCCCCATAAGACATAATGGCAAAGGTTGTTAACACATACTGTTTTAATCATAATTTTTATTTTCCAAAGCACTTTCATAGCCAGCATTCCATCAATACACAATTGGGTTTGGTGTTTGTGTAGACAGATTAAGTATTTGAAACTCAGGTAAATTAAATGCGTTACTTACAAAGAGGGAAAACATCCTGAGGATGTGATTCAACTTGTGGGTTTGGCTCTATTCATTCATGAAATATTTGCAGCATGGCAATTCTCTGTTGACCAACAGTGAGGTTTCAGATGTAAATAGGTTTGCTGTTCTACACATAAAGGGTTCATATTCAGTGGTCAAGATAGTCAGAAAAGATTGTTAATATAAAGTAACTGCTAAGTGTGTTGGCAGAGTTATACATAGTAAACTTTGGAAATTCCGAGGAAAGATACAATATCCAGATGGGAAAGGAGTGTATAATTTGTAGTCTTAATTTTTAATTTGTAACAATCTACAATCACCTAGGGAGGAATTCTCAATAAGGGATTGACTAGATTAGGTTGGCCTGTAGGGTGTGTCTCTGGTAGATTATCTTGATTTCATTAATTGAGATGGGGCAACCCAGACCATTGTGGGTAGTATCATTCCATAGACAGGGAATTCTGATGTTTGTGGGAGTGGAGAAGGCAAGCTGAACCCAACCGGCATGCATTAATTCCTTGCTCTCTGCTCTTGACTGCAGATATGATGTGACCAGTTGGCTTACCTGCAAGGATGGACTGTAACTTGGAATTGTGAGACAAATTAACATCATTTCCCTTAAGCTGATTTTGTCAGGGTATTTTATCATAGCATCAGGAAAGGAAACTAAGACAGAGTGTCTTCAAAGTAAGCCCATGGCTTAAACTAAGGGTTGGGAGACAATGGAAGAAACAGCACAGAAGCCTGTAGAAGAGAATGCCAGCATGATGCGCTTTGTGCAATGATGGACAGTGTTTATTTGGAGAAAATGACAGGTAGACACCAAAAAATGCCCTTTTCACTCTTTTTTTTGGTTTTTCGAGACAGGGTTTCTCTGTGTAGCTTTGCGCCTTTCCTGGGACTCACTTGGTAACCTAGGCTGGCCTCGAACCCTTTTCAATCTTTTATCCTTACTTCCTGAGCCTTATCTCCCATAAAAGCTACGCTTGCACCTTCATTCTGACATCTACCTTCTTCCTCCTCACCACCTCACTTCATTGGTTTTTCCTTTCCTCTTGTGTCTTTAGCTTGGCTTTCCCACTCTGCTTGTACTGGTCCTCTTTGGCCTATCCTAGGCTGGCTTTGACATGCTACTTATCCTTCCTCTGTTCTCCGTCAGTACTGGTCTTAATAAAGCTTCCATGATCTCACAGTGCTGACACCTTGAATCCTTGAGAGATCCCATCTTCATTAACTCTCAGCATGTCATAAGCCCTTCATTCTCCCAGACTTGACTCATTCTCCTCACAGGATTCCTGATGTTGTATTCTCTGGTTATTATCTGTATTTCCCATTGTCCACCATGAGTCTCTTTTGTTACATCTTTTCCTTTCTCCAGAGTCCAGAGCTTTGTCTTCTGCTATTTTATCTTCTCAGGAAGAGGAAGAGAGCATGGGCAAAAGCTAAGATATCCGAAAACTTTGTCATTTTTGATGACACACCAGGAGAAGGGCTTACGTGCCAAGATCTTTGTTAGTAGAGGGTGAGTACTCTGTGGATGGTGAAGACACTGGCAGAAGTCAGGTCACAATGGCCTTTACGGGTTGTTGACAATAACTTGATCCATCTGAAAAAAATCAGAATTCCTTAAAGATAACTTGAAAAGTAGTGACTAGAAATGGATTTCTGTGTTTTTGGACAATAACCTTGGTTTCTCTGAGGAGGCTGGACAGAGGAAGGCAAGATCACAAGGTAGAGCCAGGCTATACACACAAAAGATAGAAATGACAATATTTGCTAATAGATGGAATGCTGAACCAGTCCATTTCAGTGGAGGGCTGGCTCAATTCCTCCATTATTTGTTTAATTGAACAAAACACCTTCCTTATCTTTGTTAAGCTCAAGGTCAAGGAAGGGTTCAAGTCAATGTCTGGCAGATACAAGTGATGTAGACTGATCTATATTACTTAGTGAAAAGAGCTGTAGAAGGTATCATTTTTCTGGTCCTTGACTCATGTATCAAGGGAAGCGGCTCCAGACCATAGGGGCCAGATGACTGGTCACTGGGCTACCCATGGCTCAGGGTAGGTTTGGTTTGCAAGTATATGCTGTGCCCTCCAGAAAGCCTCAGACCTCACCATAACTCAAGTGGTATTGAGACACTGTATCATAGTAGCATCCCGTGTAGGTAAAGAGGTAGGCAATATGGACCAATAGTAGTTCTTGGGTTCTGGAAAGATCATAAAACACTCTGCCCAAACCCAGATGAGTAGTGGTTTGAGACTATATGCTGGGTTTAAATAAAAATATCTAAGCTCACCACAACACCATAGGGTAGCCTACATTCTTTAATACATAGGACATCTCTTAGCATAATTGATGCTAATCTGATAGTAGGCACATGGTATATACTGTATTTTAAGTGCTTTGTATATATTAGTTCATATATTTTATTTTCACACAAATAAGTTCTATTTTTCTCTTTATGTTTTAGGTGAGAACCCCCAAGGCTTATGGAAACTTAAATAACTTGGCCAAACGAGCAGGAATGGAGTTGTATTAGAATCCAAGAAAACAAGTTTTAGGACCATTTTGGTCACTGCAATTTTCCTAGAAATGGAAGAATTCATTATATTCAAGAAACTCAATAGATATCCAACAACTAATTGAAGACTCAGCTAGAAATTGCTGACTTAAGGTTAATGGATATAGCTTGTAAAGGATCTGGAAGGTTCAGGGTAACCCCGCACCTCCTTGCTTCCTGATAAGAGCATTTGTGGTTCTATAATCTGAAGAAGCCTTAGGAGGAAGAATAAGTCTATGAGGCAGAGGAGAAACTCACTTTCCAATAGTTTGTTTTCAAGATGTCTGTAAACCACTTCTGTGATGTGGAGATGTTTAAGAAATTATTGAGTAAATAAAGAAAAATGAGGTACATTTTGTCCCTTCGTGATGCTCAAAGAAGTATCAGAGTTATCATCACAGGTCAGTGGCGCAGTAAAAATGGGAAGAAGGCAAGAGGAGAAAGGATGAGAACCAGTGGAGCAAGCCTTTCATTTTGCATAGCACTTTCCCATCCTATGGAAAAGCTCTTTCATAGCACTGAAGAGGAAGTGGACTCATTGATCAGGCTGGGGGAAACTATTCTGGTCTTGACACTTAAGCAGTAGGGTGTCTGACATTGAATCTATTCTCATAGTAGTTTATTCACAATTGTTCTCCCAATTAAGTAATGTTTCATCTCTCTGCCATATCAGATTTTCTTATTTTTTGAACAGATATTCCTGTAATAACTCCATTTTTCCTTAATTAGCTTAAGTGCTCTTTACCTATCTCCTTAGCAATGCCATGTGATTTGAGGAGTTAGATGTCCTATTGATGTAGACAGAAGGGAGAACCAAGATATCTACAGAGACACAGAACCTTGCAATACTTCAGGCTACCCATGATGGGACATGCAGAGCTCCACATGAAATAATGAAGATCAGTGATAAAAACTGGCTCTCAGAGAGGAATGTGAAGATTGTACTAGGAAACTTTATACTTCCCATGAGTTCTGACCACATTTTTCTCCCATCAGCATGTTTTTATGATGGGGGGTTTTGAAAATGGGAGAGATCTTGGGCATGGCCCAAATGAAAATATTTTGATTAATTTGAACTCTTCCTGTGTGTCAATTTGAAGTGCCACTTATCTGACTTTGTTGACCCTTTGTCCCTGAGATTAATGAAGAATCTCCCAAATTTCTACAAACCCATGAACATTTGTCTTACACTCCAAGGATATAGGAAGTGAAGATAACACTTCCACTCATACACATAGTTCCCCTTCAACACTATGCAGAGAGTTGTTACTAACACATTTTATTGCGCAAGAATGTACACCATCAGATTGACGAGACTTCTTCAAGATATTAAAGCCAGAACTCATTCCATGTTCTTAGATTTCTTGATTCTGGGTGTAAACGTTGTTTTTCACCATGCCACAGTGTGCTGGGATCTTTCCATTGACAGAGTGCCCAGTTTCCTGAGTGTTCTTAGAAAAGTTACCTCAGTGGCCCACTTTACTTAAGTAGGTCAAGTGTCTGACACTTTCATTATGGGGCTTGAAGGAAACAGGATTCCCTTGCCCACACAGCAATCTGTTTAAAACTCAGATGAACCTGTTGTGTGGGTGGGTCATATTCATACTGCACAATGACCAGGAGACAAATGAAGATTCGTAGATGCCCATCTAGCCCTGTCATGGAGGAAAGAATGTAGAAGAGTCAGGAGGTCCAGGACCCAGGCATGTTCCATGCTCATTTTAGCCACTTGTCCAATCTAGGCAATTTCTCTGGGCTTCATTGTCCTTGTGTGTCACTGAGGAAAGCCAACATGCTCATCCCTCGGGCAGGTAAAAGAATCGAGTCATCCTCCGGACTCTGTACAACTCAAAAGCAGAGCTGTAATTATCTTGGAGGCATTTGAACCTGAAACCTGATGTATAATTGCTTCTCTCCACATGGGAAATATGATGAGGCATTTGCTCATTTCTTTTACTCCCTGGGGAATAGCAGTTATCTAGGGGCATCTGGTTTGGCTTTTAATCATGTGCAGGTGTTGTAAGAATCTGGCAGCTCTGAGTCTCTTTAGGTGCCCCTTCACAATCTCTGCATGTAGAGACAGAGATAAGATTATTTACACCCCATTCCATTATTCACAGCCTCTTGGAATGTAGCATTAAATAATTCAGAGACCATACAAGCTAGGGGATTGATGGGGAAGCCGATAGTTTTGCAAATACAGCATTAGCAGCTACAGAAAAGTAGTTCCAGTACAAGCACACAGGAGCACACCCACTAGATATTAGGTATTCATCAGTACCCTGGAGAGGACCTTCCCTGGGATCTAACTCCCAACAGGATGCCAGTTTTATTGTATATGAAATTTCCCAACTTCCTGTCACTTTTTGATCTAGAGAGTTCCCTGTGCGTAGGAGGAGCCACTTGTTTGTGCTAGAATTCTCCATGGCATTTGTATAGGTCCTGGTCCATGCAAGGTGTTTGAGAATTTTTTAATGCATTGTTGCTTTATGTGGCCCAGACTGACCTTGAAGTCATTGTGCAGCTCAGGCTGGCCTTGAACCCACAGTCTCCCTAACTCAGAAGTGCAAGGTTTACAGGTGTGTGCTTCCACTCCCGGTGAGTTTTCTTCTTTGAAATGCAGGTTTATGTGTCGTTTGTTGCTTCTAGTTTATTTCCAAGAGAAATGGATCAAGTGAAGTTAGAAGATCCTAGAGTAAGGCCAGAGCCCTAGCTTGTCTACCTACTGGTCTAGTGACCTTATTGGCTCTGGAAACCCTAAAGGAAGAAGAGAGAATTGGGGAAATGGGATCCAGTGAAGAAGCAGAAGGCTAGGAGGATGTCAAAGCGGAGAGAGCGACAGGTCAGGAGGACCAAACTGTAGTCATTTGAAGAGGAGACCTGTGGAATGATCTTGGGTTTGCCCATGAGGAGGCTGTCTTACCTCTAGAATTTTAACCAGAGCCTTCTTTCTCAAACACCATTACATGGCAGACACAGGCAGTGGCTTGGTGGACTTCTCCAACCCTAGCTGCCTGGGTCTCACTCTGCAGTTGGCTCCAAGGTGTCAGATGTTTCTGGCCTCACTTTCATGCTCTAGTTCCTCTTTCTGGTCTTCTTCTGGTTTGAGACGATGTCCAGGCTTGCCTAAGGCTCAGAGATCTCTGCTCCCCATCCATGCTTAACTACAAAATTTCTCTTGGTTCCAGTCCTATATGTAGTTCTGATGAGAGCCAAGGTTCCTTCTAGTCCCTTGACCCCATGGAATCTCCCATGGCCAGATGGCTCCTTGCCTTCATGTTGACCATACTGATGTCCTTTCAAAGGGACAAATTGGTAGTTGATTATCTCATCTGAAATCCTTTAAGGAATCAAGAGTATAATTAACACTTTAAGGCTACAAATGACATAGACCTAGTATGTAGTAGAGATGCAGATAAGGTGTGATGGAGTGATGTAGCCAAGTCCCAGGGAAACTGTGACAGAGCGGAGTTGAAGATAAAGCCTGTCTGCAGACAGGGAATAAAGGCACAGCACTGCTAGATATGTGTGTTGGGGAGAGACTAGGACAGGCCTGCTGCTTCTTGGAGACAAAGGAGCTAGAGCATCTAGGTTGAGTAAAGAATGGGATAAAGGGGGCAGTGTGGAGATGCGAGCCCAGGGGAACAGGCTGAAAGGCAGGAGATAGGCTGTGCCTTTGGCAACAAATAGTTGGAGCTGTGCCATAGTATGGAAAAAGGAAAACCTCTGAGGCTGTGAGGCAGCAGGATTAGTTCCATGGATGGTCTGCAGCCTTGGTGGATAGTGAGGAGAAGACTAGAGGGGACACAGAACTGGATCAGAGTAGTTGAGACTGAGGGCATAGGTTGAGGGCTCCTCATAGCCAGCAAAAAAGATGCTCTACCTGAAATGATCAAAGACAATCTGAGGGGAAGAAGAAGGGATCCAAGTGGCTGCTTATTGGTGAAATTATTAAGGCCACTCCACGTAGTTAAAAGGGAGATTTATTTAGTGGTGTAACTTACAAATGAAAAGATAGGTAGGTTGCAGGGTCTGGGAAAGACGCAGCGCAGTCTGGCGGTGTTCTCTGGAGAACTCTGCTTGGTCTACCTCCAGTGTCCAGGGTCCAGGAATCAAGAGAGATGGCACATCTGGATCTCAGGTCTTCAAGGTTCTCTCTTGGCCCCACCTTGTAGCCGTGACAGTTACCGAAGCCTCAATGGGGGTTGGAACTTACAGATCAAGGTTGGAATGGCTACCCTCTACAGCTGCTGTTGATGGCACAGACCTGCTGATGCACCTCACAGAGCAGTGCCTCCAGAGAGGACTGTGAATCCTGGGCCAGTGAATGCTTGGGGAAGTCACCAAGAAACTGGGGACAGTTAAGACTTGTGTGTACTTGTCAGCCCAGTGTATGAGGGGTGGGAGCTATAGGATTATAAGTTTCAGGCCAGTCTTGCCTACAAGACAAGTTCAGTGGCAGTCATAGCAACTCAGCAAGACCTATCTCAAAGTTAAAGACTAAAAGGGCTGGAGATGCAGCTCAGTGAGTGAACACTTGTGTAATGTGAAAACAGTAAATCAAGCAAACAACCGAGGAGGATAGTATAATGGCTCATGCCTGTGAACCCAGAACTTGGGAGGCTGAGACAGGAGGATTACTACAAGTTCAAGTTTAGTACTGGACTAAATAGTGGGTTCTAGGTCTCCAGGGCTGCAATGTGTATACATTTTTTTTTTAAAAGAAGGAAAAAACCTGGGGTCTCAAGGCATCACATGTGCAGCAAGAGGGCTAATCTCACTCTTCAGGGTTCAAAGCTTTAAGCTCACACCAGATTTCAGACATTTGACCTAGACTCTCTCCCTGCTCTTCAGAATGATGCTGCTGAGATTGTATTGCTCTGCCCCATTTTGCTGATGAGGATCTGGAGCGTTGGAGAGGTTAACTAATTTCGCCAAGGTCACATGGACAAAGGACCAGAGGTGGGGTTTTAATCCTAGTCTCTCTGACCAGGATAACTGCCATCTTTCTGTTGTGCTCACACAAAGGGAACCGAGAGTGGCTTTTGTCTTCAGCACTTGGCGGCCATGTGTCATCACGAACTCTCTTTCCCTCCAGCACCCAGCTCCTGAACAACAGCGATCACAAGGGCCCCGCGAGCATCAATCACTTCCACCCGGGTGGCTATCCATGGCTTGTAATTTACTTGTTTTGTCAAATTCTGTTCTTTACAACAATAATTAACACAGGACAAATAGCCTCACCGGGCTGAAAAGTGAAAATGAAACCCGCTAGACAGGTTTAGGGCCACATAGCTGTGACGAGAACTAGATCCTTCTGCCTTTTGATTCAAGCCTGTGAGGGTCTCATCCTGGTTCTCATGCGTGATCAGGTTTACTTCACATGCCAAGTGACTGACTGGAAGAGGAAAGGTTGCCTTGGTAACTGTTTACTTCCCCATCACTGCTTCAAGTTCAGGCCTTACGGTGTGCTGCCATCAGCATGCATGACTGCGGATGACAGGGATGAGCACAAATCCAACACCTACTACATGCAATACTTATAGCATACACTATCTCATTTAATTCTATAAAGGAAGTAAACATGGAAAGTAGGTCTTGTCATTGTATCCATTTTAGGGACAAGAAATAGTGAGTGAACCCAGTAAATGTGATGCTTGGCCCTTTCTTAATCTTAGACCCTCCAGAAGTTTCATCCTGAGCATATTCTCAGCAGTTAGATGCAGACCCACTGTCAGCAAGTGGGAAAATTTCTCTCCTGGCTTAAGAATTATGAGTCCTCTGTACAAACACTAAGGAAATGGATTGTAATGATGGATTTTTCATATTTTCGTTCCTGAAAGATTATAGGTTTAATGAGGCAGGGACTAAGCCTGTGTTGTTGACCATGAATTCTATGTGTCTGATACATTTTAGATGCTCAAAAAATACAAGAGGAATGAATAAATCCCACTTTATAGCTGTGGGACTTCCAGTCCCAAGATGTTAATAAAATGTGGAGTCAGGATTCAAATTTACTATCTTTCTAGAGGTGGCCCAGTCCCTACTCTTGAAAAGATGTGGGGACTGCACATAGCAGTGTTTTGCAAAGAGACAGGGAGAGGAAAACATTGAGGATAAAGGAAGAGTCCCAGGAGACTAGGATTTTGCTACTGATGGATCTGCCATGAGTCCAGGAAGAGGGTCACAGGGACTGGTGCCCTGTGATGCCTGCTTTCCTAAACTGCTCTCTGCATGGATTGATGTTGTATGATATTTTGTTTGTGTTCTGACAAATAAAGCTTGCCTGGAGATCAGAGGGTGGAGCTAGCCACTGGTTAACCATAGAGGCCATGCAGTGGTGGCACACACCTTTAATCCCAGCACTTGGGAGGGTCATGCCTAGGGAGGTGGAAACAGGATCTGTGGGCCCTTTTCAGTCTGAGGATTTGTAGAAACAGGACACCCATTCGGTCTGAGATTTCATAGAGGTAAGAAGTCTCTAGTTGGCTGGCTGCTCTGCTTCTCTGATCTTTCAGCTTTCGCCCTTGACATCTGACTCTGGGTTTTTATTGCTAAAACTAATTAGGATCTCGCTTCAGATTGAGGCTCCATGTGATCATTAGGAAGCTGTTAATTTTAGATCACACAGTAAGTGCAGAAACCCTGGGGATGGAGAGCCCAGACTGAACTCGGACCCTGGCTCATGCTCTTTGGGCCCCTATCAGCTAGCCATTGACTCTTTGAGTGAGTTTCTTTACTCCAGCCTCCTGTGGCTCTGGTTTACCCTCTGCTCTTGTGTTTCTCAGGAAGGCATAGAATGTACCTCAGCAGGCATTTATCAGGCATGCTCACTCAGGACAGTTAGACTTATAACTTCAGCCTGAGGTTTCCTGCCAGTCTCCTGGAGTTTCAATTATAGTCCTAGCAAGTTTGGCTTTGTTCTGTGGATGATATGGGCATGGGGTGGGCAGTAGTCCTTAAAGCCCATCTATCCATGTGTTCAGCTCTGTCCTTGCCTTCTTTGTGATCTGGAGAAGTAATGAATGGCCATCTGCTGTTGCCTTATACTTCTGGTCTGCAAGATGGGGCTAGGGAAGGAGTCTCCTGCAGAGGTCACATAGAAACAGTAAATGAAGAGGTCAGAGCAGCACATGGGCCTGGAACCCTGGCACATGACAAGTGCAAAGTACAAGTTCTGAGCAAATGGGCTTCAGACTGGTTTGGATCCATCAAGGTAATGATGACAGAGTCACTTGATCAAAGGAGCTACCTGTCACTCTGTGCACTATGAGAGCCAGTGGTCAACTGCACACACAGGATTCTCACACTACATAATATATCACTTATTTTCTTCGCTCATAATCACAGCCAACTCCCTGTCACACTTCTGTGTTCCTTAGTGTCACCCCTGGCATGCAACCTGCTGTTGGGTTGTTCTGTGCTTTACAGCACTTGGTGCAGACCTCTAGATTCACAGGAGGTTTATTGTTCTTTAACAGTCTGGGTTGTGTTGACTTCTTCACCTCTTAGGCTCTGAGCTCAGAAGACTTTGAACTCTTGGGGGTTTCTCATTCACTATATCAGCCCAGAGGATGGCACATAGACTCTGGCATCCATGTTGCCTGGAATTGAAGAGCCCATGATTCACAGTAGACAAGAAGCAATTTATAAAATTTGAAAAAAATTGCCTATCATTTGCAGTCCTCGGTACAGAAATATAACAGGAGATTTAAATTGCTTGCTTGCTTCGATTTTAAAAAAACTTTTAATAATGGAAAAATCTACCAATGGATTGTGTGGATGTATGTCAGGTTTTTTTCCTCCAAGAATTTGTTTTCTGCCTCATTAATGAAACTCTCCCACACACTGATAGAACCTTTTCCTCCCGTCTGCTGGGGAAGACAGTGAAGAATTGACTTGTGTTTTATTTTTTCATGAACTTAGAATAGGTAATTGCTGAAAACTGAATTTTAGGCCAGTGATAATCCAATTAGGGTCTTGGGCATAATTGTTCCTGTGTAACCTGATGCCTTTTCTTCTTCATAGCTCTGACTTTTGAAGCTGGTTCTCTTGGCAACAGCCTATCACTTTCTGTGGGAGAAAGGAACACAGCCATTTGATGGTGGGGGGGATATCTTTACTCAGCAGATAAGAAAAAGGAAACAGAAAGCAGACAGGAAATCATGTGCATGTGAAGTAGTGATTACATCCTTTATGGACACGCTAATACATCAGTGTCTGGAACGTAAGTGTCCTATATCTTCCTCTAGGCCCAGCGTCTGCGCTCTAGGTACTTGATGGCATGATGAGAGATGAAGCAGTGAATATGTGCCTTGAGCTTTGGTCAAACCATACTACTAGAGTGAGGTGCTTGAGTGAGATGGAATTGTAATTTTCCTTTTCCATTCTTCTCCAGAGACTGAAGATATCCTTACACCACCAGAAAACTCAGATCTAGGCAACAATGTATCTGGCCTCTACTACTACTCCATTCACCTTACCAAACTTCTAAGTTCTCAGCAGAGTGGAATGTAGGTTAGAAGGAAGGCACACTTGTGATACAGGGATGCCTAGTCGATATGAATGATAGCCTGTGTGTGTCACATGCTTGTGGGTCTAGTACTGAAACTTGATTGTGTGTACCGCAGGATTTGCTCAGTATTCTCCAGAAGTTCAGTGAGGAATGTTATCCCTATGCATAATTGTACAGTTGAGATTCAGGGTCAATAAACACTGTTTATAAGTTCATATGACTAAGAAATAGAGCTCTACATGATTTCAATCTGTAGACTTTTGTGTTATTCGTTCTCACTCTTGTGTCGTTTCTTATACTGAATTCTTAACTCAGAATTGAGCCTTGGTTTCCCTTCTACAAAATGAAAGGCTTAAACAGATGAACTTAGACCTCCTCACTTCTTAGATTTTTATGATCTAACTACAAAAGTAAAATAAAAATTAATATTAAAATATTAGCTTAAAGCTGGGCGGTGGTGGCGCACGCCTTTAATCCCAGCACTCGGGAGGCAGAGCCAGGCGGATCTCTGTGAGTTCGAGGCCAGCCTGGTCTCCAAAGCGAGTTCCAGGAAAGGCGCAAAGCTACACAGAGAAACCCTGTCTCGAAAAACCAAAAAAAAAAAAAAATATTAGCTTAAACATTGTCTTTTTTCTGCTTCAAGGGTATCAGATAGTTGGGTGTGATGGTACACACCTATATTCCTAGTAACTGGAAGACTGAGGTAGGAGAGATCTGAGTTTTGAGGCCGCTAGGTTATGTGGTGGAACCATATCTCAACAAATAGCAACAAACCAGTCAATTAAAATAATTAGTGTAACTATAAGGAAAGTAAATTTTTATACAGTTTATTCATTTGTTCTCTTGGAAAGTTCATTTGTGTAGGACAAACATTTGACCCTGATGAAGATCCTCTTCTTTTTCTATGGTCCCACTTTAGATTTAGAAAATAGTTCTGACAAATTATTATTGATGAGGCTAAGCCCAGGGTTAGTGGAACAAAAGACCAACTCCATGTATAAGCACTCAGCCTGCAGGAGACAAAGAGACGGTGATCTAAAGAGAATTTCAGCACATCCTCTGATTTTCAAAATTAGTCATGAGGTCTGCTCTTTTCTCTTTTTCCTGGGCAGATTATTACAGGGGTAGCAATGAATAGTTCTCAGTAACTTCCTTTTTCTTCTTTTCCCTTTGTTTTGGTGGTGAAAAAAAATTGTAGTGTTTAGCACGGGCAGTTTAGATATCCCAATTTGGGGGGCTACCCTCTGAAACACTGTAGTTAGGGGTCAATCCAATATACTCCTTTTCACCATGCCAGACCAGATCAAGGTTGACCTTGTCCAGTCAAGGTCATAGAGTTTCAGAACAACTTATCTGATCTGGCAGTTATAGGTCTTATGGTCCACGGTGAACAGAAGCCGGATGCTTTCTTTGATCTTCTTCATGGCCAGCTCCATTGTAAGGGAATTTGATTGACTAGTGGTCAAGGTTGTTCCTCCTACCAGTTTCCTCCTTAGAAAAATCTGTGCTGTCTTAAGAACTGCGGTTGCTTGCTTTGCTGGAGTGTGGGTGACACAGCAGCTTGCTTTTGTTCCATGGGTACCTCTCAGTGCTGCGTACTTTAAGTTTTAGCATCCTCTTCTGTTTTAGGAGAGATTTGGTGTTTCTTCTTCACTTTAACATCTTTGTGAAAATGCCCTTGTCTTAAAAAAAAAACCAGCCTTTTCCCTTTATTAAAAAAAGTAATACATTGTGATAAAATGACTGAAAATTATTTTTTCATTGTAATATGGATGTTATCAGATATAACTATTGATATAAATATATCGATACAGGTATTACCTTCCAATTTATTTTCCTATGGTTATATATATATAACTAAATATATAAAATCTCCTGTTGTATATACCAATTTGGTCTCAGGCTTTTTACTTAACTTGTGAGCATCTCACAGATACATTTTCTGAAAGGATTTTGATGGCTGCATCCGGGATGGATGGATCTGCATCATTTACCACATCTATTTACCATGTTCATATTTTTTCACTGTCATAAATGATGCTGCCATAGATGCTCTTGGACAATTATCTGGACTCACATCTCTGACTTTTTGAGCTGGCAGGCACTGTAAAGTCGTAGCGTGTGGGGATGAAAGTGCCATTTGCTCAGAACCAAATCCTGGCACCTCCTTGTCTCTGCTCTCTCCCTTATGCTCTGCTCTTGGGAGAAGTCCCAAGCTATTTGGCAAGTACTTAAAGCCTTGCACGATGTGGTCTCTTCCAAGATCTCTAGATTCCTCCTCCACAGCATCCTCACATTGCTCTGGGAGCATCTACTTGCTCTGGGCTTTTTCCCACTTTCCCACTTCAGTTCACTGACTCCCAGACTCCAAGCATTCAAGCATCACCTTCATAATTTTGCCATTTTTATACGCCACTTGTACCATTATTCAGTGAACATTTATTTTTAAGATTCTTACTTCAAAAACAGATTTTTTTAACTTAGCAACAATAGTTGTGAGATGATATAGGTTTGATATGTTTTGTGTGTGACTGATTTTTAAGTCATACAAAAATACATTAATAATTATTAAATAAAAAACTTGAAGATATTTCTGACACCATCTACAATGATTTTTCTACTGTGGCACAAACTTCCTGTGATAAGGAACCCTGTATTTACCCCATCATTCTACAAAGACTAGCTCCCAGTGTCTCTGGTTCTGAAATGGCTTCCTGATGAGGTTTTCGGTTGTTGTATTGGAGGGGCTCATTGCCTTTTGCTGCCCTTGCTGAGGTCATGGGAACCCAGAGAACAACTTCCAAAGTGGTCAGGGGTACATGCTGGATGAGGACTGTCAAAGAAGGCTTCTAGTTGGAGGCAGTCCTGAATTGAGTTTAGAAAATATCTATGCATGAAAGAAGGCAGTAAAGGAGAAACAGAGTAATGACAATGTCACAATACAGGCAGAAAATAAGTAGCAGTCTACCACACATGTGATGCAACCGTATCCGTGACTACATGAAACACTCAAGTAGAACGCAGCCGACTGTGAGACTGGCTACAACATGAAACAGGATCTAGTCACGTGACGCCTACACGAGAAGCTCTCGAGATGCAAAGCACAGGACGAAAGTTAAACAGTGAAAAGATAAACCATCAGACAGTCACCGTAAGAGAGCTGGAGTGGCTCGAATAACATCAGGCAAAATCAAAACCTAAATTAATGTGTGCGGAGTTTAAATGAGAAGCTGTAATGCATCAATTTGCAATTTCAGATGGAGAGGAGGGAATAGGATGGAGCAATGTTTGAAAGGATAATGGCTGAGATTTCCCCCGCATTGACAAAAGACATGTATCTCCAGATCTGGGGTATCTGGAAAAAATATCTCATGCAAGGTAAAATCAAACGAAAGCCACATCTAAGGCGAAGCTTGATAAAAGTGGAATGCCAAAGTTAGAGAAAAGATTATAAAGGCACAGAGGGAAAAAATGAACACAGTTCACAAAAAAATAGCATCTACTCCAATGGCTGATTTCTCAGTAGCAACAGCACCAAGGGGAGACCAGTGGCCACCAGCTCCAGGGTGGCACCTGGAATCTGCACTACTGAGAAGTGATCTTTGAGATCTCCCTGTTCAAGAAAGAGTGTATCTCCAGCATCAGGACCAAAGAAAGAAGGACACTTTTAGGGAATCAGAACCAGCTGACACTTGGTGAAATACTTAAAGGGTGAAGATGATAACAGATGGAATACTTGGATTCAAGAAGAATTGGTGAACAGGGAAATGTTAACAACATACATAAATAAAAACTAATCTTAAACAGTTAAAAAAAACCATGATACATAAGCATACTGGAATGTAAGCTAGGAAGGAAATGACCCAGCTGACCCATATTGTACTGTAAGGTCTTGAATTGTGAAATGGTAAATATGTCCAGAGAATGTGTTAGGGTTTCTAAGGTGGAACTTAAAAGAATAGTAGTAGGGTGTATAACTTCCAAACCAGGACATGGAAATGTATGAAATGGAAATCTGAATGAAAAAATACCATTTAAGCCGGGCGGTGGTGGCGCACGCCTTTAATCCCAGCACTCGGGAGGCAGAGCCAGGTGGATCTCTGTGAGTTCGAGGCCAGCCTGGGCTACCAAGTGAGTCCCAGGAAAGGCACAAAGCTACACAGAGAAACCCTGTCTCAAAAAAACCAAAAAAAAAAAACATTTAAAATTATAAATGATATAAGTAAAAGAAACCTAAAACAACAAGGTCAGTGAGCACAAAATAAGATGATAGAGTCAAATGCGAATGTATCAGCGAGTGGGATGGATGAAACTACTAAGGGACAAAGATGTCATCCATGATTTAAAAATCCACTGGTCCTATGTTCATGCATACCTCAAACACACAGCAATGGGCAGAATGAAAGGAAAGTGCCCCAAGTTATATTCCTGGAAAATGCTAAATAAATCTGTCCCAGCTACTTTAATATTAGGCAAAATGAATGCACAGGGCAAAATATAAGGTGAAATCTTGCTACAGATGAAGGGGTTCACTGTACAAAGGAATAACTTTCCATTCCTATGGATATGGAGCCAATTAAACTTTCATGCATCTAATTACACAGCCTCAATATATTCACACCAAGATTGACAGAGCTAGAAGGGGAAACAGACAATTCTAGCATCACATGAGATTTTTTAAAACACATTTCTCTCAATAATTGATAATATAAATAACCAAATAATCAGCGAGACCAAAGGGGATTCAGACAGTTAATTATTCATCTTCATCTAAAAGAAATAGCTAGAGAATTTTACCCAACAATTGGAAAGTTATCACTTTTTAATCATACAATGAACACGTGTGGAAGTGACTACATATTGAACCACAAAACAAGCTGGAATTCTGATATTGGGTAGCATGAAGCCCATGTTCTCTAGCTTCAATGAGACTATGTAGAGATTATCAATAAGATAACTAACCAAACTCCTATACATTCAAAAATAAATATCTCATTTTGATACCATTTACAAGCCAAGGGGGAATATTTAGAATGAAATAAAAAAAAATTTCAGTCACACATTTGTGGGATGCATCAAAATGGCTACTTGGAGGTAAATTGTAGGTTTGAATGTCTGCATTAGTAAAATAAAAGGCTGAAAATTAGTGGAGATTTGAATTTAAGAAGTTGGAGAAGGAATAATGGCACAAACAAGAGAAATAAAAAGAATGAAGCAGTAATAACAGAAAGACAACGGCATAGATAGCAAACCCAGAATAGCAAGTATCAACAAGCCCAAACTGGACATCTCTGTGGCATGAGTGATTAAGGAGGAAAAAATTAAAGCTACATGTTAAACTGGGAATGGTGGTGCAAACCTGAAGTCCCAGCACTCAGGAGGATGTTTTTTGTCTACACAGGCATATAACTGTTGAACCACCAGAGTCTGTTCCACCTGTGAAATGGGAGAATGCACCCCACCTTCATTCCAGTGAAGCCCAGGCAAATATTTAAAAACTGGCTCTCTGAAAGCAAGCAAGCCAGGTACAAAAACGAAATTCGAACAAGCCAACAATAACAACAAAACACTGATTTGCAGACTTTGCCAATGATCTATGGTATACATACACCCAGAAGCAGCTGCTTACAGTCATTCTGCTGCAGGATTGGGATGATGTGCAGTCAGCCCAACAACATGACTCCTTCAGGGAGTGGTCAGGAACCGCATAGTGGCTGCAGACCTCAACCCAGACAACATAAGAACAGCAAGAGTTTGAGTTCCTAAATTAGACAAGACTGAGTTTGCATTTGGCTTCACTGCTAATTACAATCCTTTTAAAACGTTTTGTTTTCTAAGCTCTTTTTGCTTTCTAAGCTCTGGTTGCCTCATTAAGACAATGGGAATGGCAATAGTATTTCCAAGGTAGTGTCTGTCCATCCTTCCATTTAGAGGATATTAACTGAGCATGATGACAGGCCAGGCTCAATACTAGGTGTGCTGGGAGGATTACCCTAAGAAGTTTACTTAAGTTCCAGGTACGTACTTTGAGAGATATTTTTTTTCGATACAGGGTTTCTCTGTGTAGTTTTGATGTCCTGAATCTTGCTCTGTAGACCAGGCTGGCCTCCAACTCACAGAGATCTGCCTGGCTCTGCTTCCCAAGTGCTGGGATTAAAGGCGTGCGCCACCACTGCCTGGCTGGTCCTCAGCTGGCTTCCCTCCTTATGCTGCTCTCTTTCTCCTATAATGCCACCTATCTCATTGCATGGTCTGTGTCTGGGTGACTTGCTGGGCAGCATCTTAATGGTTTGTCTTCATGACACATTGTTGATTTCCAACCTCTGAAGGCACCTCCCAGGAGGCATAGCATAGCTTTCAACACTGTGTGACTCCAAGTGAACTCAACATCTGGTTCTACCCACCCTCCTTCCATCTTCTGAATTTCTTCCTCTCCTAGAGAATGGCACTACAGATTCTCCAAAGTGTTGGAAACTCATCTGGAAAGCTATCCACAGCTAAGAGTCTCTTTTTATGGGAATAGTTGCTTTTCCCAAAGCCTTGCTCATAGGGAAATGCTAGACCAGATCCAACTACACTTTCAAGTTTATCTTGTATTGCTCTTGTTGAAATCAATACATAGTGAATTAAATGAGTAAACCAATGGTGAGAATTTCATGCACCATAATAGGATTTGAGGGAAGCTATTTTGGGGTGTAGCGAGAGCAATTGATCTCTCTGCAATCACATTGTTCAGACAACTACACATTTTGTCATTCCTAAGCTGAGAGCTGAGACTTAATGAGATTGGCTCAAAATTGATTGATTGACTAGTTCATTTATTCATTCCTTCTTGTATCTGGCACACACATTTCGAATACCCACTAATGCACCAGACACTCTTCTGGGTTCTAGGGATACAAAGACGACCTAAATATAAGTACAAGGATCTCATTATCTAGTTGGAGGAAGACTAAAAAAAACCCATAATTAAATGGGTGCTATGATGGATGGTTATAAGAGATGCCGTCTGCACACTAAGGAAAGAGTGACGGCCGCGAGAATCAGAGCAAGCCTTTCTAAGGCAGTCATATTTGTTTGGGGCTATGTAATGAGGGCAGTTGATTAGTGAGAGAAGGGAGCGGAGGTGGAAGAGGAGAAGGAAGATTCTAGTGAGAGGGGCCCACTTGTTTATGGTATGGCAGCAGAGCATGATAGCGGCCCATGGATCTTGCTGTGAATTTCTCTTACGACGTGTATGAATGTTCCTGTGAAGAACGAGACCATTCAAAGCCAGCATAATCCCGACGTTGTCTAAACCATGAGCCCCATCCAGACCCGAGCAGTTAGCCACCTGGGTATTACTAAGGAGACACTCTCAGAGAGGAATTGGATGCACTCAGGTGTGAAACTTTGTTGTTGGTCATGCAGAAAGTGACAGAAGGGAGCATCCCATACAGGTCCCATGGGTCATGATTAAGAGTCCCAAGGTTCAGGGCTGTCTGTCCCAGCAGCCTCTGTGGTTGGTGAGATGGCTTGCTGCTTTCCACAAACTGTCAAAAATCCTGATTTTCTTCGAAAGGCAGCAGTTTCCCTCTCCTGCCTCAAGGTACAGGCTGCAGCTGGTTCCAGCAATAGCATCCTTTCTACCCCCAACCAGTCCTTAGATAATGACAAATCCCTTTTGCTTGCTCCCCATTATTTCATTGTAAATGAGAAAGTAATAAAGCGAGGCTGCAACTGGACTAATTAAATCAGCTATTTCTAATCCCATCGATCCGGGGAAGACAGTGTGGAGGGCCAGAAGGGAAAGTGGTTTTTGATTCAGAGTAAGCCAAATCCATTTCTGTCACAATGTAGGGACAGAGGAAGTGAGAGAGAAACCGCTCTGGATTGGGATGTGAGGACCATAGGGGAAGGGGCGGGTATGCCTGAGGCTGGTGAACACCCTCACCTAGCAGGATGGATGAAGCTAGCCCCTGGTTTTCTTCTGAGGACAAAAGGAAAGAAGAAAGGCAGTTGGAGCAGGAATCTCACCCTTTGTTACTGGGGAATATGCAATGCAGGGTGAAAAATCAGTACCAAAGGTGACAAAAATAAGTATGTGAATAAATAAGTAAATGTTTTAAAAGCAATCTGCAGGAAGCCAGTCAGTGTGTTTTGTATGGGCCAGCTAAACATCACATGTCAGTATTGAGTTTAGAAATATCTTTTCTTTTCTTTCTTTTTCTGTAGAAGGTCATTTCTTTTAATCTGTCACGTGGATGAGGCTAGTTCCAGCCACCTATGGCCTCCAGTTACATCTCCCTTGCCTGGACAGTCTGGACTGCTGGTAGTTCTTTGAAGGCACCATCAACTGATCTACATTGCCTCAATTTTCCTCCTGATACTCAACTCCCCCAGCTTCTTCTACTCCCTCTCCCAGGATCACTCATGATGTGATCTCTGCTCAGGTTACAGTGAAAAACTTGGGGATTGTGCTGAAAATGAAGCCCCCAATCTGAATCTCCCCCTGCCCCGTCTGAGCACATTTTTTTCTGAAACACTCCTGGAGGCAGAAACCCAGGATCCTGGACACAACGGGTGATTTATAGCAGTCCCAGTGTTTAGAACCTCTCTCTGACCAGCATTCTCACTGTGTGAGAACACTATTCATCTCCCTTCCCAGCTCCAGCATGTTGAAATATATACAGAGTTCTCATGGCTTCAGTTTTAGATGTGGTCAGGAGTATTTTTATTTGATTCAAACCTGTAAACTTCTGCAGAGGGAAGACAATGAATTGTAATGTCCAGCCCTCCAAAAAAAAGAGTGGATTTTTATGGTAGTTGGAGAACAAACATCTAAAGGGAGAAAAAGAATTTATTTTAAAATGGTAAGTTTGAGTTCAGTTGCACCCAGAATGAATAACAGTAAGTGGAATTTATGAGCTATCATTACTCCTTACCTTAGAGATATTTTATGACTTTCCAAAGTAAGCTAAAACATATCAGAAAAACCTTGACAACCATCTAAACGTGAGATTTACAATCCAGGAGAGTAAAAACTAGTTTTTATAATGGAATAATATCACTATAAAGTGCCCTTGCTTCCTGGAGACTAATCCAAGGGCCAGCTGGACCCAATGCGCATGTACCTTGCTGTTATTCTCACTGGACCCTTATCCTGATCCAACAGCCACTACAGACCCTTTTGTGGCAGAAGAGACACAGCACTGCTGAATAGGTGCTGGTCATTGATGTTTAGATATCTGTCTGCTGGTTTCTCAGAGAACAAGAAAGCATAAGACAAGGTCTCTGGCTTTGGACACCGAACAGGATGGCAGCTCAGGATGAGTGGCTAGTCTTCCTGTCTGCCTGGGTCTAGGGAGGGTTTTGTAAAGCAGCCATTCAGAAGCAGAATGGTTACTGTGAACTCAAGTAAGCCATTCAAATTGAGGCTATGGAGAGATAATTTTTCAACTCAAGTGAACTGTAGGGCCAAGACAGAAGGCCAGTAGGTGCCATATGCAATAAGGTTCCCCATCTCTCCTTTCCTCTCTCCTTCCCTCCACGCTCTCTTGGTTCTTTACCATGTGAACTCATCCCCTTTAGGTTTATGCCATCCATACCATAGGGTGGAAAATAGACACCCTGGAAGGTGCACGCTAGTTGAAATTCTGTAATTTTCCCAACTTTGCCCCGTCGCTCTTATCTCTGCTCATTGTACTGCTTTTATTTCAATGTTAATTAATATTTCAGAAAACCTTGGTGTTTAAAGCTTAACCTTGTGGTTTTGACTGTTTGGGAGAGTCTCTGAAGATCCCTGCATATGGTAATTTGTAACTTTGTCAAGGCAAAGTTTGAATTTCAAGGGCTTGAACACTGGTTTGTCAGAGTGAGATTATAGCTGGGGATAGAGCTTCGGGTGTCCTGATATTGCTGTCCTTGGCCATGTGGCATGTATATATTATTATGGAACCATTGTGAATAGCAAAAGCCAGCTCTTAAATGTGCATCTGGATCAGACACTGGGCTACACATCCACATATGTTGTTTCATTTATTCCTCCCCAAACCCCGGTGAAATGTTGTGTCTCATTCTGGAGAGAAATAGGACAGAAGCAGTAGAAGCTTTATTTCCCCAAGTGTCACCACCAGTAAGTTTCAGGGTTAAGATTTGAACCTGTCCTCCCAAGCCTGTCTTCCCAGTGCTTCTTTTCAGGCTTAGGAAGAGCCCTAGTTATGCACTAGGAGGCTGTGGATTGCTTCTTCTTAATACATAGTGAGCGACAGGCACTGTTCCACGACAGTCATCCCAGACATGGACAGAAAAGGGCAAAGAACGTATCCTCGCATGTCTTCCACTTAAGGTTACAGAGACAGGCAACAAGCAACATAAACACCAGACCCACTAGTGTGGGGGACAATGACAAGTTCTTTAACAACTTATCCAGTCATAGGGCAGTGAAGAATAGTGACTTCAGGACTTGTTTGACGGTGACTCAGTTGTTAAGTCGGTGGTGAGGACAATATCCATAGACGAGGTGGCAAGCATGCTAGTGTTCAGTGGTGAGGGAGTAGGTCATGAAATGAGTGGAATGTGCTTGAATACCCAACTGGGGGTGAGAGTGGTACACAATCCGTGCAACGACAGCCAGAAAGGCCAGTGTGCCTGTCGCATGAAATGAAGGGAGGGAGTTGAAAGAAGAGGCTGGAGAGGCTCTGAGAACAAAGAGCTTGAGGCCAGGTTCTGTTGACCTCTGCTTCTACTTGGAGAGAGAGAGGAGGTTTTGAAGCATTTTTTTTTCTGTGAACAGTGACGTGATATGGCTCGTGTTTTGAACAGGTCATTAACATGTGGAGAATCTACTGAAGAGGGTGTGGGCAAGGATATATGGACAGTACAGAAGGAGGCTTTTGTTGAGATCTTTGCAAGAGATGCTGATGATTGGGTATCCAGAGAAGCCGAGAAGCATTCAGGATGCTGAAGGCAGAGACAACAGAATTAGCTGGACAGTTGGATGTGGAGACCAGTGTTTAGATTGTCCAGTGGCAGAATTTATTCAATACACTTTCTTTATATCTTACATGCTGACCTAGAGAGACAACTAGAACTCTGATGGTGACTCTGAAGTATTTTACTTCTTTGTTTTTGAATTTGTGCAAAGAAATTCATGGAGTGGGGACTAGTGAAAATCTCGGCTTGTAATTGTCATTAATGTCTCTTATCTGGTCGGTCCTGGGCTTGGATCAGAGATAGGAACAAGGAGACACTATGAGGATCTAAAATTGAAAGTTTGGAAGCAAGAAATTTTCACTGGGAACAAGCTGAGGTGGTGACAGTCGCCTTCTGCAGTGGGAAAACCAAGAACTTGTTGTTCCATGAAGAAGATGCCTGGAGAACGGGTTGTGGTCTTGGCATCATGGACTAGCAGATGTCTTCTAGTTTCAAGGCAGCAGATTCAAGAAGGATTTTATGTCTCAGAACAGAAGGGCAGGCTAGGGAAACACAACCCTTTGTTCTATCAGCCCAGCTGGCAGAAGGGCAGTGTGGCTATCAATGTGCTTAGAATGGACAGCACAGAGAGAGATGTGTCCTCAGGAAGTATAGGACCCTCCTTGTGTGCTGTAACATTTCCAAGCCAGAGGGTCATTAGCTAGAAAGAGATGGGGAGGGCTTTTGTTCAAGCACTGAAAATATACCTCAGTGCCTACTGAAGGTCAATAGGACTCCATCCTCAAAACTACAGTCTTATTGATTGAGTAAACACATTAAACAGGTAAATGCCCAACAGAGAAGAAAATATACATGGCTTCGTTGTTTTATAGGCATACAGGCAAGACTGTAAGTCTTAAAGCTCTCATCATTCTTATAAAGAAACCACATGCAGGGATCTGTGATTCTGTTCGGCGGTTCAGAAAAGTCAGTGGGGTGAGCCCCACTAGGAACAAGGTGGTGACATTCCTCCAAGGAAACAGAATGTAAAGTAAATGGCCTGAATTTTGACCTGATTCTTCTTCCATTTCGCTCTACCATTGGATAATTTATGTCATCCATTTAAGGCTTGGCTGATTTTACTTATCCATCCTTTTAAATTAAAAAAAATTAAAAAGTTTGTTTCAGATTGATTAATATTTGTACATATCAATGGGCTACATTTGTCTTCTTTTGTTTTTCCTGTTGCTGTGATACAATATCCTAACAAAAGGAAGTTAGGGAAGAAAAAGTTTATTTCAGCTCATGAATCCAGATTAGAGACCATCCTGGTGGGCAAGTTGAAGTGGCAGGAACGTAAAGTGTCTAATCACATCGACAGTCACAAACAGAGGCTGAGAAATGTTTCCTTGAAGACTTTAATTTAGGCTTGAGTATAATCACCTTAGTGCCAGTGTTTCAGTTATGTGGATGTATGCATGTGAATGTACGTGCATAGGTGTGGGGTGTGGGTCATCCCTTGATCAATATTCTCATGGGAATTTATGCTGGAACCTTTTGCCCTTCTGTAAAGTCTTATGGCCCTTCTTTTATTTTCTCTATAGCTATCATGACTAGTAGGCAGGCACTGACTCCTTGGGTTTGTAGAGCTCCTGAAACTACTCAAGTGTGGCCTATGGACCGCCCTTTCCCAAGGTAAATGTTAGGATATACCTATCACCCACTCTTATGTCCTTTTATGGCATCCTAACATTATTCATTGATTGTGTTGTATGAATCATATTTTAATAGAGACCTTTTTATGTTTGTGAGTAGCTTAGAAACACACATACACAAATGGAAGAACTTCAAGTATAGGAGCTCTGTTAGTTTGAATGACAGCAAACTATTTGATACAATTATAAAGAGAAAATATTTATTTTGGCTCATGGTTTTGGAGGTTCCCATCCGTGGTTGTCTGACCTATTGCTTTTAATTCTGCAGTGGAAGTGCTGGATGGTAAAGATAGGGAGTGTTTGCCAGAGCAAATTATTTGCCTTATGTCAGGGAACAGTGAGTGAAAGGGAAGAGAATATGGTCTCACAATCCTCTTCAATGGTAATTCCCCAATGACCCAAGAGTTTCAGGATAAGCTCCATTTTCTAAAGGTTCTCTTACTCTCCAGTAATGTCACCTGGGGACCAAGCCTTTAGCATGTTGGTCTTTGCGGGATGTTCAGCCCTCAAGCTAATGAAATTTGTGTAAGGCATCTGCAATAAGTTCAGGTTCCAGAAGCAGATAGCAGGGGTTTCCCAGGGAGGCACTAGTCCCAGCCGTGGGTTAGAGTTCTCTGTTAACTACTAAATTGCTGTGTGGCCCTGGGCGACTTCCTTTATTCTTTAGTCCTAATTTTACCCTCTGTTCAACAGACAGCTGAGAAGGATTCTTAGGTCCCTTTCTCTCACACTCAAAACTCTGATCTTAGCAGAGATTTATCTCCATGAAGGCCCGGACTGACCAGAAAGGGCACATCCTGTGAGCAACAGCTGCATGCATGACTTCTTCCTTGGCTAATTCCCTAGAACTTATTCCTGCAAGACCCCACACTCCCGCTGACGGATGTCACTTCTGGCATTTATTAGAGTGACTGTAAATTTTGCAAACAATGAATATCATACTACTTTGCTGATGATACGTCTTTAAGTGCTACTTCAAAATGCCTTCTATGCCTTGCTTGATCTGTTGCAAAGATTCATTTTAATCTTGTAATACCTCATTTTTTTCTTGCACTTTGTTGGACCCTGATCAGATTTCTATAAATTCCCTAGAGCAGCTGGCAAGGAGACCGAAGGGGTAGCCCAGCAATGGTGCTGTCCCAGTTTCTGACAGGTTTGATATCTGATTTCCTGGCTTATCAGTGTAACACAGATTAAATGATGCAAATTTACACACCAGGTAGACCCAGATCTAGTACCCCTAGCCCATCTCTCTCATTGGTTGGTGGAATGGTCTTGGATAAACCAACTTGATCTCTCTGAGCCTTATTTTAAAGTGAGGGATTGTGAGTTCACTGCCCAGCACATGCGCAGGGGATGCAGGGTGACAAGTGTGAAGCGTTTATCCCAGCGAGAAGACAGTGTCTGTTCCCATGAGAGTAGATGCTTAGCAAATGGGGAACCAATAAAATGATTATGACTCTGAAGGAAGAAGCCAGAGCTTATGCTCAGGAAGCCCTGGAGGCCAATGTCAGGGGTCGTAAATCAAGTCGTCGTCTGTTTTAATACTGAATTAACAACCAGGCAGGGGGAAAAAATGGAACATTTAAATATTTAAACCAAACATTTAATTTTTAAACACGGACATTCTTTTTATAACTTGGACTGCTCTTCAAGGCCTGTGGAAATTCCCCGAGCTTCCCTCTCTGCCCTCATTCACTGTGCATGCTAAAGAGCATTGCTACTGTGGATGCTCTGTGCGTGGCAGGGGATAATACACTTGCTGTGTTCTGAAGAAGGCACCTTTGTGTCCCAATAAAGACGTTACTGACAAGTTTCTATAATGGAGATTAAATCTCTGTATAATAAAAAGGAAACTAAATCTAAGCAAAAGAAATGACTTCTCACGTCACCCCTGATTTCAGCTTCTTGTCAAGCACTGTCCTGGCTTTTTCTATGTTCTCTTTTCCAAGTTGCACTAGAAAAACATGCAAGGTTTACATTGTCATCATCTCTGTGTCTGTGAGGAAATTTTCTCAGGAAGGCCAACTAAGTGACCTAGGGTTATTTGTTTTAGATAGTGAATGCTTATGCTCTGTCTCCTCAGCATCTGTCCCTTCTTCCTGTAAGAACCTCTAACTTTTGCTTGGCTCCTGTCTCTTCCTCCTCCCTGCTCTTGGTGGTGTTTGTGTGACTGAACACTCATATAGTTCATATGTGTCTGGGTCTCATGACATAGAACAGTGCTGATTGGTTCATAAATGTGACTACTCAGAGTCAAGCAAAGGCGTTAGGATATTACTAGGATTCTGGAAGATGGTGGGATATGCTCTTGGCCTTTTTGTATATTGATATGTACATGCCAGAAAAGGTCACTGGATCCTCTGGAGCTGGAGTTACATGCCATTGTGAACTACCCAATGTCACCAAATGTGCTAGGAATGGAATCTGAGTCCTCTGCAAGAGTAGTATGTGTTCTTAACCATGGAGCTATCACCCCATCCCCTTCTTTTGGTGTTAATTTTTTTACTCCAGGTTAAGAGAATTTACCAAAGAAGACTATAATTTACAGGTAATCTGGTTGAATATCTGAGATACCACATCTCTTTAAGAACATGGGCTGCTCTCTCCTTCTACTGACCTCTAATTTTCATGCATGAATTTCATCTACTGATGAGCTATGAAGCAACAATTACGTTATGCTCTCCATGCTCTTCTCGAGCCATGGATATCTAATCTGTCCCTCGTCTCACCAATCTGTGATTACTAAACACCAGAACATTGCTTATAATCAAATTTCTGCATGAACTCCCCACCCTTCAAGTCTTGCTGGCATCTAAGCTAAGAATCCACAGGACGCTGCCTCACTTTGGGCACAAATCTCTCAGCCTAGTTGGCATGGTTACCACATTGGTAACCTTCATGAGGGCACATCTCTCTCTTCCCTGGATGCTACTTTAAAAATGGCACATGATTCCCATTGCTGCTGGTGGTGGATTTTCTTGAACTTCAAGGGTGGAAACTCTTGTCTCATGGAATTTTATGTAGATGCCATTCCCCTGCTCAGCTCTGACTTGTCTAGTAAAGTGTGGGAATCCCCCAGCTTCCATTAAACTGCTTCTCAGGACCTCCAGGTCCTCTGAGTCAGAGACCCTCCCAGATAAGTCTTAGATGTTGAGAAGGCTAAGGGCTGTTTTCCTAAATATGATGGCAGGTAAGGTACCTATACTAACAAATCTACACAGATCCTTCCAGAAGGATATATAAACATGAAGGATGACTTGAAGATAAGCAAGTCTCCACCTACTGTGGTTTGAATGTATGATGAACCCATAAGTTCATTATTAGAATGCTTGCTCACCAGATCATGGTACTGTTTTGGGTGGTTCTGGAAACTTATGTGGTAGAGCTGAGTTGGAGGCAGTAGGTCACTAGAGGCAGGGCCTTAGGGGCATATTCTTCAGTGATGCCTCCTGTCTTGAGCTCTCCTTCCTAGATGATCACGAAAGGAACATCTCTCTTCTACTACATGTTCTCAACACCATGTATGTCCTGCCCAAATTCATGGGCAAGAAAAATAGTGAGCCAAAGAAATCCTTCCTAACTTGTTCTGTCAAGTGTTTTTTCAGGGAGATGAGAAGTATAACAAATAGATAGCATAAAAGCCAGAGATTCAAAAATTTAAGATGGCTCAAAACAAAATCTGAAACCAAAACTCAAAGCAACATACATAAAACAACTACAATGACTAAAACAAATTTCATTATATAGAAAGTGGTTAAAAGAGAGAAGGGTAGTGAGGCATGGGGGAATACTCTCAAAGGGCATAATAGGCTCACATAAAAATGACCTTATGTAGCCGGGCAGTGGTGGCATGTGTCTTTAATCCCAGCACTCGGGAGGCAGAGCCAGGTGGATCTCTGTGAGTTCGAGGCCAGCCTGGTCTACCGAGCGACATGTAGGACAGGCACCAAAACTACACAGAGAAACCCTGTCTCAAAAAAAAAAAAAAAACCAAAAGAAAATGACATCATGTATACAATATACAATAATTAAAAGACCAACAATGGCCACATAGAGCCTCTACTCTATTCTCATAAGGCTTCTCTTGATTGACCTATGAATGCTTTTGAGTTTGTAGATTCTGATCCTCCCATGATATCTGCCAAGCTACCCCCTGGAAAGACTTAGACATCTAGCTATTTCTGGGCTGTGCAGAATGTCTTCAAAGGGGCCACATGGAAATGCAGAATCTTGGAATAGTTCGTTGAGTAGATGATGGGAAAGGAACTTGGTACTTGCTCCTCCTGGTCCCCCTTTCAGTAGTCACAGGTTACCTAGCAGGAGGAGTTAATATTCCCATCCTTCTTGCTCATCAGAACAGTGCCACAGCAACAGTCTGTAGCCTAAAGCCTGGTGGGCCCTGTGTGTCAAGCCAGTGAGAGCAAGAAAGCACTGTAGTGCTCACAGGTTCTGCATACCATTGGAAGCTGTTGTTCAGGTGCTGTTGAGTCATGTTGGGTCACATAGAAAACACTATGAGGGGGCCTACTGTGCCTTTAAGGACCCATTTGAACAGAAGTATACAAAACTTGGTACAGCAAGAGGAATGGGAGTGGGCCATAGGTCCTCAATCCTAATGTACAGTTATTCTACAGTCTTTGCTTTGTGATTTTGTGACTTTGCATTTTTAAACCTCTCTGTGCCCTGGATTTCTCATGAATGAAACAAGAGTGATTGCTATCTATGCGGTGCCCTTGCAGAACTGACAGTTTAGCTCTCTTGAACTTTATGCAGGTATAAAACCATTTTTTCTTAGCTCTTTCTGTGTCCCTTCTTTTAGACATCCAGAGAGAGAAACAGGTTAAAGATGCTGGCTCACCAGGAAAGAGGCACCAAGGGTAATGTATAGCCAAGGTCATGGGCAACTTTCCTCCTGCCGGAATTGTAACAGTCTGGGTTAAATATAGCCATTGAAGATTTTCATCTAAGGCTGGTCAACTGCAAATATTGAACACATCCTAGTGTGGAAGAGATGGTCACCAATCCCCAGCAATCACCAGCAGTGACTCTGAAGAAAGCTGAGGGCAAATCTTATTCATGTCAACATTCTCAGTTGGTACCTGCAATGACCAAGACATGCCTGGAGCCCGAGGTGTCTGTGTGCTTAAAGGTAACTATTTATGAGACTGTTGAGTCTTTTATCTTTTGAATGTTTGCTAAAATAGGACTCCAGAAGAATTTTGAGAAGGTAATTATTTTTCAAAAAACCAAAACCAAAACCAAAACCAAAAACCAACCCTAAAGCCATTGGCTAATTTTCATGCACTCACCCACATATATTTTCATATATGTCTATCTTGCCTTCACAACACCCTATATGGTGAGCTCTAATTAGTCCTCATTTTATAGATGAGGATCTTGAAATTCACAGAGATTTAAATCCCAGCTAAGAAGTGACAAACGTAGGTTATAGAAAGCCAGCTTTTGACCATGTTTTGATTCTATGTCTCGCCATCAAAAACCCTGACTCTAATCTTGGAAGAGGGAGCAGAAACAATGTAAGATCCAGAAGATTGGGAGCTGTGTAGCAGAAAGGCTTCTTATGGATATGACACGGACACTACTCCTATGAACTCACTGCAGCTGTGGTTCATAACACAAGACTTGCACAAGAATCATCACAATGTGAGGAGGGGTTATTACGTCTCACCCCTCCCTGGGAGACTGTGGACATTTCTGTTGTTGTTGTTGCAGGGGGAGGAGATACCATTTTCTTCAATGGTATGGACAATGATGGGTTGCTCATGCTCCAGGAAATAACCTCCCACCCACTTTTGTGCAAGGAAATCTAATTCAACTTAGTAGGTCACACACAGAAGGAAAATATAAAAGAAGGTGGAGTACTTGTTAGGAAATAGAAGGGTTCCAGCAGGAGAGTGTTGGAGATGAGAGGGGAATAAGGGGTAAGGAGGATTAAAATCCTTTATTTACAATTACGGAAGTGTTAACAAAAAAGGGGAAAAACCATACTTGACTCTAGGACCGTCTATAAATACAGTATGATGCCTGTGATGCAGACTGCCATGCTCTTGGGAGCAGAGGGGGAGTTTTGAGCCTTTACCCAACACTGTTCATGGCAATCAGAGATAGCTGGCCACTCCAGATGGGAAGCACAGGGAAGGAGACAGCAAAGTAGAGTCAGATTTGATCATTTTCCCCCTCCTTCCTGTACATCAGCTGGGATTAGACTCAGGCCGTTAAGATCTGCCTCGATCGGCGTAGGTGTGAAGAATGAACGTGAACTGTAAAACACTGTAATAATGATATTTACTAACCTCAGTGATGTACTGGGCACAGGAACAGCAGTTTTCATAGGTAATTTCATTTCGTCTTTGTGACAGCAAACCACCTGTTATCCTTACCTCATTTGTCAGATAATGAAACCAAAGATAGGATAAA
The DNA here is from genome assembly GCF_007827085.1 of Peromyscus californicus insignis. Classification (NCBI taxonomy): domain Eukaryota; kingdom Metazoa; phylum Chordata; class Mammalia; order Rodentia; family Cricetidae; genus Peromyscus; species Peromyscus californicus. The sequence continues at coordinate 34,180,052 of NW_026294503.1, forward strand.
TTAAGGTGGGTAAAGACAGCAGCAGCAGCAGCATCTGAAGCACAGGATTTTCTGTGAGAACATTTAGTGTGTAGACTCTGTATAACTGTGCCTTACTGCTTGAGGACAACTGGGTTTACTATTAAGTGGATATTTTGCTAGATGTTGGGTCTACCATGCTCGATCTAGGGCCTGATTCCCTGGAGCCTTGTTTCCTTGCTGTGACTTGTTCCTACCAACCCGCCAATGTCTATTTCTTACTTTCCTGGGAGCTGTCATGCAGGAGCCTGAGGATGCTTCAGGGTTACAGCATCATTAGGAGGCTTCAGGCACTGGTGTGAACTACTGTGGAGTTCTTTGGATACTTCTCACTGGAGGTAGCCCTGGACTTTTGGAAGGGGGCTTTGGGGCTGGAAGGTTGGCTGCAGTTCTGATCCCCTCACTAATAGTATCTGTAGACTTGCAGCTCATGCGTCTTCCCTGAGCCTGAGGCACAGGATGACTTGCCTTTACACAGTGTAGGCCATAGCTATAAAAGCTATTCATGGACTTTGACTTCACAATTCTTTCTCTGAGTTTACCCGAAAGGGATAGTCTAAGTGGTCTCCTTTGAGAAAAGAGAAGGTTGAAAAATGAGGGGTGTAGAAACCTGATATAAATGAAAGGGTCCTGGTGTAATGGAGAGGGAACCCTGAACTCAGACTGATTCATGACTGAAGGTCATTCAACTACTTCTAACACCTGTGAGACCCCAGGCAGGTTATTTCCCTTCCCTGAGATGATTTACTTGTATTTAAAATAGAGATGAAGGGGGCTGGAGAGATGGCTCAGAGGTTCAGAGCATCGGCTGCTCTTTCAGAGGCCCTAAGTTCAATTCCCAGCAACCACATGGTGGTTCACAACCATCTATAATGAGATCTGGTGCCCTCTTCTGGCCCACAGGCATACATGCAGGCAGAACACTATATACATAGTAAATAAATAAATCTTTTTAAAAAATGGAGCTGAAGATGCCTTTTTTCCAGGGTCAGTCTAGGTCGGATGAAAGGGTAAATGGGATGGCAGATTGATATCTGTCTTTACTGCACAGACAATGTGTGGTTGCCTATCAGAATTTATACAACAAAGAAGAAAGAGCACATAATAAAGAGAGTGGGATATGGTTGAAAGAAAGAGAGGGAATAATACAAAAACTTGGGGAACACAAATTGTTACTGTAGCAGGACCACAAATTCATTGGCTGCTTCTTACTGGCCAGTCCAGCTGGGGAAACTTCATTACTCATATGGTTCCTAATATCCTTGACTCTGGAGAGTTGGGGACGTGACATATAAGAATTTCCCAGGCACCCAACTAGTGACCATTGTCACTGAATTGTCTTCCCTTTTCCTGCCTGACTCATAAGTACTTGTGACCATTGGCTTATTTGTAATGGACTTGGTTTCTGTGTCTGAAAGGTAGTGTGGATACACATGGAAGGGGGTTTGGGAGGGTTTCCGGAGTCTATGGTTCTTTTCTTAGAGGAGCTTCCCAGGGATGCCAGGTTGAAAAGCTGACCTCATTGCACCTTGGGATCCTAGGAAGCAAGACTGTATTAATTTTTGTGCTGTAGCTCCCGTTGACAGGTACCCAATCTGTGTCAGCCTGGGTGTTAAACAAGCATCTGTTCTCCTTTGTTAGAAGTCATATTTGTATCACTCTCCTTGTATAAGTGGAAAATGGTGGTGCAAGGAAGTTAAATAGCACGTTTAAGACTACATGCCCCGTGGGTGACAGAGCTGGACCTCCAATCTAGGACTTTGTAAGTTTCTTGCCTTCCCCTTTTAAGTACTAATCTAAAGAAAGAGGGAGAAAGAGTTTCACCGACTGTAAATCTTTTGAGTTTCTTCATTTTCCCAGAAAGACTGGATTAACTGTACTTGCATAATCCACTACTCCGATGACATGGGTGGATATTGTCCTCTTTTCCAGGCTCTAAAATAAAAAACTACTATATGCCTGCTCCCCATAGAGCTTGCATTTCACGAGCAGAACTCAAGGATATTAGGAAGAGCCAATGTTGTCTGGTTTTACTTAGAAAATACCCATAGCTCTGGCTTCTTTCTAATCCCCCTCTCTACCTTTATGCATCTATTGGGCACCTGCTGTGTTCCAGGAAGATGGTAGAAGCTATGTGCTGTCTTACACCACAATGACCCCCTATGAAAACTAAACACTACCTTTTGAAGGCAATTCGATCAGTGAGATTAGGTTCTTGTCTTAGGTAACACAGCTCTAACTGGGAGGACTGTAACCAAAACTGAGGTCTGGTTGGTGACTATGATACCTTCACCTGGGTTCTAGTCTTACTTCTGGTATCATTTGCTGTATAGCCTTGGGTGCAGAGTTTTGCTTCTCAGTCCTTAGTCATCTGTTTCATCTCTAAACTGGTATAACTTGACCAGATGGTCTTCAACATCTTCTGAATTGGGTATGTTTGGCAATAAGTCCTTGATGTAAGAAAGTATAGGTGCCTCAAAGACGTCAGAAACTTCTTTTCAAGTCAGCCTGTGCTGCCCTCTCCCAGAAGTAAAGGAAGGTAATACCCGTCAAGAGTCCTAAAGCCTACAGGGTGCTCAGAGTTTCTCCCTTCCTGTTAGATCAACCCATGTTTGGAGTTCAGGCAGCTACCTGATGACTCAGTTGGAGACAGAACTGCTATCACTCAGGCACCCATGCAACTGCCTTGTGGATCCTTCTTAAATTCCCCAAATTGAGGTTGTCGTGACCTAAAACGAACCACGAATCTAATTAGAACTAATTAAGGAGGCAACTCCATGTCTGAAGAAGCAAACTTGGGGAGTTTCGAAATCAAGGTGTTGCCACCCCTCCAGCAGTCTTGCAGCTGTCATGGATAATTAGGGGAAGAGGGGACATTTCTACCCACAAGCAGGTGTCAGGAGGTTTGCCTAAGGATGTTTTCGGCTGGTTTCATCATATCATCTGTTTATCTTAAGGTAGAAATGTGGTAACTTAAAGCCAGCTCTGAATCTGACGCTTGTTTGGTGGAAGATTGAAGCCTGGCTGTCATTCCCAGCTGTGTGTGATGGTATGAGTTAGGGACAACAGCTGCTAAAGAGTAGGCTAATTGCAAAAATGACACCAGTTCTTGACCTCTCACGTGATCTTATTTTTCCTCAGTCAAGACTCTCTTCTCCCACCTCATGAATATGACAGAAATCATGTTGGTTGATTCCAAACCTACACATCAGAAACCAGGCATACTTCCCTTGTGTCTTCTAGACTTCGGTTACTGCCGTGTCAACCATACTGGGTTGAGTAGAGAATGAGAGACCTCCGTGGATTTCGGAATATCTGAAGCCCAAAGTGAAGGATCCCAAGGTGACCCTGAGCATTCTGACCAGAAGATGGCAAGGGTCAGTGAGTGGGGGAGCCCATGGGAGTATCTGCAGGACAATAGTTGTGTTTGTTATTTTTATTTAATTTTCACAATGTCCATTTGAAGCAAGAGTTGTCTCTTCTTTATAGACGCAGATACTGAAGCAAAGAGCCTAAAAATAACCTCTGGTGGCTCCATCGTCATGCTTGGGGGCAGCTGTGAGTGGCCTAGTTTCAAAGTCTGCCATGATGCTTCTCTCATAGACACCTAACTGGATTTTACTCCTGACCTCAAATATATATGAAGAGAGAGAGGCAAAGAGGGGAAAATAATAGCATTCTTATATCCATCTCACAAACAGACAAGGGGAGCTTTTCTCAATTCTGTTTGCAAGACCAGGACACTTTGAATCTGACAATATATGGCAAGATGTTCTCACTCATCACTGCTCATGCCTCATGAAGTTACTGGATGAGCTTGGCCACCATACAAAATTCTAGTCAAATAAACTTCTGTTCAAATAAACACGAGATGTCATAGTGCCATTGTTTCCAACCTCATTTTGGTCCTTTCTTTCTGGGGTGGACATCCCATTGGCTCACAGAGCCCTCTAGAAGTAGCCTCTGCTCTTCTCACCCACAGAGGTTGATACTGGGCTTGTATAGTCATCTTGCTTGCTTCCGCTAGTCTTTTTACAATTGTCAACTTAAGGAACAGATGGATGGAAAGGACATTTCTGAAAAGTTGCTGCTGATTCTTAGGATGGTGCTGGCAAGACTTGGAAAATGGCTTGAAAGTTGAGGAATTTGGGTCACTTAATTAATAGAGAGGACATCTGTAGCAAGGATCTGAACTCCTATGTGTTTCATGAGTTTGGAAATAGTCTGTTATGCTTTCTCTCTTCTTTCTTGCTTTTCTTCTTCTAGAACTTTCTACCTAGAGAATAAGTGCTTCTGCCATAGTCACTTGGGGCTGGAGGTCAGAGTGGGTGGAATAAACTAGAGTATTTATCTTCGGGTGTTGTCCTAAATTTAGCCTCACCTGTTCTTCCTACTCTCCAATAATGTTCCTGGAAGGAAGAAAAGGTGGAGCTCTTAACATCCCCTGAGCAAATACAGACTCTAGGAAGGCACTGTGCAGAGCTAAGTTAGCATTGGGATTTTCATCTAAATAGGAATTCTTTGGAACGTGAAAGAGAGCACGCCTACACATCATTCAAGAACACCAAGTATAACCAGGACTGTTCTGGATGGAGCAGGGCATATGGTTAGTATATTCACAGTGGGCTTCCATGGATCGAGAGCTGAGAAAAACTGTTGTGGGATGAATATATCTTTTGGTTGTGAGTCAACTCTCTGGGTCTTAGGACTAGAGTCAGGCACAATGCCTACTTAAGATACATAGGGGGGCACTTCTTGGTTGTTGGTACCTTTGTCTGAAAGATGGGTGTTAGGATAAATCCCCATGTTAGGAGGTTTTGTCAAGAGTAGTCAACAGTCACTCCAGAGGTACAGGCAAGTGTAAGTGGTTTACATAGGGAGTTCCGTGCTAGCCAAGGTGACATAGTGAGGCACTGTCTTAAAAACAAGAACAAAACAAAGAAGAGGTGACAGTACTGGAGAGAAGACTTTGTAAATGTGTTTTCACCTGCTCTGTGGCACCACAACGTTCCCACCAGCACTGCTGCAGCCTCTCTTTTAGAGTCCTTTGGCATTTTCCATTTGTGTGGGGGAGTACCGGATTAAACACATACAGGATCACACTCGTTCCCGTTCAATTCTTACCTTCCTGGCTTTAATAATAACCATATACGTCTGAAAACCCTTTCCTGAGTTTGCGGCAGCACTCTAAGCCCTATCATTTTGATTGCTTAATAGCTATGTGGCTTTCAGAAGGTTATTTGTTCCTCTATGCCTCAGTTTCTTCACAACAATGATAATAGTGGCACCTGCCTCCCGGAGTCCTGGTGGGAGTTTAAGGATTAATGCCTATAACTTGTCACACTTGGCCCAGTGTCCAGCATGACACTCCAGAAATGCCAGACTTTGAGGTTGGAGTTAAAATGATTTCTTTTTGAGAAGGTTCTTACATTTGAATTTCTTAGACCTTTTAGGAAGAAATCAGGTATCTCTAGGGTTCCCAAGTTAAGAGTGATCGTCCTGTACTATGTGTATATACTTGGTTATTGTATTGTATTCATCACTGCAGAAAGACATTTCTCCTGAGGATGTTATAGGAACTGACCAGAAGAGTGTGTTGCCTTCTCTCTAGGAGCCAGACATTTTTGAAGCATCACATTTGTCAATAACTAAAGCTGAGTTGATGAAGGGTGTGTGTGTGTGTGTGTGTGTGTGTGTGTGTGTGTGTGTGTGTGTGTGTGTGTAAGTGAGCCTCCCAGGGGTGACTTGGTCACTAACAATTGGAGTGTATGTGGTTATTCAGCACCAAGCATAAGCAGAGGATACACTGGGTTGGTTAATTACCCTTGAAGGAGTAAGGAGGTCAGAGGAGAGCATATCTGACAAAGCCCATTGAGCTTTCTGGATAGAGGCCAAATCCAATACATGTTGACCTCTTCCTTCTCTCGTGGAGGTGGCAGGGGGTGAGCCCTCAGCAAACACTGTGATGCATCAGTCTACAGAGCCAGGAGCCATAGTTTGCTTACTTCTTGCCCCCCATTTCGTTGTGTGACCTTGAGAAAACTCAGTCTTGTGGATGAGGAGCAGAGTAACAGCCTCACTTTTTTGCCTAAAAATGTTGGGGCTCAAGCAAAGTGAGGCTGGAAGGGCCTTCCTGCTCTAACATGCCTTGGTTATCAATTTGGTGTTTACCTCTTAAGCTCTTCATCATGGACATGTGTAAAGTTTTAAGCCATGGTCCATGATGGCTTCCTAAGCCAAGAGAAGCCACCCCAGCCACAGTACTAGAGATGGAATGAGTTTTCTAGCCAAGACTAGAAAAACTGTTCCTTTACCCTGAGCCAAATTATTGATCCATGCAATGGTATGAGAGCTGAATAAATAGGTTTTGCTTTAAACCACTATGTTTCAGAGTGTTTGGTTCTGCAAAAAACTTGATACATCAGACTTTTTGAACATATACTTTACTCTGCCTCCTTGGATATGTCCACTATTCCCCCCACTTCTCTCTGTCTCTGTCTCTCTGTCTCTCTGTCTCTCTCTCTCTCTCGCACGCACGCACGCACGCACGCACGCACGCGCACGCACACACACACACACATATTTGGTACTTTAAATCATCCATTTTCTTGGAACTTTTAAAATTACTTAGTGCTTGGCACAAGCAGCTTATTCTTCTGTTCTTGATTTGTTCCTACTAAATTCAAACCATATGGTATAAAAGTACAGATAAATGTCCAAAAAGCCTTTAGAGCCTCTTTGGAAGCTTAAAAAAAATCCCACCCAAGTCTTCTGCAAGGAAATCGTGCTTGGCCAAGGAGAAAGGAACCTGAACAGCTTGAGTTCTGCTTGACTCTTCCTGAGAATGGAAAACACTTCTATATTTAGGATAATTTCTTTTCTAGATTTGAATTAATAAGGTGGTCTTTACTTGACATCCTATTGGTCTGTATAGAATTTGGGAACTGGAGGAAGTCTCAAATTTTCTATGGCACAATTCTATAAGCTCATATATGGAAGAATCCCAGGTTTCTAGATCAGAGATGAATACTTACAGTGGTCTTACTTGAGTTTCTCTGGACAACACTTTCTTGATTTCTGAAATTTCAGGTGCGTGCGTGTGTGTGTGTATGTGTGTGTGTGTGTGTGTGTGTGTGTGTGTGTGTGTTTGTGTGTGTGTGTAAGGGTCAGATAATGCATGTATGGTGTGACAGAATGAGTGTTGGCATCCTGTTGACCGCACAGAAAGAACCTGGGACCAACCATGTGCTCTTTGGGAGAGGAATGTGGTTTGGTTGCTGCTGCATCTCCATGTCTGGCATGGTGGTGTCTGGCACAGTGAAGACACGCTGCAGGTTATGTGACCAACTCACAGCCTCTGAACCTCGCACAGCTCTCGGAAATCACTGGATCATTCTTTTCCTTTCCATTATTTCTGTTCCATGTTTCTTATAAGGTAGACAGAAACTTATTGCAAATTATAAACAGAGAGGTAAACAAGACCTAATGTTTGCTGCAGAGGCACTCATGGTCTATCAGGGAAGACAGATGTACGAATAAATGAATAGAAAGGGCCCTTGGCAGTGGGATTGCCTCTGAAATCTTGACAGCAAGAATCCAGTGCTCACTGGAGAATTGGTTAGCTCTCTCTTTAGCATATGTAGTTGTTACCTTCCTGGCACTGAGACAGCAGTGAAGACTGAGAATTTGAGCCTGCCAGAAGCTTCCATAGTCTGGGAAGCCATAAAGAGTGAAATGAGAAGTTCAAAGGAAATTGGGAAGGTCATGATGGTTCCCAAATCCCTATTTCCACACTGAACTATAATTCTACTTTTGAAATGATATAAAGAAGTGTTTTTTTTTTTTTGAGATGATAAGTTAGGGTTTGAACACAGATCTCATTACCAACTCATCACCTGAATTTTCTGAGCTCCGATTCCTTTATTTCTAAAGTATCTATTGGTGGTTGTTATTTTAGTCCTTTAAAAGTGTGACCAGTAAATTACCCGTTACTGTCACTTGTCACACTTGGCCCAGTGTCCAGAATAATATTCCTGAGATGCCAGATTTGGAGGTTAGAGTTAACTCTTTTTTTTCTTTTGAGAAGGCTCTTATCTCCTCGTTTCTAGGAACTTTTATGAAGAACTACGTTATCTCAGTCCTAAATGTGACAGTTATCACACACACACACACACACACACACACACACACACACACACACACACATACACACTCATGCATGCATGCACACACCAAGGCTCAGGGAACCTCATGGAAGCTGGGACAGCACAGACGTAAAAGCTAGAGGCCATTTAGGAATTCTGTGAAATGCTGTCTTCTGGACTTCTGGCCATGGTATGCACAGATTAATAGCCACTGTGGTTACCTTACAAGATCAAGCTGTCAACATTCCAGCATAGATAGAGGGGGAGATCATGAGCCCCATTACCTCCCTGAGGGACTGTGGGCAGGGAGATGATTGCTGGGTGATTTCTTCAGTGGTATAACTGTTGGAAAGTTGTCCATGTACCAGTAAATATCCCCATATCCATGCTCATGTAAGCAACCCGTACTAAACTCAGTAGGTCATGAAAAAAGTCACGTAAGTAGGAGGGGGACTTTGTGTAAGAAGAGGGATTCCAGAGGGAGTAGGGGGGGAATAGAGGTAATGGGGTGAAGGTGATTACACATGGGTGTATAAAATTGCTGAAAAAATTACAAAGCAAACTTGTGCATAGAAATGGAAGTTGTCAGCAGTGTAAAGAGACAGCCTACAGAATGGGAGGAAAATCATTAGCAACCTATACATCAGAAAGGGGATTCACATCTAGAATATATGAAGAACTTTGAAAATTAAACATCAAACCAACCAACCATCCAATCAACAAATGGTCTAATGAATGGCATAGACCGTTGTTAAAATAAGAAGTACAGATAGCCAATGAATGTTTGAAAAGCATTCAGTATCCCAAGCCAGCAGAAAAATGCAAATGCAAATTGCTTTAGAATTCGGTCAGAATGGCCAAAACTATTTGCTTAGAAAACAAATAGCAACAAATTCTGGAATGGGTGTGGGAAAGAGGAGCCCTTATTCACTGCTGATGTGATCATAAACGGGTACAACCACTATAGAAGTCAGTGTTGATGCTACTCAAAAAACTAAAATTAGAACTACCATATGACCCAACTTCTTCCCTCTGGAGGACTCTAAGTCAACATCTTGCAGAGATAATTGCACTTTCATGTTTATTAATGCACCAAGAAAGCTAGCCAACCTAGATATCTATCAATGGTTGAATGGGTAAAGGTGATATGGGCTATATATGCAATGGAATTTTATTTAGTCATTAAGAAAAATGAGATCAGTGGGACCAGGATCTGTCCCTGGCACATGAGCTGGCTTTTTGGAACCTATTCCTCATGGTTGGATGCCTTGCTTAGCCTTGATACGGGGAGGAAGAGCTTAGTTTTGCCTCAACTTGATATGCCATACATTGTTGACTCCCATGGGAGGCCTTACCCTTTCTGATGAGTGGATGGGAGGGTGTTAGAAAGGAGGTAGGGGGAGGGAACAAGAGGAGAGGAGGGAGGGGACTCTGTGGTTGGTATGTAAAATAAATAAAAGAAATTTTAATAATGAAAAAATGAGATCATGATATTTGCAGGTGAATGTATGGAATTGGAGACTGTTAAGTGAAATGATCCAAACTCAGAAATGGAAATACCACATGTTTTCTTTCATATGAGGAATCTGAATTTGTGGGTGTGTGCGCATGAGTGCCTGTGTGCTTAGGTCATGAAAATAGGAAGGGGATCTTGGAAAGGGGACAAAATCTTAAGGAATGTGGGGGGGGGGGGGGAGGAAAATAAGAAGGAAATGGAATTCATGTGTCATGAACTATCTGGGAGAGAAAGGAAATTCCCAAAAGTGAGACAGGGGAATGCAAGAAGCCAGTGCGGGAGAGGGTTGAATAAGAAAAATGTGTAATGACATGTATGTATAAAATGCCATAATGAAAGCTATCGATTTGTATGCTAACTTAAAAATAATTTAAAAATGTTCATTGCATGAAACTTTAGGCAGTTCTTTGTCTGCTTCATACTCATGCCTAGTTAGAGATACTCAGAACAATGTTTGTTAAATAAATAAATGAGAAAGCTCATGTCTCGCATAGTCCTCTCTGCTTCTGTTCGGTGTCTGTGTTCCACAAACATCACCTGTGCACCCCGTTTTACTTTGACTTAGATGCGCAGAGCAGCCAAAGGACAATTGTACTAGAACAACCCCTAGCCAGAGAAACCTGGTTCTGCTGTGACCTGTCCCCAGGAGAGTAATTTCTAGTAAATCATTTATGTGCCAGGATCTGAAGGTGACACCTCTTTGAAATGCCCGTGAGTGTCCAGGTTGACTCGTGGAGCCTTTTGATTGTGGTCCTTCTAGAATTCAAGGGATTGATATGCTTGTATTTTTGGTCATGGGCCTTTTTGTTTCTTCCGCTCCTGGTGAGGGCAGAGGCTCATGTTGCTCTGTTTAGAGGCAGATTAGGGCAAGATAGTAGATGATGGTCCCAGCAGGAGGCTGAGAGACTAGTTATCAGTTGTGCCATGAGTGGTAGTGTCTGCATGGACTTGACCCCAATAGGTTTGCTGCAGGGGCTTGAATAAGAACAACAAAGATACACGGACATGTTCAAACACACTTAAAAACATAGGCGCATGCACAACACACACACACACACACACACACACACACACACACACACGCACACGCACACACACACACATGCACATACGCACCCCTGATACATGAAGTCAAAACCTAAACGACTCATACAAAGAGGACTAGCCCTTTTCAGTGAGATAAATGAACATTCCCTGCTCTGAATCCTGTGGCGTGTTGTATCATGGGCGTGCTCTCAGAATCTAAACTCACCAGTGGATTCCTCCCTCCAGTGGGGTGAGACTGGAATCTAAATCTGAATTTTATAAGTTTCTAGAATTCCACAGCCTTTGTGCTCATTCGCCTAAGCTCCTGGACTCCTCAAGCAGTGAATATGGCTCACAAACCCACGTTTCCCTGGCTCTGTAGCAGGGGCTCTTAGCTAACTCATGTATTGCTGCTTCTCTAGTGACGAGAATTGCTTTGCCTGGTAGTGAGTGTCTCTCTCTCTGGTGCAGGGTGAGGCATGCTCAGCCAAATAGCGTTTTTTCCCTCATGTTTTTCCTGTGCTGAATGTCATGCTTAAATATTTACAAATCAGAGGACCATTTATCAATATTTTCTCATGTGCCTCATAGAAAAACGGTCTTTTCTTGTATTCCCTTTTTGTTTGTTTAGCTCTTGGAGAACATATCAGTGGAGACATTTCTGGATATTAAGTAAGAGAAGACTGAGTTCTCGCTGAGAGTTTTCAGCACTTAACTGAAAAGCACAGACATAGGTCTCCTTCCACAGCTCAGGAATGTCACCAAGTACAAACACTTCCTTTAGTGCTCGACTCTGCCTTGGGTGGCTTCTGCTGGTCCTCCTCATAGCCTAGAAATGATGACGCTTTGCTCTCACTTGCTAAGCTTTCTGATTTTTTTCCTACTTACATTCAGCAGGAAAGCTAGATTATTATTCCCTAGCTTTCTGAGGAAAACCCATATAGTCAAATTGTCTCACTTAGGGGAAAGGCTCATCCAGGAGAATGGGATGTTTTTATTGGGTTAGTTAGCCTGCTCTTCCATATCTGTAGGACAGGTTAGCTTCCGAGGAGCTGTCAAGAAAGAGAAAGGGGAAACTAGATGCTTCAGAGGTGATGAAGGAGCTTCTGATGAAGCTGTTAGACGACTTCCTCATCTCTAAGCACCTGGCTGGAGTATGGAGGGAGGGCTTTCCATCTTTCCCCATCCCCATCACTTTCCTCATTTGCATTTTGCAGTGTGGAACCAAGGGTGAGATTCAGGACATAGTGTTCTAAGCATTCAAGGAGACAGCTATATAGACCATTGTAATAGGCTCATCTACGTGCTCTCACAGTCTGGTGTTTGGCCGGTGCGGCTCTCAGAGATTATAAAGTCTTGCCCTGTTTCCAGTTCTCTCTCTCTCTCTCTCTCTCTCTCTCTCTCTCTCTCTCTCTCTCTCTCTCTCTCTCTCTCTCTCTCTCTTTTCTCTGCTTGGGATCTTTCAGTTTATTGCCCCTACTACCATGCCTGCTTGCTGCCATGACTCCACATCGCAATGGACTCTTATCTTTCTGGAAAATAAGCCAATAGAACTCTTCCTTCTATAAGTTGCTTTGGACATGATGTTTTAGTAACAAAAAAAGTAACTAACACACTGCTACAAACTGGTTTTGGTCTTTTTTTTTTTTTTTTTTTTGAGACACAAACTAGGACACCAGTTGGCCATGGGCAGTAACCTCTGGAACGTGGACCAAGTTAACTATTTCGTTCTTTCCAGCTGTTCTTCCAGATATTTTTGTCTCAGTGAAGGAAAATCTGGTGTACACTCTCCCTGCAGCTGTCTGTATTCTGGCGATTCCCTCCACACCCATCCAAGCCCCCTTGTCTCTTTGGATTTGGAGGTTGGAGTTGCTCTTATTATTACTAGCAGGTGATTCAGCACTGTTTCCTGTTAGTTTTCTTCCTGAATACAGCTCTGCTATTAAATTTGCATACCTCCGGCTTTTCTGTGGCATCGCTTCTCTGTCAGATCCCAGACTGATGCCACCATCATTTATTCAGAGCTATTGTGAGATGGGCTTAATGTATCATATTTTGTCTCTGTTCTCTCTGCCTCAGGGTCTTGCTTTCTTATCACTAATCTATCATCTTTACACTGTGATCATAACACCACTGTAGACTCCAACACTGAAGTCCTAACTACATACTACTACTTCGAGTTAACTACAAGGACACCACTTTCAGAGAACAGGTTTGTCCCCTTGCTGTGGTGCTAGAATCCTTTTGGGTATTCATCACCAAGTACTAGTAGGCAGGAGCTGTGGTAAGTGGGTTGATTGACCCCCAAGGATCAGTGGTCAGAGAAGGAGGGAAGAGCTGTGGTGAGTGGGTTGACTGACCCCTGAGGGTCAGTGGTCATAGAAGACAGGTGTTTTGATGTCTTAAGTGCTGAGACAGTGTTAAATCTTGTTCTCAGGGCAAAGCCAAACAGCCTGAGTCAAGTCTAGAGCTCCCAGCTGCCAGCCTCCTGTTTTAACTGCAAAATGCGCCATTTAAATGAGTGGGGGTGGTAGGTCGGGGGAAGGAGGACAGAGCGATGCCTGAGAAACTGTCAAACTCACTCAGACTCCATCCCACAGAGTACAAAGCCTGTGGGCTCAAGCCCAAGTCCTGGCAGAGGTGACAGCTCCCCTTGATACTTGTTTGTCCCTTGGAACAGAGCTCCGTCATCAGCTCAGAGTGAGTCATGGTATCCTGCTTGCTCCTTCGGCAACCTCCATAGCCCTGAGCTGCAGGAAGTTCTGTAAGCCTTCCTGATGGGAGAAGCAGAACAGGCAGGGCCCCAGGCTTGAGCCTCCTGGGACCTACTACATCTTTGCCTGCCTCTTTTCTCCACCTCAGAGAGACTGTAGGACAAGGGAGAGAGTGGGAGGACTGGGAGGGGGAAGAACTGAATATAAGTACTTGGAACATTTGAGTCATGATGTGTCAGAGTGGAAAGGGGCCAGCGAGATCATAGGTCCCTGCTTAGACCCTGTTCATACTGTTATAGATACACCTAGCCTATTGTTCTTTACCTGTGTTTCATCCTGTATGGCTAGTCTCGAAACTGTTCTCCATCCCTAGCCTCATTCCTGCCTGTTCTCCAGCTCACCATGGTCACTTGCTAACTATACTTCTCACCCCTTCCTCTTCTATTCCATGCACAACACTGTAGTCAAAGGATGCTGGCACTTGGGTATCCTAATTGCTCTGCAGCTTTCATGACTGTCTACAGGGACTCTGGTCCTCATATCTGTGCTTTTGACTGGGAACCCCATAAGGAAAGGCTTGTTCCATTCATCTCCATATCCTAGTACCTGACATATTGCCCAATCAATGATTTTCACTTGATAATTGTGCCCACAGGGAACCTGGGACAATGTCTTGAGACATACTAGATGTGAGAGCTTGGGAGCTGTTACTGCAATTTAGTGCATGAGGGTCAAGGATACGGTTAAATACCCAATTATTCAGAAGATAGACTCATAGCAAGAATTTTGTCACTCAAATGTCAATGTTAACACAAGTGGAGAAACTCCATTCAAACCATGGGACTTGCTCAGTTTTTACTGAATGAGTTTATAATGTAGACTACTAAGAATCTAGTAGTAACACTTGCTGCATGTTGTTCAGGGTGCTTCTGATTTCTTTTGAAGCTTCCTTCCAATACAGAAGTTTTACTCACTGTCAGGGTGACTTCCACAAACCTTGCATCTAGGGACATGCTACATGCATCAAGAGATTCAATGGGTATGTGAAGTAGTGATGCTCGGAGACATTATTTGACCTTACAGTATCCTACCTTATGGTGGTATTTTATTTGTACTGAAATGTGATTTTAATTGTATGTTAATAAATAAAGTTGCCTGGGGGTCAAAGCTATTAGAGCCATAGCAAGAACGTGGCTGTGGTGGCGCACGCCTTTAATCCCAGCACTTGGTAGACAGAGCTAGGTAGATCTCTGTGTGTTCAAAGATACAGCCAGCATTGGAGACACACACCTTTAATCTCAATACCAGCCATAGAAGACCTGGAAGTCTCTACAGACAGGCAGTGACGAGGCAGTCATGTGTTTGGATTTACAACCAATGAGAAGGCAGAACAGAAAGACTATATAAAGACATACACACAGGAAGTAGGTCCCTTTCGGAGAGCTCTCTTGGCTGAAGCAGGAAGGGTAAGGCTCTTAGTTCTGACCTCTTGGCTTTCTTCTCTGAATCGGCTCTGTGCTTCTTATTTAATAAGACGGTTGGTTACATCTACACTACCTGGCAGTCAGACCTCGACTGTTTTCTTCCTGTTTCAATGAATTGAAGAGTTACTACCTTTAATTTCAATGGCTCTGATACTCAGGCTTCCAAATCTTGAAAATTTTAGGTAAAGCAAGTTTTACTAGGCTGCCTTTAGAATGGAGATAAATGGCATTTGAGGGGGAGATCCAGTGGTTTGGCTCAGTTTAGGTCACTGGGCTACGGCAAATCACAAACTTTTCAGAGGAATTAATGAGTAGAGTCTGAGTTTCCAGTGTAGCTCCCCCTCTTCATGGCCTGATCCTTGATGTGATAGTGTTGGGAGGAAGACTTTGAGAAGCATTTAGGGAGTTATGAGAACTAAGTCCTCAGGCATGGATTAATGTAGTCCTCATCAGGTAGGCTATTACGAAGCCAGCCAGCTCCTTTGTCTCTCTCCATTCCTGTATTCACTCACATCCCCATAGGATGTTCTAATATGTAGCATGTAGCCAGCCCTCACCACAGACCTGGCAGTTGTTGCCATCAGCGAGTCTTAGATCTCCAGATCCATGAGTCCCACATGAATATCTTCATAAACTTTCCATCTTCAGTTGTTCCATTACAGCGACAGAAATGGACTAGATGGTATGTAATGGGGATGCTTTATGTTTTCTCCAGTGCATTTTGTAT
The DNA here is from genome assembly GCF_007827085.1 of Peromyscus californicus insignis. Classification (NCBI taxonomy): domain Eukaryota; kingdom Metazoa; phylum Chordata; class Mammalia; order Rodentia; family Cricetidae; genus Peromyscus; species Peromyscus californicus. The sequence continues at coordinate 34,195,681 of NW_026294503.1, forward strand.
TTGTATTTTCTCCAATGCCGAGGTGGACATTACTTCTTTACCTGTCAACACCCATTGACTAGAACTAAAGTAGCATGCCAAGATCCTATGTTGATATAGATGGTGATGGTTCAGGTCATTTTGTTTGTCTGATTATAGATTTCCAGCAGAGACTTGGGTGACTTGACGTTTTCTCAAAATTCTAAGGTCCAGGAGTAGACTCCAAAGACCCTTGAATGTGAGTCAGGAGATCTGTAGAGAGTGGTTCTTGCTCTGCCACCACCTGGATGGCTTTGACAAATCACTCAAACTTCTCTCATCTCATTCCCCCCCTGTGATTGGATGGAGATAATGTCCAGTGTGGTGAGGCATAAAAGTGATGAAGTACATACACACACTTAGACTCTGGAATGCCGTTTCAATGTGTGGGATGCGATGATGGGTTGATCTCTACCTCAAAAGTGATTCTTCATCATGCTGTGTGAAATAATCCAGACACATAGCATAAAATATGTATTATTCCACTGGTATGAGGTACCTAGAACAGACAATTTAATACAGATAGAAAGCAGAATGATAGTTACCAGGAGTCAGAAGTGTAGGTGATAGTACTGGATGGGCATAGAGCTTCAATTTGCTATGTTAAAATCCTGCAGGGGTGTGCTGATGGCTGCACACCAATATGAATATACTGAGCACCATTAAAATGTCCACGTAATGAGGTTAAACTTTAAGTTACATGCACATTTCTAGAATAAAAATCAAATTAAAAAGTATTTTTTACTCTTACATCTAGAACATTTTCTTTAAAAAAAATTCATTCTTTGAGAATTTTGTACAACGTAGTTTGATCATATTCACCCTCCCCCGATTCCTCCTAGTACATGTCCTTTCCCATCCACCTAATTCTGTAACCTCCTTTATTATTTTTTTTAAACCCATCAAGTCCAATTTGTGCTTTCCATATATTCTTGGATGTGTGGTCTTCCACTGGAGTGTGGTTGACTTCCTAGGGGCAACACCCTTAAAGAATCCCTCTCCTAGTAGTTATCACTTGCTAATAACTCCTTCAACTAAGGGTGGGACTTCATGTTTACCTTCCCTCTCCATGCTGGGATGTGGTCTGGCTTGAGCTTGCATATTTCTTGCACACATTCTTGTCATCACAATCACTACATACACACACACACACACACACACACACACACACACACACACACACACACACACATATATATATATATGCGGCTGCCCTATTGTGTCCAGAGGATGCTGTTTTATTTACCCACTGCTTCTGGATCTTTCCTTTTTTTTTTCTGCTACCTCTTCTACAATGATCCCTGAGCCCTGTGGGGAGAGGATATGATGTAGATGTCTCATTTAAGGTTAAGCATTCTGCAGTTTCTTGTTTTCTACATCATGGCCATTGGTGGATCTGTACTGTCTACTGCAAATAGAAGCATCTTAGATGAGGTATGAGAGCTTGGTATAACAATACTCCATTGGGAGTTGTCTTAATACTGTGTCCAGTTACCAGAATAATAATAGTAGATTTTCCCCTGGGCTTAGCACCTGTCCAGCCCCAGATTCTTGTCTTGACAATGGTGCTAGGTATGGCTTTTATCTTGTTGAGCAGGATTTAAATCCAATTAGAAAATGGTTGGTTACTCACATGACATTTATGTCACTATTGAACAAGTGGACAACATGTCTTATAAGGACAGACTTTATTTATAGCTCACAGGGTTCACATGTGGGTAAGGTTGAATGGAACCTACCAGTACTGTGAAAGAGAGCCATTTGGGAATGGAGCTTCCAGGTCAGTGCCAGTTTAATTTCTCTGTAATCTCTGACTTGAGTATATGGAGTCTTCAGATTATACCATCAAGTTCTGGATAGTAATCAATAACATTGGCAATGGACTGTCATGTTTGTGGGTCTATAGGAAATCACTGACAAATAGCTCCAAAAGAGATAACCCATTCCTGATGCTGGGCTTTTTATTTGTTAGCCTGTGGTGTCTACCAGGGCAATTATCATCCCATCATAGGATAACTCCATGTTAATTTCATATATATATATATATATATATATATATATATATATGTTTGTGTCTCCAGAGTTTTGAGATAAAGGTCCTTGTCTTAGTTTTTATTTCAGTTTGTTTCTGTGATAAAAATATCCTGACAACAGGTGTGTTCAGAGACTTATCTTCCAGGTGATTCTAGATTCTATCAAGTTGACAATACTAACCATCACATTCTCTATTCACCTTTTCATTTCCCAAGCAATGAAACTGAGGTGAAGAAGCCAAATGATTGGTTTAATGACACACAAATGCAAGGCTAGACCATATGGAGAACGGGACCCAGGCTGTAGGTGGATTCTGGAAGGCTGCAGTCCCTTTTGTTGCATGCACAGCCTCTTAGCTACTACTGGGTGCTTATCCCCAGAAAAGGTGTTTGGCACCTTAGCAATAAAGCAGAGCTAGGAAATGAATGTTTACAAAATCAGAAGCCGAGTAGATCCTGTCTTGTGAGCATTAGTGCCTCACTGCACGAGAGAAAGCTCATCGGCTTGTTTTGTGTGGGCGTATCTCCACAGGTGGCATCTGGATCAGGTGAGTGACAGCTGAGCCATGTAACACTATCCATCAACCATGTGTCTGCTCACGGCAGTGTTGCCTCGGGCTTGGCACAGGCGTTTGTTCAGTGAATGCCTAAACAAATACACACGTGGAAAGCTGTGAAGAGAGTATACAGTCACATCTAGAGCTGAATCTCAGGCTTTCTGCCTGCTTCCTGGGTCCTGGGTTCAAGTCACAGAACCTTCCCAAGACTCAGTTTTCTCAACTCTAGCATGGGGATAATCATAGTGCTTACTTAGGTCACAGGGTAGTCATGAGATGTAAGTACAAAATGTGAGATGCTTACAGCTCACATACACATGTATGCTCAGCAAGCATTTCGCATGTTTGCCCCTCCTGCTGCAGGAGATCCAGGCTGAGCAGGTCTGTCAGCATAACCAGGGAGCTTTTCTGCCCCAGTTGGTACAGCTGGAGTGGGGGATACAAGAATACCTGTGACTGTGGGTGGCTGAGGAGGGTCTGAGAACATGGGGCTGTGCTTCGGTTCAGTCTCTGGTTTTGTGATTACAGGAAAGCCTCTCCACCTTCTGCTCACCTCCAGTGACCTCAGCTGTCACAGGAACATGATGCCCTTTTCCCCACCTCACTGGTCCCTCAGTGTCACTGTAGTTTCACAGGAGACAAAGTCAGAAAGAGGGACTTATGAACTGCAAAGTACCATGAGTGGTGAGTTCCCATCTTGCCAGGAGTTTAGTGAGGAGGCCAGGCCACTCACAGTAGCTTTTGTGTCCTTATTTCATCACATTTGTAATGGGAGATAGGGGTCCGTTCCCTATGAGGCTGGGGACCGAGGTGAGACTATTCTCTATGATTGCTGTCCCCAGAATAGCAATGCCTCCAAATTTCTCCGGAGAAAAGCTCTGCCTGCTTGCAAGACAAGTCTATAATTACCATTTTTGATTTAGAAAATAGCGTGACTCAAGCTTGGAGTGGCGGGTACTGTGGGTTGGTACGCCTTGGTTTCTTTCCCAGAAAGTCTTCCGCTAGGTACAACACACCTTTGATGAATGTACAGTGTAGCTCTTTTCTTTACTTGATTCTGAAGACCTCGTTAATGCATTCAGAATATTAATTAAGGCTATTTTCAGCTATGAAGTGCAAACCTAAAGCAGACACTTTTTTGGATCTTTCCTATCCCAAGGGACTTTCTTGACCAACCGTCCTCAGCTTGGGTCATATCAACACAGGCGGGGACGCTAACCACAGGGAGGGAGGCTGAGTGAGGAATGAGCACCCACTGTGCACACTGTGAGAAAGCTGCCTCTTAGACACACAGACTCTCAGGAAGGTTGGCATGCTTATCACTGATTCAAGTCAGGTAGCCTGAACTCAAGGAAGGAAAGTAACTGGACCAAGGTTATGGGGACAGAGGCGCAGCATCCTGAGAGCTGGGTCTGTGGGGCACAGGCCTATGCCCTTTCCACTCTGCTAAAGACCTGTCAGGCCTCTGCAGCTGGCATGAGGGTTGGGGGTGGAGGGGACACAGAAGGTAGATGATCTAAATGAATGGCTGGCAACAGAGACAAAGTAGAAAAGCACCCCAGACAGTCTGGGTTCAGCTGCTTAAAATAGGCGAAGAAATTCTTTGGCTAATGCATAATCACCACGGGGATTAATGCAGCTCTGCTCCTTGGGGTTAATTTATGCTCCATGAGCCCCTATTAGATAAGATTTCTAAAATGCATAATAGCACCAGGCTCGTTAGGGACCTTCGTAAAAGCCATGAACAGGGAGCAGAAAGGAAGCCTGGTGCCATGACGCCAGCCTGGGCTAGGAGGCCTGTGGAGCAGGTGGAGAAGATGGCTCCTGACCTGCAGACTCTCACTGTTAGTAGATCTAGCAGCCCCTTGGGACTGGCTTAGCCTGGAAGGGAAGCCACATGGGTGGGAAGCACAGAAAGTGAGCTATCATCAAATCCAAGAGTAGTAGAGCCAGAAGAGACTTTGGAATTCATCTTTTTTGACTCTTCCCTGCCTACTGCTGCTGGACAAATGGAGAGAATGAATCTTAAATAGAGAAGGTTCATTGTCTGTCCCCTTTCTTCTTCTCTCCTCCTCTCTGCCCCCTCCCCGGTCTTCCATCCCCTCCGGAGAACGCAGTTGAATAGAAAGCTGTCTCTGCCCATAGAGAATTCGGACTAATGTTCAAGGTAAAGTTACAAGCAGAGCTACTTTTTCTGCTTCTTTTATCTCTTTCTATTCAGTGTGTCTCTGCAGAACAATTAAGGTATCTCCCTATTGGTTTGCCTTCTCAGCTCTCTGTCTATTCAGAAAACATGTACTGTCATATTAATCTTCCAGAAAAGAGCTCCGATCACTTAGATATCTTCAATAATTGCTCATGGCCCCCAACAACATCCAGGCTCTTTCATTCCCTTTAGCTCCCCTTCCTTTCTAGCCTGGGTGCACTCTCATGCTCTCTCTCTCTCTCTCTCTCTCTCTCTCTCTCTCTCTCTCTCTCTCTCTCTCCATCTCTCTCTCTCCATCTCTCTCTTTCTCCTCTTTCTCTCTGTCTTTCATGTATGTCCACATATGTGAGGGTACATGTATGTGCACATATATAGGAAGGCCATATGTTGAGTTGAATGTGTTACTTGATCATTCTTCACCTTGACTTTTAAGACAAGGTCTTTCACTGAACCCCAAAGTCATGGCTTTATCTGTCTAGACTGGCTGGACAATGAGCTTCAGGTATCTGCTTGTCTCTACTCTCAACTCCCCCAGCACTGGGGTTAGAGATATGTTTTGTCATGCCCAGCTTATAAGTGGGTGTTAGAGGTCAGAATTCAGGTCCTCATTCCTGAATTCAGGCACTCAGTAAGGTGAGGCAGGGCCTTTATTGATGAGCCATCTTCCCAGGTCTGGAAGGTCTTGTTTGGTCCTGGAAAATGCTGCTCTTTTGTTCTTAACAGGGCTGGCAGGTTGTATTAGGGTTTTATTGCTCTGAAGAGACACCATGACCATGGCAACTCTTAAAAAGGAAGACATTTAATTGGGGCTGGCTTACAGTTTCAGAGGTTTAGTCTGTTATCATCATGGTGGGAGGCAGACATGGTGCTGGGGAAAGAGTTTAGAGTTCTACATCCGGATTGGCAGACCTTAGGAAGTGAACTGGATTGAGCCACACCTACTCCAACAAGGCCACACCTTCTAATAATGCCACTCCCCGTGGACCAAGCATTCAAACACCTGAGTCTATGGGGGTCATTTCTATTCAAAGCACCACACAGGTCTTGTCACCAACACCTGGCAGCCTTCTTTTCCATGTCTACTTGTTTGAAACAGAACCTATCTGTTATTTCATATTTTATGTATTCCCTCCATGACAATCTTTCTGAACTCTTCCAAGAAAGGAGATTTGGCACATCTCTGAATTCCTGGAAACTGTTGGATTTTGATTTTTTATAAGTCCCAAGGTTCTGGAATCATATGCATTTCAGTCTCTTCATCTGTGAAATGGGAGACCATTTGTGGAGACTCTTCGTAGATGTGTGAGTCTGGACACATCACCTGAGCTGGCAATTATGTTGTCCAACTTGCCAGTGAGCTTTCTTATACAGAATCACATGTGTTGCTACACTGCAAAGCATCAATGAGTTAGTTGCTCCTTCCCCTAGGTGAGACAGAGTATCTGATTGTTAATTGAGTTTCATCACTTTAGACATTCCTTGAATAATTGGTCCTGCCATGTATCAGGTACTGAGGGAAGTGATCCAACCCTGTTCCTCCAGAATCTCATAGCCTGGTGTGAAGTTAAACACAAAATGCAAAATAAGGATTCAGATGGATGGAGGATTGGAGAGGGGACAGGGCATGGAGGATTCTGGGGCACTCTGGGGCACTTATTCTGGTTGGGAATAGCAGCAATTACAGCAAACCTATCAGGAAGGTAAGCGGTGGGTTTTCTTTTTCCTAAACTTTGACTGAACCTCCAAGATTGAAAGCATATGCAATTAAGTGCTAGAAGGTTTAAAAAGTGAAATAATCTATGAAGAACTTGCTAAGCTGTAGCCCCCACCACCAATCAGGCCAAAGGTCCTGGCTCATTACTATGTTCAGGGAAGGAATGGGCTGACTGGGAGGTTGATCAAGAGGGGGTGGTTTGCAGATGAGTTTATGGAGAAGAGGGAATTCATTCCTGTATCCTCATGGGCAGCAGGGCTGCCTCTCCCACACCAGTGAGGGGAGTAGCCCTCCTGAGTACCATTGGAGTTCTGGGGCTCTGAACTTGGGAATGTTGGAAGCCAAGAAATGAAAAAATAACACAACAGCCTATATCCTTGGATGGCCAGCTGGAAGAAACCGGGGGATAAGAGGACATTGTATTGAAAAGTCACTAGGCCCTCTGGATACCGAAGACGGTTGTTTGGCTCAAACTGTTTGGGGGGCACCAAGGCAGGGGGATCAGGATCTGTCCCTGGTCTATGGGCAGGCTTCTGGAATCTGGTGCCTGTGGTGTGACACCTTGCACAGTCTTGGTACAGTGGGAAGGGGCTTGGACCTGCCTAGGCTCAGTGTGCTGGGCTCTGCTGACTCCCCATGGGAGACCTCGATTTGGGGGATGTGGGATTGCGGGGTGGCTTGGGAAAGAGGGCTGGGAGGTGGGAGGAGGGAGGATAGTGGATAGTATGTGGAGTGAGTAGAAAATTTCTTAATAATGAAAAATGAAAAAAAAAAAAAAGAACATTGTAAGTCACTAGTCAGAGATGCCATCACTGTAGTCAGGGGTCCTCAGTGAATGAATCTGAGGAGTTCACAGAAGAGTTCCATGAGAGAGGGTGAGCATTTCACAGCAGCATCCCCAGTGATGCAATGATGAGTGCTAATTCAAGTCAAAGAAGACACGCTATGTTCCACTTCTCCTCCCAGGATCTCTGCTTTCCTTTTTGTCAGCCCTTAAGGAGTTAAGAGGGAGGAAAGGGATAGAGGGATGGGGATGAGAGATGGTAATGATGCTGGAAGTTCCCCTTTCTCTCAATGGGAATCTCAACCCAGGACATGACGGTTCTGGGTACGTTCTACATAGGACAGGCTTTAGTACTGTAATGTTAGACTGGAGCAGACATAGATAACTGCTGAATGATAGGATTTACTTGTTCCTAATTCTACTGTGTAGAATACCGGAATTGATCCCTTCCCCAGATGGGCAAGGTGGGTCAGCCCAGCAGGATGAGGGCCAGTGATGGAGAAGAACCATTACCACCTGGGACTCTGGCCTCGCCCAGTCTAACTTCCTTAGGTACATGGTGTGCTCCACCTCCAAAAAGTCCCTCTGATGCCACTTACTGGTTTGGACCTGTAACAGTAGTTCTTCCTGTGCAAGCTTACGAAAGACATCCTCCTCCAATCAAGTCTCCTATAATGACGAGGACACAGGAGCCAAGAACGGTTAGACATCTCACTCCAGGAGACACAGCAAGGAAGTGGCAAAGCTGTGTCCTAGGAAGAAATGAACTCAAAATTTTACCATATACATAGGGAGGAGACAGGATGATGCAGCACTTGGGAGAAGCCAGCCCCTTCTCCAGGCTCAAAGTAGAACATTGTTTGGTCAACAGTTCCAAGGTACTGAGCCATTGAAGTTCCCTCAGAGGATGTCAATCAAACGTAGCCCACCACCTCCTGGAGCAGAGGGCCATGGGAACATCCCCATGCAGAAGGAACACCTGTTTCCTTCCTAAGACAGGAAAGCGCTCTGCTGCCAGCACTAGCTATGGGATGCAGGTGTCCTTGAAGGAGGCTACCATTACCAACAATCAAGATATTGATTATGGCTGTGACCTGCTTTATGGAGTAGCTTGCTCACCTCCTAGAAAGGGGCATTGCAGGAATCCACCTGGAAGTGGGAAAGGGCCCGAGGCAAAGCAGGTGAGCAAATTCATTTGTCTGCAAAGGGCCAGTTGGATAAGATCATTCATCTAGCAATTACACTGGACTGTTAGATATTCCATTTCTGGGCTGGAGGCAGGGAAGTGCCAGTGTTTGCAGAGTCCCTAGATGGATCTAGCGTCCTGCTCATTTATCACCCCTTCAAGAGGTCAAGATCGTCTATTCCCTGCTGACTGAATGGAGAAAGGAACCTTAGGAAAGATAAGTGACCCTCTCAGGAGGACGTGGATATTTAGACACAGGACCCAGCTTTGAGCTCTGGTTGGTCTGACTCCAGAGCTAGTGTCCTCTCCTCAAAGTGAGGAGTGATGGTTCTGTGTTGATGTTGGCTCAGCTCAAGCTTCCCCATCATCAATGCCATTGTTGCAGGGATGCCTTTGTCAAAGAATGAGTTGTGGTAGATAAATAGAGATGGGGTGCTTAGCTCTAACTTTTCTGTCTATGGTGCCAAGCTCTGGACCAGTCACTGGGACTCTTGACTGAGTCACACAGTCTTTTCTGAAATTGGTACACATTACTGTCTCAGTTGACACAACTCCCCAACCTCCCCCCTCCCCTCAGTCACTCTTTCACTTTTTTTTTATGACTTACAAGGCTTTGCTTGGGTGCCACTCTGTCTCTGAAACCTCCCCTGACTATGATCTTTCTGCCTTTTCTTTCCTTCCTCGGGTCCCACAGCTGCCTGAGCATCACCCTATCATGGCCCTCCCTGCACTACATTCTGTCTCCTCATTACTCAGCATCCCTACATCCCTTGAGACTCTAGAGTTATCATATGCTTCCCTAGCGTGGTGCACTGAGACAGACTATGCTGCACATTCACAGCAGCGATGGATGACAGTAATGGAAGCTCTGTGGTTGGGTTATCCCGGCCCTGTAGGTTAAGTATCCTGAGGCCACACAGCTACAGGGTGCCAAGCTGAAATGAGCAGATCTCTGAAGGACTTTTATTTATCCATAAAGTGAGGGTGACGGCTTCCTTATGATGAAAACAAATGTTGGAATGTTGGGAAGAGTGACTTCCAGGGACTTTCTAGCACTTCACTGAAGAGCTTTTAAGCAAAGCGGTGGCTGTTGACACCGACACCGTAACTGCTCAAGAGCCCGAGTGCCAACATGAGAGCAGACAGAGAAGGCGAACACCAGGGAAAGAGACGGGCAGAGATGCAGTCAGCTCCTCAGCACCAGGTCAAGGGCTGTGTTTAGGGGTGATTAGAAAACGAGGCTTCAGGAAAAGAAGAGCTGGGGCAGAAGAAAGGAGCCACAGCCTGGGAATCTGCAGCTGAGCCAAGCCCTGGGCATGTGAGATGGAAAAAATGTACAAATTCCTACCCCCAAGAGGGCTCAGAATTACAATACAGTAATAAGCAGGAGGAAATGCAATTAAAACAGGAGTACGAATAGTTCTCAGCCCAGGCTGCATATTAAAGCCAACGGGGGAGCTTTTAAAAATGCCACTGTCCAGTCTATTCCCAGAGAGGTAAATTGAGCATCTCTGTTGGTGGGGGGAGGAACTTCTGTATCCAGTTTTCTTCATCTCTCAGGAGATGCTTTATGTCAGCAGACGGGGAGTGATACTGGGCTGAGGGAATTGGGGCTTTTTCTCAGGGATGGTGAGGCCGATCCTGCCAGTCCTGGTGGAAGACAAGACTTAGATGAGGAAGCCTAGGTAGTGGGCTTTCACGGAGTAAGGGTCAGGCACATGCAGAGGTACAGAGTGGGTTTGGCATGACACAATAGAGAAGAGCAAGTTCTGGGTGACCAGAGAGAAACCTAGAGGGACACAGGCCCAGAGCAAGGGCCAAGTAGGAGTCCGAGACTATAGCCTTGTGTGCTCGTAAGGAATCAGGGCTCCCGGAGAGCTCTGGACCTCCAAAATAGGGTAATGTCATCAGACCTTTGCTTTAGAAGTCCAGTCCAACAGCAATATGAGACATCATTGGCCAACAAAGCCAGTTAGGAAGCAGCACAGGGTCTGAGTGGGGAGAAATGAAGGTGTGTACCAGGAAAGCAGGCAGGGGAGGCTTGATTCCAGAGAGACAGAGGGATCAGGATCTGTAGATTGGCTTCAGTAACAAATAAGCGCTGATTTTAGAGGCTTCTGACAATAAAAGTTTACTTCTGGATTAATCCATGCCAATTGCCGGTCAATTAAATCTTTCTGGAAGGGAGGCTCGAGATAAAGTCCCATCTTAGGTAGATGCAGCATTATAGCAGAGGAAATGAAATGTGACAGTGATGCACTGGCTCTTGAATGACTTCTGTTTAGGAAGCCAAGTGGCCAGTGTTAAGGTGGCAGGAAACGTGATTCATGGGGAAGAGTAGCAAATACTTGAACTAAGAAGCAATCTGCCAAGAGGAGTGGGGGAGAGATGGAGGGTTGCATAAAAACAACTAGCTTTGTGAGCTCCATAGCCACCAAGCCACCATTCTGCTGGACTCAGATCCTCTAAAGTCAAGAGTCACTTCTCTTTATCCATGATATTCAGAACAGCTCAAGCTCTCAGTTTCCATAGGTCAGGGCTAGCTCAGGCTGCAGAAGCCATGTGGCTCTTCTTCTTCTGTGCCACCTTTCCCTAGGACCAGTGGCTAGCTGCTAGATCTGCTCATGGAAATGGCAGAAGAAACTTGAGAGGCCTCCTAAGTCTGAGGCTCAGTCCTCAGCCTCTGACACTTCTGCCCTTGATTAGAGCGAGTACAATGGTAGAGCCTAAGGTCAGCCAAGACCTTCCCCATAAGGCAGGGAAGATGAGGCTGTGTGTAGATTGTCCTGGTGAGAACTGGGGCCAAGGGTCCAGTCTATTCCAAGTGCTAATATCACCTCCAGGCAACAGGGCTTTAAATATTAGGACATAGCCCTTCATCCATGTTTAGCTTCTTTATTCCTTCAGGTGCTGCTTATTACAGAGGCATCTTGGCATGCTGGCCTAAGACAAAGAAGTCAGCAGGTGTGGAAGTTACTTCTAGCTATTCTTGAATACAGGCTGTAGCCTTTATTAAACAAGTCTCACCATTCCCTTACACTACAATTTCATAACCTGTGAAAGGAGAACAGTTATGTTCCTTCTATCCCATAAGGTTGTATAAAGAAACAAGTTGAGGTCATTGTGGAATTGTCTGGTAATGGCAATGTCCCACGCATGCATCCCATAGTTCTTTAGAGTATAGAGTATAGCATATCATCATGCCAGACACTACTGGCGTATATGATCCTACATGCTCACACTCTCCCGGACATTATACCCAAATGTGGCTTCACCTGAATGTCATTACCTGACTTGCCACAAATATGGTTTGTCTAGGAAATCTTTCATCATTTGCTCACTTAGGTTATACTTCCAACTATGTGCTGCTGCTGAGAAATGAAGGCATACTTAAGGAAATGAACTGGACCAGCAAAAGTCCAGGGGGCACCTCTAGAAGAGGGATGGAGGAAGATGCAGGGCAAAGGAATGGGTAGCAGAGTCCCAGGCCTGAGATGGAAATCAAAGGCCGGTTTTGCTCTGATGTAGAAACTTCAACTACACTGCACACCATTTGCTACTATTATGAGGTAACAAACTTTGTAAAATTTAAGGACTTCCTAACAATTGGCCTTATCTGCTTTATACATTACTGGGAATTTCAGTCAGGGAGAATTGGCATGTTTCCAGTGCGAAGTTGGAGACACAGGCTGAAAATAAGGAAGAGACTTCTCTAGGGTGCATCTGCTCTGAGTCAGGAGTCATACTCAAGGTCTTTTAAAGTCCATCATGATGGGAGTTCAATGACTATGTTTGCTTCTGGTGTAGCCACGCAGAAGTCTTACCATGTTCTCCAAAGAAACATATCTTCTACTTAGTAGTTAAACTATGGTGGTGTTGGGAAGAGCTCCAGGAAGCTGGCTGTACAGTCCTAGCTTCATCACAGTTTACTATGACACCCACCCCCGACGGTTTAATCTCACCATCGTTCTTTGTGACAGTCTTTAACATGAAGTCCCTGTGTCTGGTGTGGTGACACACCAGGCTGCTCCTACTTCAGGGCAAGACTTGCCATCCAGGGCCAGAGTATGATCAGAAGCTGGTCAAAGTGAAGTCAAAGGACAGCCTCCAGCCTTCAGTCATCTTTATCCAAGATCCTACCTTCCTAAGAGCAGCCACATCTTATCCCTAATTGAGACATGATGTAAATGGCCACATGAGCCTGACTCTTGACAATTTAAATGACATTAAGTGTTCCAGATGTTGCAGCTACTTTAGCTGAAGTTTCTTCATCTTTTCTTCCTTAATCTTGCCTTCTTTGCCTAATTTTCTCACCCACCCCCACCACCACTGTTTCACAATGTGGGCTCTTACTAAGCATCTTGCATCCCAATCCAATCTTAGCATCCCCTCCTCTGGAACAGAGAACATGTAATAATATCTCAAGAGTATGGGAAGTATGGTGGGAACTGGGTGCTTGGACTTTCACTTGTCCCCTGACAATGGTCTCTTTGCTGTGGAAGGTCAAGTGTGGCCAGTGTATCCATTGCTTTATAAAGACTGCAGCAGTTTGTCATTTAAACCTTACAGACTGCTGCTATAGTGAGAGACAAGGGCTGGCTCATGAATACATCTTCTGGCCAGTGTAACCTAATCACCATAGGAGTGCACTGAAGGGGCTATGCTTACAGATGTGAGGTCCAGATGCCCAGTCCAGAAATTGCCCTATAACATAAGACTTAATACTCATTCATCTTGAAGAGTCTTTTCTTCTTTCTCCTTCTCTCACTCTGTTTCTACTGCTGTATGTGAGTACACAACTACCTTCAGTACTCAACACACACACACACACACACACACACACACACACACACACACACGTCCCTGATGTCCATGGTACCTGCTTGATCCTCATCAGTATCAAAATGATGGAGGACTTGTCACCTCCCAACAAGATGCCCCAGTCTCCTTCTGTGGAAGAAGAGGATTTTGCCTGAAACCTTCTCCCAACACTCTATGTTTCTCATTGGGTGGAACATAGGCTTATGGCCAGCCAGGCCAATCAACTGGCAATCAATCAGGACTGAGTAGTCAGGGGGCCTTGAACAAGCTCTGTCTGATAGTTAGTTGAGGGCTTATCAGTTTCAGCATCTAGAGGCCAATCAGAAATGCAGAGTCCCAGGTTCTTCTGAGATTGATGGGGTCAGAGTTTTTTGAGCTTGAATTCCTCCCCAAGTCTGTGTGGTTTAAACTAAATCAATGAATTTGATGTTCATTTGAGGAACTGCTTGGAGTGACCTTGGATGGAACATTTGTTGTTGAATCAGCTCTAAGGACCCATTTAATTACCCCATCTGTCATCCTGTTCCCTCAGTACCAAGCTCCATGCCAGTTGCAGGACTTGTCATGTCCTTTTATGGCACCCAGCCTTATCAGAGCTCTGTCTCCTCCCTAGTGCTGTGTCCCTTCTAAAGTATGGAGCATCCTTTCACCCATCTTTTGACACACAGTTAACTATCCTGTAGGTGAGCCTTTCTCCATGTTCTTGCCAGCACCTTTCAGGTCTTTCCATGGATCTACACTACTCTTGGTTACAATCTGTCATTAGTCTGTTTCTTCTGCTGCTGGTTTGCATTATTGTTCACAGGGTGGCCTGAACACCGAGTGAATGTTCCATATGCATGGATGGGGGGAATTAAGAAAGGAAACACTCACTCTAGGACCTCAGGAGATTAGAGGACTGATCTCCAAAGTACATAAAGAATTGAAGAAACTAGACATCAAAATACTGAACAATCCAATTAAAAAATGGGCTAAAGTGCTAAACAGAGAATTCTCAAAAGAAGAATCTCAGATGACTGAAAGACATTTAAAGAAATGCTCAACATCCTTAGTCATCAGAGAAATGCAAATCAAAATGACTCTGAGATACTACCTTACACCTGTCAGAATGGCCAGGATCAAAAACACTAATGACAGTCTATGTTGGAGAGGATGTGGAGCAAGGGGAACACTCCTCCACTGTTGGTAGGAGTGCAAACTTGTAAAACCACTGTGGAAATCAGTATGGCGGTTTCTCAGAAAATTGGGAATTGATCTACCTCAAGACCCAGCCATACCACTCTTGGACATATACCCAAGGAATGCTCAATCATACCACAAAGATACATGCTCAACTATGTTCCTAGCAGCACTATTCATAATAGCCAGAACCTGGAAACAACCTAGATGCTCGTCAACTGAAGAATGGATTAAGAAAATGTGGTATATATATATACAATGGAGTACTACTCAGCAGAGAAAAATGACAGCATGAAATTCGCAGGCAAATGGATGGAACTAGAAAAAAATCATCCTGAGTGAGGTAACCCAAACCCAGAAGGACAAACATGGTATGTACTCACTCATAAGTGGATACTAGATATAAAGCAAAGAACAATCAAACTGCAACCCACAGAACCAGGGAGGCTACATAGCAGGGGGCATCCTAGGATGACTGTGGCTTATAATAAGTTTTGGTTTTACTCAATCACTGGGCAAGCCCCTGTGAAACATTTCACTATTAGGATAAGAATTTGTACTGTATCAAGCTGATAATAGAAAAATAAATAAAATAAATAAAAAATAAAATAAAATAAAATAAAATAAAATAAAATAAAATGGGACTGACAATGATTACCTCATATGGCTCTCATGTAGCTCCAGTAAGGAGGTGCCCTAGTATAGAGCAAGCACTTGACCTGGATTCACACCTGTGAACAAGTGCACATGGAACCTAGGAGAAGGAGCTTTGCAACGTTCTGAAATGCCATTTCTTCATCTCACAGGTGACAGTGAGAATACAAACATTAAGTAAGACATCTGTGACTTCAGAGCAGGAAGGCCAGAGCCCTTATTGAAGTGAGGCTTCAAGGTCTGACCCAGCATGTTTTAGGCTTCATCTCCTTGCCTTCTCAGAAACTGTGTAAAATCGGCCAGAAAATTTCTCTTTTGCCTCCTGGTATCCAGGTGTTGGACTAAAAGGAAGCAGGGAATGAGAGAAGGAGGATGACATTTTTAGAGGCAATATGGTTTTCTGAAGAAGTTTTGTTCTTCTTTCACTTATAGGTGAAAGAAAGCAGGTAGTGGTACATGGGGAGACGGTTGGATGGGGTGTGTGTGGGTGTTTACTTTTGCCTCTGAGCTAAGAATAATCTTTTTGATTTATTTCTCTCTCCAGACATATGCTCATGAGCAGGAAATGTCTGTTTACAAAGTCAATAGGAGGGCCAGGGAGATGGCTCACACTGTAAAGTGCTTGCCCTCAAGTTTCCATATGCATGTTGTCCTACGCATGAACATGTACACACATGAACATCACATATATACACTGCTAGATAAATAGATACCTAGACAGATATTTAGTTTCACAGATAGACTGATACACACACATACACACACACACACACACACACACACACACACACACACACACACACACATATATGTATATATATATGTGTGTATATAAACACATACATACATAGATAAAATTAAACCCATAAAGGATAAAAACATGAACTTTCAGCTCTGTTCAACTATGGAAGCTTGGGCAGAGTAGCTTGTAGGAGTTGGGAGGTGTTCCTGGAAATGAAGTTGAGGTCATTCAGTTTTAAGAAGCTGGGAAATGGTTGGATTTATCGATTTTGAATTTGTAAGTTCTTCCATTGTAGCAGAAAACTCACTCATTCATTCATGATGCAAACTGTTTTCACATGTCCACCTGCGTTTGAGCTGTTCTGGAATTGTATTTCCCCTCATTTCCTGGCAAAGGGCTGGTCTCCCAGGGGAGAGAACCAGAGCCTAGATGGGATCCTGGGTGGGACCTTGGGGCTTCACTCCCACCTGTTTCTTCCCTAGCTCCTTGCTTCATTTTTTTGGACAAGTATGTTTTCATTGAGACATCACCCGTTGGAGTGCCAACCTAGTATGGGCAAGAGGTAAGCAATACAAAGGAAGTGACCAGTAAGCCTTTAGCAGGATGGGAGCGGTCCTTGTGCTTATAGTAGCTTCTCTGGTGTCATCTCATGTGGATCAGGCTTTGGTTAAGGGCATAGAGTAGTGTGTACTGAGATCACAGAGGGTAGGTACCAGAGGGAAGAGGGCTATCCAATACCTTTTGCACCTCCTTCCACCTTTACCAGAGTGGACAGGCGCAGCTGTAAGATAGACCTTGGGCCAGCTGCTTTGGGGAACTGAGGGTTAAAGTGGCAGACATTGGGGTCAACAGGGTGATTGAAGCAGGGCAGAAAATGCTTCCTGGGGATTAGGAGGGAAACTGATTAGAGACATGTTCAGGCAGATGTGTGGAAGCAGGAGAAGCATAAGTAAAACAAGTGAGCAAAGCAACCAATGTGTGTTTACTATGATGGTATGATGGTGTGAACTGTAGTGAGGGTGTCTGTTTGTGTGTGGGGTAATTACCCACACATATATCAGCTAGGAGAAGGGAGTCAGAGCAGAGGGAGCAAGCTGCAAGCCCGTCCAGGATTGGGGACGTCTTCTCTTCTCCACTGAGAAACTGCTTACTACAGCAGAGAAAGTGGAGGATGCCTCCTAGTCACCCCAGGCCCAGATGTGCTTTGTATCCCATAACAGGAGGAAGGAGTGAGAAAGGACACCGACTATGCAGGTTCTCACTCCATGTTTGCTGTTTGTTTTATCAGCTATGGGCAAATTCGTTGTACTTCTGTCTTGACCGTGGTCCTGGCTGAGTCATGTCCTTGAATGAACAGGCTAAGCTGGGATGGTAGGGGTGACAGCATCAGGCACTGGACCCAGGTTCATCTTTGATTCTTTATAACTTGAAAGCTTCTTTTCTCATTCTCCATGCATTTCTCCTAGAAACTGTAGATGGGGATGAGATACGGTAAGAGATATTTGACTTCTGTATAATGATGCTGTGAGGCTCATTAGCAGCCACCTTATCATGGCTAGGTAAGACATCCTGCCTGTAAGTTCCCAAGGGTTCCAGGCTTCTTACCTACAGCTTGTTCTTTTCTTCTTACCCTCTCTTACCTCTGATAGGTACTTCCTCTGTGATCCTTGGGAGCCAGGACAGGGCAGGAGGTGAGCAGTGGAATGTCACAGAGATGATCACCTTGTCTTCCTGACAATCTGCTATGAGCTGTGTAAGTGGTTCTTTTTTTTTTTGGTTTTTCGAGACAGAGTTTCTCCGTGTAGTTTTGGTGCCTGTCCTGGATCTTGCTCTGTAGACCAGGCTGGCCTCGAACTTACAGAGATCTGCCTGGCTCTGCCTCCTGAGTGCTGGGATTAAAGGCGTGTGCCGCCGTGCAGCTTAAGTGGTTCTTTCCAGAATTCTCAAAGAATCTGGGCAAGAAATTATTAACCCCAAGCATTAGCTTTATCTCATCCACATGTACCAAACAACTTTAACTCTAGGAAATGTGTGTGAGTTATTAGTAAGCAGAGAGAGAGAGAGAGAGAGAGAGAGAGAGAGAGAGAGAGAGGAGAGAGAGAGAGGAGAGAGAGAGAGAGAGAGAGAGAGAGAGAGACTTGTGTGATATAAGCACTAGAAACAGCAAACTTCAGGGAGATCCTTAACCATAGCCTGCCCAGCTATGGATACTCATCTTTTGTTGTCCCAATCTATGAGCCTCTGAGGATCTGAACACAAACTTTAGGGTTCTCCCTTCCACATGAACACGCCCCACAAAAATTCATGGTGGAAATCTGTCTGTCTTGAGTTTGTATCACAAATTCAGTAAATCAAGACTCTCTCTCTCTCTCTCTCTCTCTCTCTCTCTCTCTCTCTCTCTCTCTCTCTCTCTCTCTCTCCTGTGTGTGTGTGTGTGTGTGTGTGTGTGTGTGTGTGTGTGTGTGCGCGCACGTGCGCGCGTGCGTGCGGTGTGTCCATGTTCATGGACACAAGGAGGCAAGAAGTTGATGTCAAGTGTCTTCCTCTAGATCTTTCTGCCTTAGCCTTTAAGTCAGAGCTTCTCAGAGAAGCTAGAGTTAGAATTTTGGTTACATCGATTGGCCGCTGAGCCTCTGAGGTCAGCCTGTCTCCACCCACTTCCCAGGGCTGTAGATGCAGGGGTATTCAAACACACCTGACTTTTATGCGAGTATTGCAGATCTGAACTCTGATCTGCATTCTTGCCCAGCAAGCATTTTACCTACCAAGCCACCTCCTCAGTCTTGCTTTCAATTTTTTTAATTTAAAATTTCATGCATGTATATACTGTATGTTGAACATAACCCCATGTCCCCATATCCTCCCTTTTATTCTTCCCCCAGACAGACTCATTGCTACTCTCCTTTTAAATATGC